>NW_028263245.1:343500-687000 GCF_982192425.1 Myodes glareolus
GTCTGTTCCAACACTTCAATTTACTGTGTGAAGTGATGGAGCGTGACCTCACTTTCTAAATGCTGTCCTTTCAGAGAAAATCACTTTCCTTTGAAAGTGCCTTAAGCTACTTACAAGCATTCAACAGAAACTCACATGCGTTTCTCTGAAAGAGAAGCAGTCTGTTCCAACACTTCAATTCAATGTGTGAAGTGAATGGAGTGTTGCTTCACTTTCTAAATACTGTCCTTTCAGAGAAAATCACTTTCCTTTGAAAGTGCCTTAAGCTACTTACAAGCATTCAACAGAAACTCACATGCATTTCTCTGAAAGAGAAGCAATCTGTTCCAACACTTCAATTCTCTGTGCGAAGGGAATGGAGTGTTGCTTCACTTTCGAAATGCTGTCCTTTCAGAGAAAATCACTTTCTTTTGAAAGTGCCTTAAGCTACTTGCAAGCATTCACAAGAAACACTAATGCGTTTGTATGAAAGAGAAGCAGTCTGTTCCAACACTTCAATTCACTGTGCGAAGTGAATGGAGTGTTGCTTCACTTTCTAAATGCTGTCCTTTCAGTGAAAATCACTTTCCTTTGAAAGTGCCTTAAGCTACTTGCAAGCATTCACAAGAAACACTAATGCGTTTGTATGAAAGAGAAGCAGTCTGTTCCAACACTTCAATTCACTGTGCGAAGTGAATGGAGTGTTGCTTCACTTTCTAAATGCTGTCCTTTCAGAGAAAATCACTTTCCTTTGAAAGTGCCTTAAGCTACTTGCAAGCATTAGGAAGAAACTCACATGCGTTTCTCTGAAAGAGAAGCAGTCTGTTCCAACACTTCAATTCACTGTGCGAAGTGAATGGAGTGTTGCCTCACTTTCTAAATGCTGTCCTTTCAGAGAAAATCACTTTCCATTGAAAGTGCCCAAAACTACTTTCAAGCATTCACAAAAAACTCACATTGGTTTCTCTGAAAGAGAAGCAGTCTATTCCAACACTTCAATTCACTGTGCGAAGTGAATATAGTGTTGCTTCACTTTCTAAATGCTGTCCTTTCAGAGAAAATCCCTTTCCTTTGAATGTGCCTTAAGCTACTTACAAGCATTCAACAGAAACTCACATGCATTTCTCTGAAAGAGAAGCAATCTGTTCCAACACTTCAATTCTCTGTGCGAAGTGAATGGAGTGTTGCTTCACTTTCTAAATGCTGTCCTTTCAGAGAATATCACTTTCCTTTGAAAGTGCCTTAAGCTACTTGCAAGCATTAAAAAGAAACTCACATGCGTTTCTCTGAAAGAGAAGCCGTCTGATCCAACACTTCAATTCAATGTGTGAAGAGAATGGAGTGTTGCTTCACTTTGTAAATGCTGTCCTTTCAGAGAAAATCACTTTCCTTTGAAAGTGCCTTAAGCTACTTACAAGCATTCACCAGAAACTCACATGCGTTTCTCTGAAAGAGAAGCAGTCTGTTCCAACACTTCAATTCACTGTGCGAAGTGAATGGAGTGTTGCTTCACTTTCTAAATGCTGTCCTTTCAGAGAAAATCACTTTCCTTTGAAAGTGCCTTAAGCTACTTGCAAGCATTAGGAAGAAACTCACATGCGTTGCTCTGAAAGAGAAGCAGTCTGTTCCAACACTTCAATTCACTGTGCGAAGTGAATGGAGTGTTCCCTCACTTTCTAAATGCTGTCCTTTCAGAGAAAATCACTTTCCATTGAAAGTGCCCAAAACTACTTTCAAGCATTCACAAAAAACTCACATGCGTTTCTCTGAAAGAGAAGCAGTCTGTTCCAACACTTCAATTCACTGTGTGAAGTGAATAAAGCGTGGCCTCACTTTCTAAATGCTGTCCTTTCAGAGAAAATCACTTTCCTTTGAAAGTGCCTTAAGCTACTTACAAGCATTCAACAGAAACTCACATGCGTTTCTCTGAAAGAGAAGCAGTCTGTTCCAACACTTCAATTCAATGTGTGAAGTGAATGGAGTGTTGCTTCACTTTCTAAATACTGTCCTTTCAGAGAAAATCACTTTCCTTTGAAAGTGCCTTAAGCTACTTACAAGCATTCAACAGAAACTCACATGCATTTCTCTGAAAGAGAAGCAATCTGTTCCAACACTTCAATTCTCTGTGCGAAGTGAATGGAGTGTTGCTTCACTTTCTAAATGCTGTCCTTTCAGAGAAAATCACTTTCCTTTGAAAGTGCCTTAAGCTACTTACAAGCATTCAACAGAAACTCACATGCATTTCTCTGAAAGAGAAGCAATCTGTTCCAACACTTCAATTCTCTGTGCGAAGTGAATGGAGTGTTGCTTCACTTTCTAAATGCTGTCCTTTCAGAGAAAATCACTTTCCTTTGAAAGTGCCTTAAACTACTTTCAAGCATTCACAAAAAACTCACATGCGTTTCTCTTAAAGAGAAGCAGTCTGTTCCAATACTTCAATTCACTGTTCGAAGTGAATGGAGTGTTGCTTCACTTTCTAAATGCTGTCCTTTCAGAGAAAATCACTTTCCTTTGAAAGTGCCTTAAGCAACTTGCAAGCATTCACAAGAAACTCACATGCGTTTCTCTGAAAGAGAAGCAGTCTGTTCCAACACTTCAATTCACTGTGCGAAGTGAATGGAGTGTTGCTTCACTTTCTAAATGCTGTCCTTTCAGAGAAAATCACTTTCCTTTGAAAGTGCCTTAAGCTACTTACAAGCATTCAACAGAAACTCACATGCGTTTCTCTGAAAGAGAAGCAATCTGTTCCAACACTTCAATTCTCTGTGCGAAGTGAATGGAGTGTTGCTTCACTTTCTAAATGCTGTCCTTTCAGAGAAAATCACTTTCCTTTGAAAGTGCCTTAAGCTACTTACAAGCATTCAACAGAAACTCACATGCAATTCTCTGAAAGAGAAGCAATCTGTTCCAACACTTCAATTCTCTGTGCGAAGTGAATGGAGTGTTGCTTCACTTTCTAAATGCTGTCCTTTCAGAGAAAATCACTTTCCTTTGAAAGTGCCTTAAACTACTTTCAAGCATTCACAAAAAACTCACATGCGTTTCTCTTAATGAGAAGCAGTCTGTTCCAACACTTCAATTCACTGTTCGAAGTGAATGGAGTGTTGCTTCACTTTCTAAATGCTGTCCTTTCAGAGAAAATCACTTTCCTTTGAAAGTGCCTTAAGCAACTTGCAAGCATTCACAAGAAACTCACATGCGTTTCTCTGAAAGAGAAGCAGTCTGTTCCAACACTTCAATTCACTGTGTGAAGTGAATGGAGCGTGGCCTCACTTTCTAAATGCTGTCCTTTCAGAGAAAATCACTTTCCTTTGAAAGTGCCTTAAGCTACTTACAAGCATTCAACAGAAACTCACATGCGTTTCTCTGAAAGAGAAGCAGTCTGTTCCAACACTTCAATTCAATGTGTGAAGTGAATGGAGTGTTGCTTCACTTTCTAAATACTGTCCTTTCAGAGAAAATCACTTTCCTTTGAAAGTGCCTTAAGCTACTTACAAGCATTCAACAGAAACTCACATGCGTTTCTCTGAAAGAGAAGCAATCTGTTCCAACACTTCAATTCTCTGTGCGAAGGGAATGGAGTGTTGCTTCACTTTCGAAATGCTGTCCTTTCAGAGAAAATCACTTTCCTTTGAAAGTGCCTTAAGCTACTTGCAAGCATTCACAAGAAACACTAAAACGTTTGTATGAAAGAGAAGCAGTCTGTTCCAACACTTCAATTCACTGTGCGAAGTGAATGGAGTGTTGCTTCACTTTCTAAATGCTGTCCTTTCAGTGAAAATCACTTTCCTTTGAAAGTGCCTTAAGCTACTTGCAAGCATTCACAAGAAACACTAATGCGTTTGTATGAAAGAGAAGCAGTCTGTTCCAACACTTCAATTCACTGTGCGAAGTGAATGGAGTGTTGCTTCACTTTCTAAATGCTGTCCTTTCAGTGAAAATCACTTTCCTTTGAAAGTGCCTTAAGCTACTTGCAAGCATTCACAAGAAACACTAATGCGTTTGTATGAAAGAGAAGCAGTCTGTTCCAACACTTCAATTCACTTTGCGAAGTGAATGGAGTGTTGCTTCACTTTCTAAATGCTGTCCTTTCAGAGAAAATCACTTTCCTTTGAAAGTGCCTTAAGCTACTTGCAAGCATTAGGAAGAAACTCACATGCGTTTCTCTGAAAGAGAAGCAGTCTGTTCCAACACTTCAATTCACTGTGCGAAGTGAATGGAGTGTTGCTTCACTTTCTAAATGCTGTCCTTTCAGAGAAAATCACTTTCCTTTGAAAGTGCCTTAAGCAACTTGCAAGCATTCACAAGAAACTCACATGCGTTTCTCTGAAAGAGAAGCAGTCTGTTCCAACACTTCAATTCACTGTGCGAAGTGAATGCAGTGTTGCTTCACTTTCTAAATGCTGTCCTTTCAGAGAAAATCACTTTCCTTTGAAAGTGCCTTAAGCTACTTACAAGCATTCAACAGAAACTCACATGCGTTTCTCTGAAAGAGAAGCAATCTGTTCCAACACTTCAATTCTCTGTTCGAAGTGAATGGAGTGTTGCTTCACTTTCTAAATGCTGTCCTTTCAGAGAAAATCACTTTCCTTTGAAAGTGCCTTAAGCTACTTACAAGCATTCAACAGAAACTCACATGCAATTCTCTGAAAGAGAAGCAATCTGTTCCAACACTTCAATTCTCTGTGCGAAGTGAATGGAGTGTTGCTTCACTTTCTAAATGCTGTCCTTTCCGAGAAAATCACTTTCCTTTGAAAGTGCCTTAAACTACTTTCAAGCATTCACAAAAAACTCACATGCGTTTCTCTTAATGAGAAGCAGTCTGTTCCAACACTTCAATTCACTGTTCGAAGTGAATGGAGTGTTGCTTCACTTTCTAAATGCTGTCCTTTCAGAGAAAATCACTTTCCTTTGAAAGTGCCTTAAGCAACTTGCAAGTATTCACAAGAAACTCACATGCGTTTCTCTGAAAGAGAAGCAGTCTGTTCCAACACTTCAATTCACTGTGTGAAGTGAATGGAGCGTGGCCTCACTTTCTAAATGCTGTCCTTTCAGAGAAAATCACTTTCCTTTGAAAGTGCCTTAAGCTACTTACAAGCATTCAACAGAAACTCACATGCGTTTCTCTGAAAGAGAAGCAGTCTGTTCCAACACTTCAATTCAATGTGTGAAGTGAATGGAGTGTTGCTTCACTTTCTAAATACTGTCCTTTCAGAGAAAATCACTTTCCTTTGAAAGTGCCTTAAGCTACTTACAAGCATTCAACAGAAACTCACATGCATTTCTCTGAAAGAGAAGCAATCTGTTCCAACACTTCAATTCTCTGTGCGAAGGGAATGGAGTGTTGCTTCACTTTCGAAATGCTGTCCTTTCAGAGAAAATCACTTTCCTTTGAAAGTGCCTTAAGCTACTTGCAAGCATTCACAAGAAACACTAAAACGTTTGTATGAAAGAGAAGCAGTCTGTTCCAACACTTCAATTCACTGTGCGAAGTGAATGGAGTGTTGCTTCACTTTCTAAATGCTGTCCTTTCAGTGAAAATCACTTTCCTTTGAAAGTGCCTTAAGGTACTTGCAAGCATTCGCAAGAAACACTAATGCGTTTGTATGAAAGAGAAGCAGTCTGTTCCAACACTTCAATTCACTGTGCGAAGTGAATGGAGTGTTGCTTCACTTTCTAAATGCTGTCCTTTCAGTGAAAATCACTTTCCTTTGAAAGTGCCTTAAGCTACTTGCAAGCATTCACAATAAACACTAATGCGTTTGTATGAAAGAGAAGCAGTCTGCTCCAACACTTCAATTCACTGTGCGAAGTGAATGGAGTGTTGCTTCACTTTCTAAATGCTGTCCTTTCAGAGAAAATCACTTTCCTTTGAAAGTGCCTTAAGCTTCTTGCAAGCATTAGGAAGAAACTCACATGCGTTTCTCTGAAAGAGAAGCAGTCTGTTCCAACACTTCAATTCACTGTGCGAAGTGAATGGAGTGTTGCCTCACTTTCTAAATGCTGTCCTTTCAGAGAAAATCACTTTCCATTGAAAGTGCCCAAAACTACTTTCAAGCATTCACAAAAAACTCACATTGGTTACTCTGAAAGAGAAGCAGTCTATTCCAACACTTCAATTCACTGTGCGAAGTGAATATAGTGTTGCTTCACTTTCTAAATGCTGTCCTTTCAGAGAAAATCCCTTTCCTTTGAATGTGCCTTAAGCTACTTACAAGCATTCAACAGAAACTCACATGCATTTCTCTGAAAGAGAAGCAATCTGTTCCAACACTTCAATTCTCTGTGCGAAGTGAATGGAGTGTTGCTTCACTTTCTAAATGCTGTCCTTTCAGAGAAAATCACTTTCCTTTGAAAGTGCCTTAAGCTACTTGCAAGCATTAAAAAGAAACTCACATGCGTTTCTCTGAAAGAGAAGCCGTCTGATCCAACACTTCAATTCAATGTGTGAAGAGAATGGAGTGTTGCTTCACTTTGTAAATGCTGTGTTTTCAGAGAAAATCACTTTCCTTTGAAAGTGCCTTAAGCTACTTACAAGCATTCACCAGAAACTCACATGCGTTTCTCTGAAAGAGAAGCAGTCTGTTCCAACACTTCAATTCACTGTGCGAAGTGAATGGAGTGTTGCTTCACTTTCTAAATGCTGTCCTTTCAGAGAAAATCACTTTCCTTTGAAAGTGCCTTAAGCTACTTGCAAGCATTAGGAAGAAACTCACATGCGTTGCTCTGAAAGAGAAGCAGTCTGTTCCAACACTTCAATTCACTGTGCGAAGTGAATGGAGTGTTCCCTCACTTTCTAAATGCTGTCCTTTCAGAGAAAATCACTTTCCATTGAAAGTGCCCAAAACTACTTTCAAGCATTCACAAAAAACTCACATGCGTTTCTCTGAAAGAGAAGCAGTCTGTTCCAACACTTCAATTCACTGTGTGAAGTGAATGGAGCATGGCCTCACTTTCTAAATGCTGTCCTTTCAGAGAAAATCACTTTCCTTTGAAAGTGCCTTAAGCTACTTACAAGCATTCAACAGAAACTCACATGCGTTTCTCTGAAAGAGAAGCAGTCTGTTCCAACACTTCAATTCAATGTGTGAAGTGAATGGAGTGTTACTTCACTTTCTAAATACTGTCTTTTCAGAGAAAATCACTTTCCTTTGAAAGTGCCTTAAGCTAATTACAAGCATTTTACAGAAACTCACATGCGTTTCTCTGAAAGAGAAGCAATCTGTTCCAACACTTCAATTCTCTGTGCGAAGGGAATGGAGTGTTGCTTCACTTTCTAAATGCTGTCTTTTCAGAGAAAATCACTTTCCTTTGAAAGTGCCTTAAGCAACTTGCAAGCATTCACCAGAAACTCACATGCGTTTCTCTGAAAGAGAAGCAGTCTGTTCCAACACTTCAATTCACTGTGCGAAGTGAATGGAGTGTTGCTTCACTTTCTAAATGCTGTCCTTTCAGAGAAAATCACTTTCCCTTGAAAGTGCCTTAAGCTACTTACAAGCATTCACCAGAAACTCACATGCGTTTCTCTGAAAGAGAAGCAGTCTGTTCCAATACTTCAATTCACTCTGTGAAGTGAATGGAGTGTTGCTTCACTTTCTAAATGCTGTCCTTTCAGAGAAAATCACTTTCCTTTGAAAGTGCCTTAAGCTACTTACAAGCATTCAACAGAAACTCACATGCATTTCTCTGAAAGAGAAGCAGTCTGTTCCAACACTTCAATTCACTGTGCGAAGTGAATGGAGTGTTGCTTCACTTTCTAAATGCTGTCCTTTCAGAGAAAATCACTTTCCTTTGAAAGTGCCTTAAGCTACTTGCAAGCATTAGGAAGAAACTCACATGCGTTTCTCTGAAAGAGAAGCAGTCTGTTCCAACACTTCAATTCACTGTGTGAAGTGAATGGAGCGTGGCCTCACTTTCTAAATGCTGTCCTTTCAGAGAAAATCACTTTCCTTTGAAAGTGCCTTAAGCTACTTACAAGCATTCACCAGAAACTCACATGCGTTTCTCTGAAAGAGAAGCAGTCTGTTCCAACACTTCAATTCAATGTGTTAAGTGAATGGAGTGTTGCTTCACTTTCTAAATGCTGTCCTTTCAGAGAAAATCACTTTCCTTTGAAAGTGCCTTAAGCTACTTACAAGCATTCAACAGAAACTCACATGCATTTCTCTGAAAGAGAAACAATCAGTTCCAACACTTCAATTCTCTGTGCGAAGGGAATGGAGTGTTGCTTCACTTTCTAAATGCTGTCCTTTCAGAGAAAATCACTTTCCTTTGAAAGTGCCTTAAGCTACTTGCAAGCATTCACAAGAAACACTAATGCGTTTCTCTGAAAGAGAAGCAGTCTGTTCCAACACTTCAATTCACTGTGCGAAGTGAATGGAGTGTTGCTTCACTTTCTAAATGCTGTCCTTTCAGTGAAAATCACTTTCCATTGAAAGTGCCCAAAACTACTTTCAAGCATTCACAAAAAACTCACATTGGTTTCTCTGAAAGAGAAGCAGTCTGTTCCAACACTTCAATTCACTGTGCGAAGTGAATGGAGTGTTGCTTCACTTTCTAAATGCTGTCCTTTCAGAGAAAATCACTTTCCTTTGAAAGTGCCTTAAGCTACTTACAAGCATTCAACAGAAACTCACATGCATTTCTCTGAAAGAGAAGCAATCTGTTCCAACACTTCAATTCTCTGTGCGAAGTGAATGGAGTGTTGCTTCACTTTCTAAATGCTGTCCTTTCAGAGAATATCACTTTCCTTTGAAAGTGCCTTAAGCTACTTGCAAGCATTAAAAAGAAACTCACATGCGTTTCTCTGAAAGAGAAGCAGTCTGTTCCAACACTTCAGTTCACTGTGTGAAGTGAATGGAGTGTTGCCTCACTTTCTAAATGCTGTCCTTTCAGAGAAAATCACTTTCATTTGAAAGTGCCTTAAGCTACTTACAAGCATTCAACAGAAACTCACATGCGTTTCTCTGAAAGAGAAGCCGTCTGTTCCAACACTTCAATTCAATGTGTGAAGAGAATGGAGTGTTGCTTCACTTTATAAATGCTGTCCTTTCAGAGAAAATCACTTTCCTTTGAAAGTGCCTTAAGCTACTTACAAGCATTCACCAGAAACTCACATGCGTTTCTCTGAAAGAGAAGCAGTCTGTTCCAACACTTCAATTCACTGTGCGAAGTGAATGGAGTGTTGCTTCACTTTCTAAATGCTGTCCTTTCAGAGAAAATCACTTTCCTTTGAAAGTGCCTTAAGCTACTTGCAAGCATTAGGAAGAAACTCACATGCGTTGCTCTGAAAGAGAAGCAGTCTGTTCCAACACTTCAATTCACTGTGCGAAGTGAATGGAGTGTTCCCTCACTTTCTAAATGCTGTCCTTTCAGAGAAAATCACTTTCCATTGAAAGTGCCCAAAACTACTTTCAAGCATTCACAAAAAACTCACATGCGTTTCTCTGAAAGAGAAGCAGTCTGTTCCAACACTTCAATTCAGTGTGCGAAGTGAATATAGTGTTGCTTCACTTTCTAAATGCTGTCCTTTCAGAGAAAATCCCTTTCCGTTGAATGTGCCTTAAGCTACTTACAAGCATTCAACAGAAACTCACATGCATTTCTCTGAAAGAGAAGCAATCTGTTCCAACACTTCAATTCTCTGTGCGAAGTGAATGGAGTGTTGCTTCACTTTCTAAATGCTGTCCTTTCAGAGAAAATCACTTTCCTTTGAAAGTGCCTTAAGCAACTTGCAAGCATTCACAAGAAACTCACATGCGTTTCTCTGAAAGAGAAGCAGTCTGTTCCAACACTTCAATTCACTGTGCGAAGTGAATGGAGTGTTGCTTCACTTTCTAAATGCTGTCCTTTCAGAGAAAATCACTTTCCTTTGAAAGTGCCTTAAGCTACTTGCAAGCATTAGGAAGAAACTCACATGCGTTTCTCTGAAAGAGAAACAGTCTGTTCCAACACTTCAATTCACTGTGCGAAGTGAATGGAGTGTTGCCTCACTTTCTAAATGCTGTCCTTTCAGAGAAAATCACTTTACATTGAAAGTGCCCAAAACTACTTTCAAGCATTCACAAAAAACTCACATTGGTTTCTCTGAAAGAGAAGCAGTCTGTTCCAACACTTCAATTCACTGTGCGAAGTGAATGGAGTGTTGCTTCACTTTCTAAATGCTGTCCTTTCAGAGAAAATCACTTTCCTTTGAAAGTGCCTTAAACTACTTTCAAGCATTCACAAAAAACTCACATGCGTTTCTCTTAAAGAGAAGCAGTCTGTTCCAACACTTCAATTCACTGTTCGAAGTGAATGGAGTGTTGCTTCACTTTCTAAATGCTGTCCTTTCAGAGAAAATCACTTTCCTTTGAAAGTGCCTTAAGCAACTTGCAAGCATTCACAAGAAACTCACATGCGTTTCTCTGAAAGAGAAGCAGTCTGTTCCAACACTTCAATTCACTGTGCGAAGTGAATGGAGTGTTGCTTCACTTTCTAAATGCTGTCCTTTCAGAGAAAATCACTTTCCTTTGAAAGTGCCTTAAGCTACTTACAAGCATTCACCAGAAACTCACATGCGTTTCTCTGAAAGAGAAGCAGTCTGTTCCAACACTTCAATTCACTGCGTGAAGTGATGGAGCGTGGCCTCACTTTCTAAATGCTGTCCTTTCAGAGAAAATCACTTTCCTTTGAAAGTTCCTTAAGCTACTTACAAGCATTCAACAGAAACACACATGCGTTTCTCTGAAAGAGAAGCAGTCTGTTCCAACACTTCAATTCAATGTGTGAAGTGAATGGAGTGTTGCTTCACTTTCTAAATACTGTCCTTTCAGAGAAAATCACTTTCCTTTGAAAGTGCCTTAAGCTACTTACAAGCATTCAACAGAAACTCACATGCATTTCTCTGAAAGAAAAGCGATCTGTTCCAACACTTCAATTCTCTGTGCGAAGTGAATGGAGTGTTGCTTCACTTTCTAAATGCTGTCCTTTCAGAGAAAATCACTTTCCTTTGAAAGTGCCTTAAGCTACTTGCAAGCATTCACAAGAAACACTAATGCGTTTGTATGAAAGAGAAGCAGTCTGTTCCAACACTTCAATTCACTGTGCGAAGTGAATGGAGTGTTGCTTCACTTTCTAAATGCTGTCCTTTCAGTGAAAATCACTTTCCTTTGAAAGTGCCTTAAGCTACTTGCAAGCATTCACAAGAAACACTAATGCGTTTGTATGAAAGAGAAGCAGTCTGTTCCAACACTTCAATTCACTGTGCGAAGTGAATGGAGTGTTGCCTCACTTTCTAAATGCTGTCCTTTCAGAGAAAATCACTTTCCATTGAAAGTGCCCAAAACTACTTTCAAGCATTCACAAAAAACTCACATTGGTTTCTCTAAAAGAGAAGCAGTCTGTTCCAACACTTCAATTCACTGTGCGAAGTGAATATAGTGTTGCTTCACTTTCTAAATGCTGTCCTTTCAGAGAAAATCACTTTCCTTTGAATGTGCCTTAAGCTACTTACAAGCATTCAACAGAAACTCACATGCATTTCTCTGAAAGAGAAGCAATCTGTTCCAACACTTCAATTCTCTGTGCGAAGTGAATGGAGTATTGCTTCACTTTCTAAATGCTGTCCTTTCAGAGAATATCACTTTCCTTTGAAAGTGCCTTAAGCTACTTGCAAGCATTAAAAAGAAACTCACATGCGTTTCTCTGAAAGAGACACAGTCTGTTCCAACACTTCAGTTCACTGTGTGAAGTGAATGGAGTGTTGCCTCACTTTGTAAATGCTGTCCTTTCAGAGAAAATCACTTTCATTTGAAAGTGCCTTAAGCTACTTACAAGCATTCAACAGAAACTCACATGCGTTTCTCTGAAAGAGAAGCCGTCTGTTCCAACACTTCAATTCAATGTGTGAAGAGAATGGAGTGTTGATTCACTTTATAAATGCTGTCCTTTCAGAGAAAATCACTTTCCTTTGAAAGTGCCTTAAGCTACTTACAAGCATTCACCAGAAACTCACATGCGTTTCTCTGAAAGAGAAGCAGTCTGTTCCAATACTTCAATTCACTCTGCGAAGTGAATGGAGTGTTGCTTCACTTTCTAAATGCTGTCCTTTCAGAGAAAATCACTTTCCTTTGAAAGTGCCTTAAGCTACTTACAAGCATTCAACAGAAACTCACATGCATTACTCTGAAAGAGAAGCAGTCTGTTCCAACACTTCAATTCACTGTGCGAAGTGAATGGAGTGTTGCTTCACTTTCTAAATGCTGTCCTTTCAGAGAAAATCACTTTCCTTTGAAAGTGCCTTAAGCTACTTGCAAGCATTAGGAAGAAACTCACATGCGTTACTCTGAAAGAGAAGCAGTCTGTTCCAACACTTCAATTCACTGTGTGAAGTGAATGGAGCGTGGCCTCACTTTCTAAATGCTGTCCTTTCAGAGAAAATCACTTTCCTTTGAAAGTGCCTTAAGCTACTTACAAGCATTCAACAGAAACTCACATGCGTTTCTCTGAAAGAGAAGCAGTCTGTTCCAACACTTCAATTCAATGTGTGAAGTGAATGGAGTGTTGCTTCACTTTCTAAATACTGTCCTTTCAGAGAAAATCACTTTCCTTTGAAAGTGCCTTAAGCTACTTACAAGCATTCAACAGAAACTCACATGCATTTCTCTGAAAGAGAAGCAATCTGTTCCAACACTTCAATTCTCTGTGCGAAGTGAATGGAGTGTTGCTTCACTTTCTAAATGCTGTCCTTTCAGAGAAAATCACTTTCCTTTGAAAGTGCCTTAAGCTATTTGCAAGCATTCACAAGAAACACTAATACGTTTGTATGAAAGAGAAGCAGTCTGTTCCAACACTTCAATTCACTGTGCAAAGTGAATGGAGTGTTGCTTCACTTTCTAAATGCTGTCCTTTCAGTGAAAATCACTTTCCTTTGAAAGTGCCTTAAGCTACTTGCAAGCATTCACAAGAAACACTAATGCGTTTGTATGAAAGAGAAGCAGTCTGTTCCAACACTTCAATTCACTGTGCGAAGTGAATGGAGTGTTGCTTCACTTTCTAAATGCTGTCCTTTCAGAGAAAATCACTTTCCTTTGAAAGTGCCTTAAGCTACTTGCAAGCATTAGGAAGAAAATCACATGCGTTTCTCTGAAAGAGAAGCAGTCTGTTCCAACACTTCAATTCACTGTGCGAATTAATGGAGTGTTGCCTCACTTTCTAAATGCTGTCCTTTCAGAGAAAATCACTTTCCATTGAAAGTGCCCAAAACTACTTTCAAGCATTCACAAAAAACTCACATTGGTTTCTCTGAAAGAGAAGCAGTCTATTCCAACACTTCAATTCACTGTGCGAAGTGAATATAGTGTTGCTTCACTTTCTAAATGCTGTCCTTTCAGAGAAAATCCCTTTCCTTTGAATGTGCCTTAAGCTACTTACAAGCATTCAACAGAAACTCACATGCATTTCTCTGAAAGAGAAGCAATCTGTTCCAAAACTTCAATTCTCTGTGCGAAGTGAGTGGAGTGTTGCTTCACTTTTTAAATGCTGTCCTTTCAGAGAATATCACTTTCCTTTGAAAGTGCCTTAAGCTACTTGCAAGCATTAAAAAGAAACTCACATGCGTTTCTCTGAAAGAGAAGCCGTCTGATCCAACACTTCAATTCAATGTGTGAAGAGAATGGAGTGTTGCTTCACTTTGTAAATGCTGTCCTTTCAGAGAAAATCACTTTCCTTTGAAAGTGCCTTAAGCTTCTTACAAGCATTCACCAGAAACTCACATGCGTTTCTCTGAAAGAGAAGCAGTCTGTTCCAACACTTCAATTCACTGTGCGAAGTGAATGGAGTGTTGCTTCACTTTCTAAATGCTGTCCTTTCAGAGAAAATCACTTTCCTTTGAAAGTGCCTTAAGCTACTTGCAAGCATTAGGAAGAAACTCACATGCGTTGCTCTGAAAGAGAAGCAGTCTGTTCCAACACTTCAATTCACTGTGCGAAGTGAATGGAGTGTTCCCTCACTTTCTAAATGCTGTCCTTTCAGAGAAAATCACTTTCCATTGAAAGTTCCCAAAACTACTTTCAAGCATTCACAAAAAACTCACATGCGTTTCTCTGAAAGAGAAGCAGTCTGTTCCAACACTTCAATTCAGTGTGCGAAGTGAATATAGTGTTGCTTCACTTTCTAAATGCTGTCCTTTCAGAGAAAATCCCTTTCCTTTGAATGTGCCTTAAGCTACTTACAAGCATTCAAAAGAAACTCACATGCATTTCTCTGAAAGAGAAGCAATCTGTTCCAACACTTCAATTCTCTGTGCGAAGTGAATGGAGTGTTGCTTCACTTTCTAAATGCTGTCCTTTCAGAGAAAATCACTTTCCTTTGAAAGTGCCTTAAGCTACTTACAAGCATTCACCAGAAACTCACATGCGTTTCTCTGAAAGAGAAGCAGTCTGTTCCAACACTTCAATTCACTGTACGAAGTGAATGGAGTGTTGCTTCACTTTCTAAATGCTGTCCTTTCAGAGAAAATCACTTTCCTTTGAAAGTGCCTTAAGCAACTTGCAAGCATTCACAAGAAACTCACATGCGTTTCTCTGAAAGAGAAGCAGTCTGTTCCAACACTTCAATTCACTGTGCGAAGTGAATGGAGTGTTGCTTCACTTTCTAAATGCTGTCCTTTCAGAGAAAATCACTTTCCTTTGAAAGTGCCTTAAGCAACTTGCAAGCATTCACAAGAAACTCACATGCGTTTCTCTGAAAGAGAAGCAGTCCGTTCCAACACTTCAATTCACTGTGTGAAGTGAATGGAGCGTGGCCTCACTTTCAAAATGCTGTCCTTTCAGAGAAAATCACTTTCCTTTGAAAGTGCCTTAAGCTACTTACAAGCATTCAACAGAAACTCACATGCGTTTCTCTGAAAGAGAAGCAGTCTGTTCCAACACTTCAATTCAATGTGTGAAGTGAATGGAGTGTTGCTTCACTTTCTAAATACTGTCCTTTCAGAGAAAATCACTTTCCTTTGAAAGTGCCTTAAGCTACTTACAAGCATTCAACAGAAACTCACATGCATTTCTCTGAAAGAGAAGCAATCTGTTCCAACACTTCAATTCTCTGTGCGAAGTGAATGGAGTGTTGCTTCACTTTCTAAATGCTGTCATTTCAGAGAAAATCACTTTCCTTTGAAAGTGCCTTAATCTACTTGCAAGCATTCACAAGAAACACTAATGCGTTTGTATGAAAGAGAAGCAGTCTGTTCCAACACTTCAATTCACTGTGCGAAGTGAATGGAGTGTTGCTTCACTTTCTAAATGCTGTCCTTTCAGAGAAAATCACTTTCCTCTGAAAGTGCCTTAAGCTACTTGCAAGCATTAGGAAGAAACTCACATGCGTTTCTCTGAAAGAGAAGCAGTCTGTTCCAACACTTCAATTCACTGTGCAAAGTGAATGGAGTGTTGCTTCACTTTCTAAATGCTGTCCTTTCAGAGAAAATCACTTTCCATTGAAAGTGCCCAAAACTACTTTCAAGCATTCACAAAAAACTCACATTGGTTTCTCTGAAAGAGAAGCAGTCTGTTCCAACACTTCAATTCACTGTGCAAAGTGAATATAGTGTTGCTTCACTTTCTAAATGCTGTCCTTTCAGAGAAAATCACTTTCCTTTGAAAGTGGCTTAAGCTACTTACAAGCATTCAACAGAAACTCACATGCATTTCTCTGAAAGAGAAGCAATCTGTTCCAACACTTCAATTCTCTGTGCGAAGTGAATGGAGTGTTGCTTCACTTTCTAAATGCTGTCCTTCAGAGAAAATCACTTTCCTTTGAAAGTGCCTTAAGCTACTTGCAAGCATTAGGAAGAAACTCACATGCGTTTCTCTGAAAGAGAAGCAGTCTGTTCCAACACTTCAATTCACTGTGCGAAGTGAATGGAGTGTTGCCTCACTTTCTCAATGCTGTCCTTTCAGAGAAAATCACTTTCCATTGAAAGTGCCCAAAACTACTTTCAAGCATTCACAAAAAACTCACATTGGTTTCTCTGAAAGAGACGCAGTCTGTTCCAACACTTCAATTCTCTGTGCGAAGTGAATGGAGTGTTGCTTCACTTTCTAAATGCTGTCCTTTCAGAGAATATCACTTTCCTTTGAAAGTGCCTTAAGCTACTTGCAAGCATTAAAAAGAAACTCACATGCGTTTCTCTGAAAGAGAAGCCATCTGATCCAACACTTCAATTCAATGTGTGAAGAGAATGGAGTGTTGCTTCACTTTGTAAATGCTGTCCTTTCAGAGAAAATCACTTTCCTTTGAAAGTGCCTTAAGCTACTTACAAGCATTCACCAGAAACTCACATGCGTTTCTCTGAAAGAGAAGCAGTCTGTTCCAACACTTCAATTCACTGTGCGAAGTGAATGGAGTGTTGCTTCACTTTCTAAATGCTGTCCTTTCAGAGAAAATCACTTTCCTTTGAAAGTGCCTTAAGCTACTTACAAGCATTCAACAGAAACTCACATGCGTTTCTCTGAAAGAGAAGCAGTCTGTTCCAACACTTCAATTCACTGTACGAAGTGAATGGAGTGTTGCTTCACTTTCTAAATGCTGTCCTTTCAGAGAAAATCACTTTCCTTTGAAAGTGCCTTAAGCTACTTACAAGCATTCACCAGAAACTCACATGCGTTTCTCTGAAAGAGAAGCAGTCTGTTCCAACACTTCAATTCACTGTGCGAAGTGAATGGAGTGTTGCTTCACTTTCTAAATGCTGTCCTTTCAGAGAAAATCACTTTCCTTTGAAAGTGCCTTAAGCTACTTGCAAGCATTGGGAAGAAACTCACATGCGTTTCTCTGAAAGAGAAGCAGTCTGTTCCAACACTTCAATTCACTGTGTGAAGTGAATGGAGTGTTGCCTCACTTTCTAAATGCTGTCCTTTCAGAGAAAATCACTTTCCTTTGAAAGTGCCTTAAGCTACTTACAAGCATTCAACAGAAACTCACATGCGTTTCTCTGAAAGAGAAGCAGTCTGTTCCAACACTTCAATTCAATGTGCGAAGTGAATGGAGTATTGCTTCACTTTCTAAATGCTGTCCTTTCAGAGAAAATCACTTTCCTTTGAAAGTTCCTTAAGCTACTTGCAAGCATTCACAAAAAACACTAATGCGTTTCTATGAAAGAGAAGCAGTCTGTTCCAACACTTCAATTCACTGTGCGAAGTGAATGGAGTGTTGCTTCACTTTCTAAATGCTGTCCTTTCAGAGAAAATCACTTTCCTTTGAAAGTGCCTTAAGCAACTTGCAAGCATTCAAAAGAAACTCACATGCGTTTCTCTGAAAGAGAAGCAGTCTGTTCCAACACTTCAATTCACTGTGCGAAGTGAATGGAGTGTTGCTTCACTTTCTAAATGCTGTCCTTTCAGAGAAAATCACTTTCCTTTGAAAGTGCCTTAAGCTACTTACAAGCATTCACCAGAAACTCACATGCGTTTCTCTGAAAGAGAAGCAGTGTGTTCCAATACTTCAATTCACTCTGCGAAGTGAATGGAGTGTTGCTTCACTTTCAAAATGCTGTCCTTTCAGAGAAAATCACTTTCCTTTGAAAGTGCCTTAAGCTACTTACAAGCATTCAACAGAAACTCACATGCATTTCTCTGAAAGAGAAGCAGTCTGTTCCAACATTTCAATTCACTGTGCGAAGTGAATGGAGTGTTGCTTCACTTTCTAAATGCTGTCCTTTCAGAGAAAATCACTTTCCTTTGAAAGTGCCTTAAGCTACTTGCAAGCATTAGGAAGAAACTCACATGCGTTCCTCTGAAAGAGAAGCAGTCCGTTCCAACACTTCAATTCACTGTGTGAAGTGAATGGAGCGTGGCCTCACTTTCAAAATGCTGTCCTTTCAGAGAAAATCACTTTCCTTTGAAAGTGCCTTAAGCTACTTACAAGCATTCAACAGAAACTCACATGCGTTTCTCTGAAAGAGAAGCAGTCTGTTCCAACAATTCAATTCAATGTGTGAAGTGAATGGAGTGTTGCTTCACTTTCTAAATACTGTCCTTTCAGAGAAAATCACTTTCCTTTGAAAGTGCCTTAAGCTACTTACAAGCATTCAACAGAAACTCACATGCATTTCTCTGAAAGAGAAGCAATCTGTTCCAACACTTCAATTCTCTGTGCGAAGTGAATGGAGTGTTGCTTCACTTTCTAAATGCTGTCATTTCAGAGAAAATCACTTTCCTTTGAAAGTGCCTTAATCTACTTGCAAGCATTCACAAGAAACACTAATGCGTTTCTATGAAAGAGAAGCAGTCTGTTCCAACACTTCAATTCACTGTGCGAAGTGAATGGAGTGTTGCTTCACTTTCTAAATACTGTCCTTTCAGAGAAAATCACTTTCCTTTGAAAGTGCCTTAAGCTACTTGCAAGCATTAGGAAGAAACTCACATGCGTTTCTCTGAAAGAGAAGCAGTATGTTCCAACACTTCAATTCACTGTGCGAAGTGAATGGAGTGTTGCCTCACTTTCTAAATGCTGTCCTTTCAGAGAAAATCACTTTCCATTGAAAGTGCCCAAAACAACTTTCAAGCATTCACAAAAAACTCACATTGGTTTCTCTGAAAGAGAAGCAGTCTGTTCCAACACTTCAATTCACTGTGCAAAGTGAATATAGTGTTGCATCACTTTCTAAATGCTGTCCTTTCAGAGAAAATCACTTTCCTTTGAATGTGGCTTAAGCTACTTACAAGCATTCAACAGAAACTCACATGCGTTTCTCTGAAAGAGAAGCAGTCTGTTCCAACACTTCAATTCACTGTGCGAAGTGAATGGAGTGTTGCTTCACTTTCTAAATGCTGTCCTTTCAGAGAAAATCACTTTCCTTTGAAAGTGCCTTAAGCTACTTGCAAGCATTAGGAAGAAACTCACATGCGTTTCTCTGAAAGAGAAGCAGTCTGTTCCAACACTTCAATTCACTGTGCGAAGTGAATGGAGTGTTCCCTCACTTTCTAAATGCTGTCCTTTCAGAGAAAATCACTTTCCATTGAAAGTGCCCAAAACTACTTTCAAGCATTCACAAAAAACTCACATGCGTTTCTCTGAAAGAGAAGCAGTCTGTTCCAACACTTCAATTCAGTGTGCGAAGTGAATATAGTGTTGCTTCACTTTCTAAAAGCTGTCCTTTCAGAGAAAATCCCTTTCCTTTGAATGTGCCTTAAGCTACTTACAAGCATTCAAAAGAAACTCACATGCATTTCTCTGAAAGAGAAGCAATCTGTTCCAACACTTCAATTCTCTGTGCGAAGTGAATGGAGTGTTGCTTCACTTTCTAAATGCTGTCCTTTCAGAGAAAATCACTTTCCTTTGAAAGTGCCTTAAGCTACTTACAAGCATTCAACAGAAACTCACATGCGTTTCTCTGAAAGAGAAGCAGTCTGTTCCAACACTTCAATTCACTGTACGAAGTGAATGGAGTGTTGCTTCACTTTCTAAATGCTGTCCTTTCAGAGAAAATCACTTTCCTTTGAAAGTGCCTTAAGCTACTTACAAGCATTCACCAGAAACTCACATGCGTTTCTCTGAAAGAGAAGCAGTCTGTTCCAACACTTCAATTCACTGTGCGAAGTGAATGGAGTGTTGCTTCACTTTCTAAATGCTGTCCTTTCAGAGAAAATCACTTTCCTTTGAAAGTGCCTTAAGCTACTTGCAAGCATTGGGAAGAAACTCACATGCGTTTCTCTGAAAGAGAAGCAGTCTGTTCCAACACTTCAATTCACTGTGTGAAGTGAATGGAGTGTTGCCTCACTTTCTAAATGCTGTCCTTTCAGAGAAAATCACTTTCCTTTGAAAGTGCCTTAAGCTACTTACAAGCATTCAACAGAAACTCACATGCGTTTCTCTGAAAGAGAAGCAGTCTGTTCCAACACTTCAATTCAATGTGCGAAGTGAATGGAGTATTGCTTCACTTTCTAAATGCTGTCCTTTCAGAGAAAATCACTTTCCTTTGAAAGTTCCTTAAGCTACTTGCAAGCATTCACAAAAAACACTAATGCGTTTCTATGAAAGAGAAGCAGTCTGTTCCAACACTTCAATTCACTGTGCGAAGTGAATGGAGTGTTGCTTCACTTTCTAAATGCTGTCCTTTCAGAGAAAATCACTTTCCTTTGAAAGAGCCTTAAGCTACTTACAAGCATTCACCAGAAACTCACATGCGTTTCTCTGAAAGAGAAGCAGTCCTTTCCAACACTTCAATTCACTGTGCGAAGTGAATGGAGTGTTGCTTCACTTTCTAAATGCTGTCCTTTCAGAGAAAATCACTTTCCTTTGAAAGTGCCTTAAACTACTTTCAAGCATTCACAAAAGCTCACATGCGTTTCTCTGAAAGAGAAGCAGTCTGTTCCAACACTTCAATTCACTGTGCGAAGTGAATGGAGTGTTGCTTCACTTTCTAAATGCTGTCCTTTCAGAGAAAATCACTTTCCTTTGAAAGTGCCTTAAGCTACTTACAAGCATTCACCAGAAACTCACATGTGTTTCTCTGAAAGAGAAGCAGTGTGTTCCAATACTTCAATTCACTCTGCGAAGTGAATGGAGTGTTGCTTCACTTTCAAAATGCTGTCCTTTCAGAGAAAATCACTTTCCTTTGAAAGTGCCTTAAGCTACTTACAAGCATTCAACAGAAACTCACATGCATTTCTCTGAAAGAGAAGCAGTCTGTTCCAACACTTCAATTCACTGTGCGAAGTGAATGGAGTGTTGCTTCA
Source organism: Myodes glareolus (assembly GCF_982192425.1). Taxonomy (NCBI): domain Eukaryota; kingdom Metazoa; phylum Chordata; class Mammalia; order Rodentia; family Cricetidae; genus Myodes; species Myodes glareolus. The sequence goes on from NW_028263245.1 coordinate 364,188, forward strand.
CTTTCTAAATGCTGTCCTTTCAGAGAAAATCACTTTCCTTTGAAAGTGCCTTAAGCTACTTGCAAGCATTAGGAAGAAACTCACATGCGTTCCTCTGAAAGAGAAGCAGTCCGTTCCAACACTTCAATTCACTGTGTGAAGTGAATGGAGCGTGGCCTCACTTTCAAAATGCTGTCCTTTCAGAGAAAATCACTTTCCTTTGAAAGTGCCTTAAGCTACTTACAAGCATTCAACAGAAACTCACATGCGTTTCTCTGAAAGAGAAGCAGTCTGTTCCAACACTTCAATTCAATGTGTGAAGTGAATGGAGTGTTGCTTCACTTTCTAAATACTGTCCTTTCAGAGAAAATCACTTTCCTTTGAAAGTGCCTTAAGCTACTTACAAGCATTCAACAGAAACTCACATGCATTTCTCTGAAAGAGAAGCAATCTGTTCCAACACTTCAATTCTCTGTGCGAAGTGAATGGAGTGTTGCTTCACTTTCTAAATGCTGTCATTTCAGAGAAAATCACTTTCCTTTGAAAGTGCCTTAATCTACTTGCAAGCATTCACAAGAAACACTAATGCGTTTGTATGAAAGAGAAGCAGTCTGTTCCAACACTTCAATTCACTGTGCGAAGTGAATGGAGTGTTGCTTCACTTTCTAAATGCTGTCCTTTCAGAGAAAATCACTTTCCTCTGAAAGTGCCTTAAGCTACTTGCAAGCATTAGGAAGAAACTCACATGCGTTTCTCTGAAAGAGAAGCAGTCTGTTCCAACACTTCAATTCACTGTGCGAAGTGAAAGGAGTGTTGCTTCACTTTCTAAATGCTGTCCTTTCAGAGAAAATCACTTTCCATTGAAAGTGCCCAAAATTACTTTCAAGCATTCACAAAAAACTCACATTGGTTTCTCTGAAAGAGAAGCAGTCTGTTCCAACACTTCAATTCACTGTGCAAAGTGAATATAGTGTTGCTTCACTTTCTAAATGCTGTCCTTTCAGAGAAAATCACTTTCCTTTGAAAGTGGCTTAAGCTACTTACAAGCATTCAACAGAAACTCACATGCATTTCTCTGAAAGAGAAGCAATCTGTTCCAACACTTCAATTCTCTGTGCGAAGTGAATGGAGTGTTGCTTCACTTTCTAAATGCTGTCCTTCAGAGAAAATCACTTTCCTTTGAAAGTGCCTTAAGCTACTTGCAAGCATTAGGAAGAAACTCACATGAGTTTCTCTGAAAGAGAAGCAGTCTGTTCCAACACTTCAATTCACTGTGCGAAGTGAATGGAGTGTTGCCTCACTTTCTCAATGCTGTCCTTTCAGAGAAAATCACTTTCCATTGAAAGTGCCCAAAACTACTTTCAAGCATTCACAAAAATCTCACATTGGTTTCTCTGAAAGAGACGCAGTCTGTTCCAACACTTCAATTCTCTGTGCGAAGTGAATGGAGTGTTGCTTCACTTTCTAAATGCTGTCCTTTCAGAGAATATCACTTTCCTTTGAAAGTGCCTTAAGCTACTTGCAAGCATTAAAAAGAAACTCACATGCGTTTCTCTGAAAGAGAAGCCATCTGATCCAACACTTCAATTCAATGTGTGAAGAGAATGGAGTGTTGCTTCACTTTGTAAATGCTGTCCTTTCAGAGAAAATCACTTTCCTTTGAAAGTGCCTTAAGCTACTTACAAGCATTCACCAGAAACTCACATGCGTTTCTCTGAAAGAGAAGCAGTCTGTTCCAACACTTCAATTCACTGTGCGAAGTGAATGGAGTGTTGCTTCACTTTCTAAATGCTGTCCTTTCAGAGAAAATCACTTTCCTTTGAAAGTGCCTTAAGCTACTTGCAAGCATTAGGAAGAAACTCACATGCGTTTCTCTGAAAGAGAAGCAGTCTGTTCCAACACTTCAATTCACTGTGCGAAGTGAATGGAGTGTTCCCTCACTTTCTAAATGCTGTCCTTTCAGAGAAAATCACTTTCCATTGAAAGTGCCCAAAACTACTTTCAAGCATTCACAAAAAACTCACATGCGTTTCTCTGAAAGAGAAGCAGTCTGTTCCAACACTTCAATTCAGTGTGCGAAGTGAATATAGTGTTGCTTCACTTTCTAAAAGCTGTCCTTTCAGAGAAAATCCCTTTCCTTTGAATGTGCCTTAAGCTACTTACAAGCATTCAAAAGAAACTCACATGCATTTCTCTGAAAGAGAAGCAATCTGTTCCAACACTTCAATTCTCTGTGCGAAGTGAATGGAGTGTTGCTTCACTTTCTAAATGCTGTCCTTTCAGAGAAAATCACTTTCCTTTGAAAGTGCCTTAAGCTACTTACAAGCATTCAACAGAAACTCACATGCGTTTCTCTGAAAGAGAAGCAGTCTGTTCCAACACTTCAATTCACTGTACGAAGTGAATGGAGTGTTGCTTCACTTTCTAAATGCTGTCCTTTCAGAGAAAATCACTTTCCTTTGAAAGTGCCTTAAGCTACTTACAAGCATTCACCAGAAACTCACATGCGTTTCTCTGAAAGAGAAGCAGTCTGTTCCAACACTTCAATTCACTGTGCGAAGTGAATGGAGTGTTGCTTCACTTTCTAAATGCTGTCCTTTCAGAGAAAATCACTTTCCTTTGAAAGTGCCTTAAGCTACTTGCAAGCATTGGGAAGAAACTCACATGCGTTTCTCTGAAAGAGAAGCAGTCTGTTCCAACACTTCAATTCACTGTGTGAAGTGAATGGAGTGTTGCCTCACTTTCTAAATGCTGTCCTTTCAGAGAAAATCACTTTCCTTTGAAAGTGCCTTAAGCTACTTACAAGCATTCAACAGAAACTCACATGCGTTTCTCTGAAAGAGAAGCAGTCTGTTCCAACACTTCAATTCAATGTGCGAAGTGAATGGAGTATTGCTTCACTTTCTAAATGCTGTCCTTTCAGAGAAAATCACTTTCCTTTGAAAGTTCCTTAAGCTACTTGCAAGCATTCACAAAAAACACTAATGCGTTTCTATGAAAGAGAAGCAGTCTGTTCCAACACTTCAATTCACTGTGCGAAGTGAATGGAGTGTTGCTTCACTTTCTAAATGCTGTCCTTTCAGAGAAAATCACTTTCCTTTGAAAGAGCCTTAAGCTACTTACAAGCATTCACCAGAAACTCACATGCGTTTCTCTGAAAGAGAAGCAGTCCGTTCCAACACTTCAATTCACTGTGCGAAGTGAATGGAGTGTTGCTTCACTTTCTAAATGCTGTCCTTTCAGAGAAAATCACTTTCCTTTGAAAGTGCCTTAAACTACTTTCAAGCATTCACAAAAGCTCACATGCGTTTCTCTTAAAGAGAAGCAGTCTGTTCCAACACTTCAATTCACTGTGCGAAGTGAATGGAGTGTTGCTTCAGTTTGTAAATGCTGTCCTTTCAGAGAAAATCACTTTCCTTTGAAAGTGCCTTAAGCAACTTGCAAGCATTCAAAAGAAACTCACATGCGTTTCTCTGAAAGAGAAGCAGTCTGTTCCAACACTTCAATTCACTGTGCGAAGTGAATGGAGTGTTGCTTCACTTTCTAAATGCTGTCCTTTCAGAGAAAATCACTTTCCTTTGAAAGTGCCTTAAGCTACTTACAAGCATTCACCAGAAACTCACATGCGTTTCTCTGAAAGAGAAGCAGTGTGTTCCAATACTTCAATTCACTCTGCGAAGTGAATATAGTGTTGCTTCACTTTCAAAATGCTGTCCTTTCAGAGAAAATCACTTTCCTTTGAAAGTGCCTTAAGCTACTTACAAGCATTCAACAGAAACTCACATGCATTTCTCTGAAAGAGAAGCAGTCTGTTCCAACACTTCAATTCACTGTGCGAAGTGAATGGAGTGTTGCTTCACTTTCTAAATGCTGTCCTTTCAGAGAAAATCACTTTCCTTTGAAAGTGCCTTAAGCTACTTGCAAGCATTAGGAAGAAACTCACATGCGTTCCTCTGAAAGAGAAGCAGTCCGTTCCAACACTTCAATTCACTGTGTGAAGTGAATGGAGCGTGGCCTCACTTTCAAAATGCTGTCCTTTCAGAGAAAATCACTTTCCTTTGAAAGTGCCTTAAGCTACTTACAAGCATTCAACAGAAACTCACATGCGTTTCTCTGAAAGAGAAGCAGTCTGTTCCAACAATTCAATTCAATGTGTGAAGTGAATGGAGTGTTGCTTCACTTTCTAAATACTGTCCTTTCAGAGAAAATCACTTTCCTTTGAAAGTGCCTTAAGCTACTTACAAGCATTCAACAGAAACTCACATGCATTTCTCTGAAAGAGAAGCAATCTGTTCCAACACTTCAATTCTCTGTGCGAAGTGAATGGAGTGTTGCTTCACTTTCTAAATGCTGTCATTTCAGAGAAAATCACTTTCCTTTGAAAGTGCCTTAATCTACTTGCAAGCATTCACAAGAAACACTAATGCGTTTCTATGAAAGAGAAGCAGTCTGTTCCAACACTTCAATTCACTGTGCGAAGTGAATGGAGTGTTGCTTCACTTTCTAAATGCTGTCCTTTCAGAGAAAATCACTTTCCTTTGAAAGTGCCTTAAGCTACTTGCAAGCATTAGGAAGAAACTCACATGCGTTTCTCTGAAAGAGAAGCAGTCTGTTCCAACACTTCAATTCACTGTGCGAAGTGAATGGAGTGTTGCCTCACTTTCTAAATGCTGTCCTTTCAGAGAAAATGACTTTCCATTGAAAGTGCCCAAAACAACTTTCAAGCATTCACAAAAAACTCACATTGGTTTCTCTGAAAGAGAAGCAGTCTGTTCCAACACTTCAATTCACTGTGCAAAGTGAATATAGTGTTGCATCACTTTCTAAATGCTGTCCTTTCAGAGAAAATCACTTTCCTTTGAATGTGGCTTAAGCTACTTACAAGCATTCAACAGAAACTCACATGCGTTTCTCTGAAAGAGAAGCAGTCTGTTCCAACACTTCAATTCACTGTGCGAAGTGAATGGAGTGTTGCTTCACTTTCTAAATGCTGTCCTTTCAGAGAAAATCACTTTCCTTTGAAAGTGCCTTAAGCTACTTGCAAGCATTAGGAAGAAACTCACATGCGTTTCTCTGAAAGAGAAGCAGTCTGTTCCAACACTTCAATTCACTGTGCGAAGTGAATGGAGTGTTCCCTCACTTTCTAAATGCTGTCCTTTCAGAGAAAATCACTTTCCATTGAAAGTGCCCAAAACTACTTTCAAGCATTCACAAAAAACTCACATGCGTTTCTCTGAAAGAGAAGCAGTCTGTTCCAACACTTCAATTCAGTGTGCGAAGTGAATATAGTGTTGCTTCACTTTCTAAAAGCTGTCCTTTCAGAGAAAATCCCTTTCCTTTGAATGTGCCTTAAGCTACTTACAAGCATTCAAAAGAAACTCACATGCATTTCTCTGAAAGAGAAGCAATCTGTTCCAACACTTCAATTCTCTGTGCGAAGTGAATGGAGTGTTGCTTCACTTTCTAAATGCTGTCCTTTCAGAGAAAATCACTTTCCTTTGAAAGTGCCTTAAGCTACTTACAAGCATTCAACAGAAACTCACATGCGTTTCTCTGAAAGAGAAGCAGTCTGTTCCAACACTTCAATTCACTGTACGAAGTGAATGGAGTGTTGCTTCACTTTCTAAATGCTGTCCTTTCAGAGAAAATCACTTTCCTTTGAAAGTGCCTTAAGCTACTTACAAGCATTCACCAGAAACTCACATGCGTTTCTCTGAAAGAGAAGCAGTCTGTTCCAACACTTCAATTCACTGTGCGAAGTGAATGGAGTGTTGCTTCACTTTCTAAATGCTGTCCTTTCAGAGAAAATCACTTTCCTTTGAAAGTGCCTTAAGCTACTTGCAAGCATTGGGAAGAAACTCACATGCGTTTCTCTGAAAGAGAAGCAGTCTGTTCCAACACTTCAATTCACTGTGTGAAGTGAATGGAGTGTTGCCTCACTTTCTAAATGCTGTCCTTTCAGAGAAAATCACTTTCCTTTGAAAGTGCCTTAAGCTACTTACAAGCATTCAACAGAAACTCACATGCGTTTCTCTGAAAGAGAAGCAGTCTGTTCCAACACTTCAATTCAATGTGCGAAGTGAATGGAGTATTGCTTCACTTTCTAAATGCTGTCCTTTCAGAGAAAATCACTTTCCTTTGAAAGTTCCTTAAGCTACTTGCAAGCATTCACAAAAAACACTAATGCGTTTCTATGAAAGAGAAGCAGTCTGTTCCAACACTTCAATTCACTGTGCGAAGTGAATGGAGTGTTGCTTCACTTTCTAAATGCTGTCCTTTCAGAGAAAATCACTTTCCTTTGAAAGAGCCTTAAGCTACTTACAAGCATTCACCAGAAACTCACATGCGTTTCTCTGAAAGAGAAGCAGTCCTTTCCAACACTTCAATTCACTGTGCGAAGTGAATGGAGTGTTGCTTCACTTTCTAAATGCTGTCCTTTCAGAGAAAATCACTTTCCTTTGAAAGTGCCTTAAACTACTTTCAAGCATTCACAAAAGCTCACATGCGTTTCTCTTAAAGAGAAGCAGTCTGTTCCAACACTTCAATTCACTGTGCGAAGTGAATGGAGTGTTGCTTCAGTTTGTAAATGCTGTCCTTTCAGAGAAAATCACTTTCCTTTGAAAGTGCCTTAAGCAACTTGCAAGCATTCACAAGAAACTTACATGCGTTTCTCTGAAAGAGAAGCAGTCTGTTCCAACACTTCAATTCACTGTGCGAAGTGAATGGAGTGTTGCTTCACTTTCTAAATGCTGTCCTTTCAGAGAAAATCACTTTCCTTTGAAAGTGCCTTAAGCTACTTACAAGCATTCACCAGAAACTCACATGCATTTCTCTGAAAGAGAAGCAGTGTGTTCCAATACTTCAATTCACTCTGCGAAGTGAATGGAGTGTTGCTTCACTTTCAAAATGCTGTCCTTTCAGAGAAAATCACTTTCCTTTGAAAGTGCCTTAAGCTACTTACAAGCATTCAACAGAAACTCACATGCGTTTCTCTGAAAGAGAAGCAGTCTGTTCCAACACTTCAATTCACTGTGCGAAGTGAATGGAGTGTTGCTTCACTTTCTAAATGCTGTCCTTTCAGAGAAAATCACTTTCCTTTGAAAGTGCCTTAAGCTACTTGCAAGCATTAGGAAGAAACTCACATGCGTTCCTCTGAAAGAGAAGCAGTCCGTTCCAACACTTCAATTCACTGTGTGAAGTGAATGGAGCGTGGCCTCACTTTCAAAATGCTGTCCTTTCAGAGAAAATCACTTTCCTTTGAAAGTGCCTTAAGCTACTTACAAGCATTCAACAGAAACTCACATGCGTTTCTCTGAAAGAGAAGCAGTCTGTTCCAACAATTCAATTCAATGTGTGAAGTGAATGGAGTGTTGCTTCACTTTCTAAATACTGTCCTTTCAGAGAAAATCACTTTCCTTTGAAAGTGCCTTAAGCTACTTACAAGAATTCAACAGAAACTCACATGCATTTCTCTGAAAGAGAAGCAATCTGTTCCAACACTTCAATTCTCTGTGCGAAGTGAATGGAGTGTTGCTTCACTTTCTAAATGCTGTCATTTCAGAGAAAATCACTTTCCTTTGAAAGTGCCTTAATCTACTTGCAAGCATTCACAAGAAACACTAATGCGTTTCTATGAAAGAGAAGCAGTCTGTTCCAACACTTCAATTCACTGTGCGAAGTGAATGGAGTGTTGCTTCACTTTCTAAATGCTGTCCTTTCAGAGAAAATCACTTTCCTTTGAAAGTGCCTTAAGCTACTTGCAAGCATTAGGAAGAAACTCACATGCGTTTCTCTGAAAGAGAAGCAGTCTGTTCCAACACTTCAATTCACTGTGCGAAGTGAATGGAGTGTTGCCTCACTTTCTAAATGCTGTCCTTTCAGAGAAAATCACTTTCCATTGAAAGTGCCCAAAACAACTTTCAAGCATTCACAAAAAACTCACATTGGTTTCTCTGAAAGAGAAGCAGTCTGTTCCAACACTTCAATTCACTGTGCAAAGTGAATATAGTGTTGCTTCACTTTCTAAATGCTGTCCTTTCAGAGAAAATCACTTTCCTTTGAATGTGGCTTAAGCTACTTACAAGCATTCAACAGAAACTCACATGCGTTTCTCTGAAAGAGAAGCAGTCTGTTCCAACACTTCAATTCACTGTGCGAAGTGAATGGAGTGTTGCTTCACTTTCTAAATGCTGTCCTTTCAGAGAAAATCACTTTCCTTTGAAAGTGCCTTAAGCTACTTGCAAGCATTAGGAAGAAACTCACATGCGTTTCTCTGAAAGAGAAGCAGTCTGTTCCAACACTTCAATTCACTGTGCGAAGTGAATGGAGTGTTCCCTCACTTTCTAAATGCTGTCCTTTCAGAGAAAATCACTTTCCATTGAAAGTGCCCAAAACTACTTTCAAGCATTCACAAAAAACTCACATGCGTTTCTCTGAAAGAGAAGCAGTCTGTTCCAACACTTCAATTCAGTGTGCGAAGTGAATATAGTGTTGCTTCACTTTCTAAAAGCTGTCCTTTCAGAGAAAATCCCTTTCCTTTGAATGTGCCTTAAGCTACTTACAAGCATTCAAAAGAAACTCACATGCATTTCTCTGAAAGAGAAGCAATCTGTTCCAACACTTCAATTCTCTGTGCGAAGTGAATGGAGTGTTGCTTCACTTTCTAAATGCTGTCCTTTCAGAGAAAATCACTTTCCTTTGAAAGTGCCTTAAGCTACTTACAAGCATTCAACAGAAACTCACATGCGTTTCTCTGAAAGAGAAGCAGTCTGTTCCAACACTTCAATTCACTGTACGAAGTGAATGGAGTGTTGCTTCACTTTCTAAATGCTGTCCTTTCAGAGAAAATCACTTTCCTTTGAAAGTGCCTTAAGCTACTTACAAGCATTCACCAGAAACTCACATGCGTTTCTCTGAAAGAGAAGCAGTCTGTTCCAACACTTCAATTCACTGTGCGAAGTGAATGGAGTGTTGCTTCACTTTCTAAATGCTGTCCTTTCAGAGAAAATCACTTTCCTTTGAAAGTGCCTTAAGCTACTTGCAAGCATTGGGAAGAAACTCACATGCGTTTCTCTGAAAGAGAAGCAGTCTGTTCCAACACTTCAATTCACTGTGTGAAGTGAATGGAGTGTTGCCTCACTTTCTAAATGCTGTCCTTTCAGAGAAAATCACTTTCCTTTGAAAGTGCCTTAAGCTACTTACAAGCATTCAACAGAAACTCACATGCGTTTCTCTGAAAGAGAAGCAGTCTGTTCCAACACTTCAATTCAATGTGCGAAGTGAATGGAGTATTGCTTCACTTTCTAAATGCTGTCCTTTCAGAGAAAATCACTTTCCTTTGAAAGTTCCTTAAGCTACTTGCAAGCATTCACAAAAAACACTAATGCGTTTCTATGAAAGAGAAGCAGTCTGTTCCAACACTTCAATTCACTGTGCGAAGTGAATGGAGTGTTGCTTCACTTTCTAAATGCTGTCCTTTCAGAGAAAATCACTTTCCTTTGAAAGAGCCTTAAGCTACTTACAAGCATTCACCAGAAACTCACATGCGTTTCTCTGAAAGAGAAGCAGTCCTTTCCAACACTTCAATTCACTGTGCGAAGTGAATGGAGTGTTGCTTCACTTTCTAAATGCTGTCCTTTCAGAGAAAATCACTTTCCTTTGAAAGTGCCTTAAACTACTTTCAAGCATTCACAAAAGCTCACATGCGTTTCTCTTAAAGAGAAGCAGTCTGTTCCAACACTTCAATTCACTGTGCGAAGTGAATGGAGTGTTGCTTCAGTTTGTAAATGCTGTCCTTTCAGAGAAAATCACTTTCCTTTGAAAGTGCCTTAAGCAACTTGCAAGCATTCACAAGAAACTCACATGCGTTTCTCTGAAAGAGAAGCAGTCTGTTCCAACACTTCAATTCACTGTGCGAAGTGAATGGAGTGTTGCTTCACTTTCTAAATGCTGTCCTTTCAGAGAAAATCACTTTCCTTTGAAAGTGCCTTAAGCTACTTACAAGCATTCACCAGAAACTCACATGCGTTTCTCTGAAAGAGAAGCAGTGTGTTCCAATACTTCAATTCACTCTGCGAAGTGAATGGAGTGTTGCTTCACTTTCAAAATGCTGTCCTTTCAGAGAAAATCACTTTCCTTTGAAAGTGCCTTAAGCTACTTACAAGCATTCAACAGAAACTCACATGCATTTCTCTGAAAGAGAAGCAGTCTGTTCCAACACTTCAATTCACTGTGCGAAGTGAATGGAGTGTTGCTTCACTTTCTAAATGCTGTCCTTTCAGAGAAAATCACTTTCCTTTGAAAGTGCCTTAAGCTACTTGCAAGCATTAGGAAGAAACTCACATGCGTTCCTCTGAAAGAGAAGCAGTCCGTTCCAACACTTCAATTCACTGTGTGAAGTGAATGGAGCGTGGCCTCACTTTCAAAATGCTGTCCTTTCAGAGAAAATCACTTTCCTTTGAAAGTGCCTTAAGCTACTTACAAGCATTCAACAGAAACTCACATGCGTTTCTCTGAAAGAGAAGCAGTCTGTTCCAACACTTCAATTCACTGTGCGAAGTGAATGGAGTGTTCCCTCACTTTCTAAATGCTGTCCTTTCAGAGAAAATCACTTTCCATTGAAAGTGCCCAAAACTACTTTCAAGCATTCACAAAAAACTCACATGCGTTTCTCTGAAAGAGAAGCAGTCTGTTCCAACACTTCAATTCAGTGTGCGAAGTGAATATAGTGTTGCTTCACTTTCTAAAAGCTGTCCTTTCAGAGAAAATCCCTTTCCTTTGAATGTGCCTTAAGCTACTTACAAGCATTCAAAAGAAACTCACATGCATTTCTCTGAAAGAGAAGCAATCTGTTCCAACACTTCAATTCTCTGTGCGAAGTGAATGGAGTGTTGCTTCACTTTCTAAATGCTGTCCTTTCAGAGAAAATCACTTTCCTTTGAAAGTGCCTTAAGCTACTTACAAGCATTCAACAGAAACTCACATGCGTTTCTCTGAAAGAGAAGCAGTCTGTTCCAACACTTCAATTCACTGTACGAAGTGAATGGAGTGTTGCTTCACTTTCTAAATGCTGTCCTTTCAGAGAAAATCACTTTCCTTTGAAAGTGCCTTAAGCTACTTACAAGCATTCACCAGAAACTCACATGCGTTTCTCTGAAAGAGAAGCAGTCTGTTCCAACACTTCAATTCACTGTGCGAAGTGAATGGAGTGTTGCTTCACTTTCTAAATGCTGTCCTTTCAGAGAAAATCACTTTCCTTTGAAAGTGCCTTAAGCTACTTGCAAGCATTGGGAAGAAACTCACATGCGTTTCTCTGAAAGAGAAGCAGTCTGTTCCAACACTTCAATTCACTGTGTGAAGTGAATGGAGTGTTGCCTCACTTTCTAAATGCTGTCCTTTCAGAGAAAATCACTTTCCTTTGAAAGTGCCTTAAGCTACTTACAAGCATTCAACAGAAACTCACATGCGTTTCTCTGAAAGAGAAGCAGTCTGTTCCAACACTTCAATTCAATGTGCGAAGTGAATGGAGTATTGCTTCACTTTCTAAATGCTGTCCTTTCAGAGAAAATCACTTTCCTTTGAAAGTTCCTTAAGCTACTTGCAAGCATTCACAAAAAACACTAATGCGTTTCTATGAAAGAGAAGCAGTCTGTTCCAACACTTCAATTCACTGTGCGAAGTGAATGGAGTGTTGCTTCACTTTCTAAATGCTGTCCTTTCAGAGAAAATCACTTTCCTTTGAAAGAGCCTTAAGCTACTTACAAGCATTCACCAGAAACTCACATGCGTTTCTCTGAAAGAGAAGCAGTCCTTTCCAACACTTCAATTCACTGTGCGAAGTGAATGGAGTGTTGCTTCACTTTCTAAATGCTGTCCTTTCAGAGAAAATCACTTTCCTTTGAAAGTGCCTTAAACTACTTTCAAGCATTCACAAAAGCTCACATGCGTTTCTCTTAAAGAGAAGCAGTCTGTTCCAACACTTCAATTCACTGTGCGAAGTGAATGGAGTGTTGCTTCAGTTTGTAAATGCTGTCCTTTCAGAGAAAATCACTTTCCTTTGAAAGTGCCTTAAGCAACTTGCAAGCATTCACAAGAAACTCACATGCGTTTCTCTGAAAGAGAAGCAGTCTGTTCCAACACTTCAATTCACTGTGCGAAGTGAATGGAGTGTTGCTTCACTTTCTAAATGCTGTCCTTTCAGAGAAAATCACTTTCCTTTGAAAGTGCCTTAAGCTACTTACAAGCATTCACCAGAAACTCACATGCGTTTCTCTGAAAGAGAAGCAGTGTGTTCCAATACTTCAATTCACTCTGCGAAGTGAATGGAGTGTTGCTTCACTTTCAAAATGCTGTCCTTTCAGAGAAAATCACTTTCCTTTGAAAGTGCCTTAAGCTACTTACAAGCTTTCAACAGAAACTCACATGCATTTCTCTGAAAGAGAAGCAGTCTGTTCCAACACTTCAATTCACTGTGCGAAGTGAATGGAGTGTTGCTTCACTTTCTAAATGCTGTCCTTTCAGAGAAAATCACTTTCCTTTGAAAGTGCCTTAAGCTACTTGCAAGCATTAGGAAGAAACTCACATGCGTTCCTCTGAAAGAGAAGCAGTCCGTTCCAACACTTCAATTCACTGTGTGAAGTGAATGGAGCGTGGCCTCACTTTCAAAATGCTGTCCTTTCAGAGAAAATCACTTTCCTTTGAAAGTGCCTTAAGCTACTTACAAGCATTCAACAGAAACTCACATGCGTTTCTCTGAAAGAGAAGCAGTCTGTTCCAACAATTCAATTCAATGTGTGAAGTGAATGGAGTGTTGCTTCACTTTCTAAATACTGTCCTTTCAGAGAAAATCACTTTCCTTTGAAAGTGCCTTAAGCTACTTACAAGCATTCAACAGAAACTCACATGCATTTCTCTGAAAGAGAAGCAATCTGTTCCAACACTTCAATTCTCTGTGCGAAGTGAATGGAGTGTTGCTTCACTTTCTAAATGCTGTCATTTCAGAGAAAATCACTTTCCTTTGAAAGTGCCTTAATCTACATGCAAGCATTCACAAGAAACACTAATGCGTTTCTATGAAAGAGAAGCAGTCTGTTCCAACACTTCAATTCACTGTGCGAAGTGAATGGAGTGTTGCTTCACTTTCTAAATGCTGTCCTTTCAGAGAAAATCACTTTCCTTTGAAAGTGCCTTAAGCTACTTGCAAGCATTAGGAAGAAACTCACATGCGTTTCTCTGAAAGAGAAGCAGTCTGTTCCAACACTTCAATTCACTGTGCGAAGTGAATGGAGTGTTGCCTCACTTTCTAAATGCTGTCCTTTCAGAGAAAATCACTTTCCATTGAAAGTGCCCAAAACAACTTTCAAGCATTCACAAAAAACTCACATTGGTTTCTCTGAAAGAGAAGCAGTCTGTTCCAACACTTCAATTCACTGTGCAAAGTGAATATAGTGTTGCTTCACTTTCTAAATGCTGTCCTTTCAGAGAAAATCACTTTCCTTTGAATGTGGCTTAAGCTACTTACAAGCATTCAACAGAAACTCACATGCGTTTCTCTGAAAGAGAAGCAGTCTGTTCCAACACTTCAATTCACTGTGCGAAGTGAATGGAGTGTTGCTTCACTTTCTAAATGCTGTCCTTTCAGAGAAAATCACTTTCCTTTGAAAGTGCCTTAAGCTACTTGCAAGCATTAGGAAGAAACTCACATGCGTTTCTCTGAAAGAGAAGCAGTCTGTTCAAACACTTCAATTCACTGTGCGAAGTGAATGGAGTGTTCCCTCACTTTCTAAATGCTGTCCTTTCAGAGAAAATCACTTTCCATTGAAAGTGCCCAAAACTACTTTCAAGCATTCACAAAAAACTCACATGCGTTTCTCTGAAAGAGAAGCAGTCTGTTCCAACACTTCAATTCAGTGTGCGAAGTGAATATAGTGTTGCTTCACTTTCTAAAAGCTGTCCTTTCAGAGAAAATCCCTTTCCTTTGAATGTGCCTTAAGCTACTTACAAGCATTCAAAAGAAACTCACATGCATTTCTCTGAAAGAGAAGCAATCTGTTCCAACACTTCAATTCTCTGTGCGAAGTGAATGGAGTGTTGCTTCACTTTCTAAATGCTGTCCTTTCAGAGAAAATCACTTTCCTTTGAAAGTGCCTTAAGCTACTTACAAGCATTCAACAGAAACTCACATGCGTTTCTCTGAAAGAGAAGCAGTCTGTTCCAACACTTCAATTCACTGTACGAAGTGAATGGAGTGTTGCTTCACTTTCTAAATGCTGTCCTTTCAGAGAAAATCACTTTCCTTTGAAAGTGCCTTAAGCTACTTACAAGCATTCACCAGAAACTCACATGCGTTTCTCTGAAAGAGAAGCAGTCTGTTCCAACACTTCAATTCACTGTGCGAAGTGAATGGAGTGTTGCTTCACTTTCTAAATGCTGTCCTTTCAGAGAAAATCACTTTCCTTTGAAAGTGCCTTAAGCTACTTGCAAGCATTGGGAAGAAACTCACATGCGTTTCTCTGAAAGAGAAGCAGTCTGTTCCAACACTTCAATTCACTGTGTGAAGTGAATGGAGTGTTGCCTCACTTTCTAAATGCTGTCCTTTCAGAGAAAATCACTTTCCTTTGAAAGTGCCTTAAGCTACTTACAAGCATTCAACAGAAACTCACATGCGTTTCTCTGAAAGAGAAGCAGTCTGTTCCAACACTTCAATTCAATGTGCGAAGTGAATGGAGTATTGCTTCACTTTCTAAATGCTGTCCTTTCAGAGAAAATCACTTTCCTTTGAAAGTTCCTTAAGCTACTTGCAAGCATTCACAAAAAACACTAATGCGTTTCTATGAAAGAGAAGCAGTCTGTTCCAACACTTCAATTCACTGTGCGAAGTGAATGGAGTGTTGCTTCACTTTCTAAATGCTGTCCTTTCAGAGAAAATCACTTTCCTTTGAAAGAGCCTTAAGCTACTTACAAGCATTCACCAGAAACTCACATGCGTTTCTCTGAAAGAGAAGCAGTCCTTTCCAACACTTCAATTCACTGTGCGAAGTGAATGGAGTGTTGCTTCACTTTCTAAATGCTGTCCTTTCAGAGAAAATCACTTTCCTTTGAAAGTGCCTTAAGCTACTTGCAAGCATTAGGAAGAAACTCACATGCGTTCCTCTGAAAGAGAAGCAGTCCGTTCCAACACTTCAATTCACTGTGTGAAGTGAATGGAGCGTGGCCTCACTTTCAAAATGCTGTCCTTTCAGAGAAAATCACTTTCCTTTGAAAGTGCCTTAAGCTACTTACAAGCATTCAACAGAAACTCACATGCGTTTCTCTGAAAGAGAAGCAGTCTGTTCCAACACTTCAATTCAATGTGTGAAGTGAATGGAGTGTTGTTTCACTTTCTAAATACTGTCCTTTCAGAGAAAATCACTTTCCTTTGAAAGTGCCTTAAGCTACATACAAGCATTCAACAGAAACTCACATGCATTTCTCTGAAAGAGAAGCAATCTGTTCCAACACTTCAATTCTCTGTGCGAAGTGAATGGAGTGTTGCTTCACTTTCTAAATGCTGTCATTTCAGAGAAAATCACTTTCCTTTGAAAGTGCCTTAATCTACTTGCAAGCATTCACAAGAAACACTAATGCGTTTGTATGAAAGAGAAGCAGTCTGTTCCAACACTTCAATTCACTGTGCGAAGTGAATGGAGTGTTGCTTCACTTTCTAAATGCTGTCCTTTCAGAGAAAATCACTTTCCTTTGAAAGTGCCTTAAGCTACTTGCAAGCATTAGGAAGAAACTCACATGCGTTTCTCTGAAAGAGAAGCAGTCTGTTCCAACACTTCAATTCACTGTGCGAAGTGAATGGAGTGTTGCCTCACTTTCTAAATGCTGTCCTTTCAGAGAAAATCACTTTCCATTGAAAGTGCCCAAAACAACTTTCAAGCATTCACAAAAAACTCACATTGGTTTCTCTGAAAGAGAAGCAGTCTGTTCCAACACTTCAATTCACTGTGCAAAGTGAATATAGTGTTGCTTCACTTTCTAAATGCTGTCCTTTCAGAGAAAATCCCTTTCCTTTGAATGTGCCTTAAGCTACTTACAAGCATTCAACAGAAACTCACATGCATTTCTCTGAAAGAGAAGCAATCTGTTCCAACACTTCAATTCTCTGTGCGAAGTGAATGGAGTGTTGCTTCACTTTCTAAATGCTGTCCTTTCAGAGAAAATCACTTTCCTTTGAAAGTGCCTTAAGCTACTTGCAAGCATTAGGAAGAAACTCACATGCGTTTCTCTGAAAGAGAAGCAGTCTGTTCCAACACTTCAATTCACTGTGCGAAGTGAATGGAGTGTTGCTTCACTTTCTAAATGCTGTCCTTTCAGAGAAAATCACTTTCCTTTGAAAGTGCCTTAAGCTACTTGCAAGCATTAAAAAGAAACTCACATGCGTTTCTCTGAAAGAGAAGCAGTCTGTTCCAACACTTCAGTTCACTGTGTGAAGTGAATGGAGTGTTGCCTCATTTTCTAAATGCTGTCCTTTCAGAGAAAATCACTTTCCTTTGAAAGTGCCTTAAGCTACTTACAAGCATTCAACAGAAACTCACATGCGTTTCTCTGAAAGAGAAGCCGTCTGTTACAACACTTCAATTCACTGTGCGAAGTGAATGGAGTGTTGCTTCACTTTCTAAATGCTGTCCTTTCAGAGAAAATCACTTTCCTTTGAAAGTGCCTTAAGCTACTTGCAAGCATTAGGAAGAAACTCACATGCGTTCCTCTGAAAGAGAAGCAGTCCGTTCCAACACTTCAATTCACTGTGTGAAGTGAATGGAGCGTGGCCTCACTTTCAAAATGCTGTCCTTTCAGAGAAAATCACTTTCCTTTGAAAGTGCCTTAAGCTACTTACAAGCATTCAACAGAAACTCACATGCGTTTCTCTGAAAGAGAAGCAGTGTGTTCCAACACTTCAATTCAATGTGTGAAGTGAATGGAGTGTTGCTTCACTTTCTAAATACTGTCCTTTCAGAGAAAATCACTTTCCTTTGAAAGTGCCTTAAGCTACTTACAAGCATTCAACAGAAACTCACATGCAT
This sequence comes from Myodes glareolus, assembly GCF_982192425.1. Classification (NCBI taxonomy): domain Eukaryota; kingdom Metazoa; phylum Chordata; class Mammalia; order Rodentia; family Cricetidae; genus Myodes; species Myodes glareolus. The sequence continues at coordinate 381,233 of NW_028263245.1, forward strand.
TTCTCTGAAAGAGAAGCAATCTGTTCCAACACTTCAATTCTCTGTGCGAAGTGAATGGAGTGTTGCTTCACTTTCTAAATGCTGTCATTTCAGAGAAAATCACTTTCCTTTGAAAGTGCCTTAATCTACTTGCAAGCATTCACAAGAAACACTAATGCGTTTGTATGAAAGAGAAGCAGTCTGTTCCAACACTTCAATTCACTGTGCGAAGTGAATGGAGTGTTGCTTCACTTTCTAAATGCTGTCCTTTCAGAGAAAATCACTTTCCTTTGAAAGTGCCTTAAGCTACTTGCAAGCATTAGGAAGAAACTCACATGCGTTTCTCTGAAAGAGAAGCAGTCTGTTCCAACACTTCAATTCACTGTGCGAAGTGAATGGAGTGTTGCCTCACTTTCTAAATGCTGTCCTTTCAGAGAAAATCACTTTCCATTGAAAGTGCCCAAAACAACTTTCAAGCATTCACAAAAAACTCACATTGGTTTCTCTGAAAGAGAAGCAGTCTGTTCCAACACTTCAATTCACTGTGCAAAGTGAATATAGTGTTGCTTCACTTTCTAAATGCTGTCCTTTCAGAGAAAATCACTTTCCTTTGAATGTGGCTTAAGCTACTTACAAGCATTCAACAGAAACTCACATGCATTTCTCTGAAAGAGAAGCAATCTGTTCCAACACTTCAATTCTCTGTGCGAAGTGAATGGAGTGTTGCTTCACTTTCTAAATGCTGTCCTTTCAGAGAAAATCACTTTCCTTTGAAAGTGCCTTAAGCTACTTGCAAGCATTAGGAAGAAACTCACATGCGTTTCTCTGAAAGAGAAGCAGTCTGTTCCAACACTTCAATTCACTGTGCGAAGTGAATGGAGTGTTGCTTCACTTTCTAAATGCTGTCCTTTCAGAGAAAATCACTTTCCTTTGAAAGTGCCTTAAGCTACTTGCAAGCATTAAAAAGAAACTCACATGCGTTTCTCTGAAAGAGAAGCAGTCTGTTCCAACACTTCAGTTCACTGTGTGAAGTGAATGGAGTGTTGCCTCACTTTCTAAATGCTGTCCTTTCAGAGAAAATCACTTTCCTTTGAAAGTGCCTTAAGCTACTTACAAGCATTCAACAGAAACTCACATGCGTTTCTCTGAAAGAGAAGCCGTCTGTTCCAAAACTTCAATTCAATGTGTGAAGAGAATGGAGTGTTGCTTCACTTTATAAATGCTGTCCTTTCAGAGAAAATCACTTTCCTTTGAAAGTGCCTTAAGCTACTTACAAGCATTAACCAGAAACTCACATGTGTTTCTCTGAAAGAGAAGCAGTCTGTTCCAACACTTCAATTCACTGTGCGAAGTGAATGGAGTGTTGCTTCACTTTCTAAATGCTGTCCTTTCAGAAAAAATCACTTTCGTTTGAAAGTGCCTTAAGCTACTTGCAAGCATTAGGAAGAAACTCACATGCGTTTCTCTGAAAGAGAAGCAGTCTGTTCCAACACTTCAATTCACTGTGCGAAGTGAATGGAGTGTACCCTCACTTTCTAAATGCTGTCCTTTCAGAGAAAATCCCTTTCCTTTGAATGTGCCTTAAGCTACTTACAAGGATTCAACAGAAACTCACATGCATTTCTCTGAAAGAGAAGCAATCTGTTCCAACACTTCAATTCTCTGTGCGAAGTGAATGGAGTGTTGCTTCACTTTCTAAATGCTGTCCTTTCAGAGAAAATCACTTTCCTTTGAAAGTGCCTTAAGCTACTTACAAGCATTCAACAGAAACTCACATGCATTTCTCTGAAAGAGAAGCAGTCTGTTCTAACACTTCAATTCACTGTGCGAAGTGAATGGAGTGTTGCTTCACTTTCTAAATGCTGTCCTTTCAGAGAAAATCACTTTCCTTTGAAAGTGCCTTAAACTACTTTCAAGCATTCACACAAAACTCACATGCGTTTCTCTTAAAGAGAAGCAGTCTGTTCCAACACTTCAATTCACTGTGCGAAGTGAATGGAGTGTTGCTTCACTTTCTAAATGCTGTCCTTTCAGAGAAAATCACTTTCCTTTGAAAGTGCCTTAAGCTACTTACAAGCATTCACCAGAAACTCACATGCGTTTCTCTGAAAGAGAAGCAGTCTGTTCCAATACTTCAATTCACTCTGCGAAGTGAATGGAGTGTTGCTTCACTTTCTAAATGCTGTCCTTTCAGAGAAAATCACTTTCCTTTGAAAGTGCCTTAAGCTACTTGCAAGCATTAGGAAGAAACTCACATGCGTTTCTCTGAAAGAGAAGCAGTCCGTTCCAACACTTCAATTCACTGTGTGAAGTGAATGGAGCGTGGCCTCACTTTCTAAATGCTGTCCTTTCAGAGAAAATCACTTTCGTTTGAAAGTGCCTTAAGCTACTTACAAGCATTCAACAGAAACTCACATGCGTTTCTCTGAAAGAGAAGCAGTCTGTTCCAACACTTCAATTCAATGTGTGAAGTGAAAGGAGTGTTGCTTCACTTTCTAAATACTGTCCTTTCAGAGAAAATCACTTTCCTTTGAAAGTGCCTTAAGCTACTTACAAGCATTCAACAGAAACTCACATGCATTTCTCTGAAAGAGAAGCAATCTGTTCCAACACTTCAATTCTCTGTGCGAAATGAATGGAGTGTTGCTTCACTTTCTAAATGCTGTCCTTTCAGAGAAAATCACATTCCTTTGAAAGTGCCTTAAGCTACTTGCAAGCATTCACAAGAAACACTAATGCGTTTGTATGAAAGAGAAGCAGTCTGTTCCAACACTTCAATTCACTGTGCGAAGTGAATGGAGTGTTGCTTCACTTTCAAAATGCTGTCCTTTCAGAGAAAATCACTTTCCTTTGAAAGTGCCTTAAGCTACTTACAAGCATTCAACAGAAACTCACATGCATTTCTCTGAAAGAGAAGCAGTCTGTTCCAACACTTCAATTCACTGTGCGAAGTGAATGGAGTGTTGCTTCACTTTCTAAATGCTGTCCTTTCAGAGAAAATCACTTTCCTTTGAAAGTGCCTTAAGCTACTTGCAAGCATTAGGAAGAAACTCACATGCGTTTCTCTGAAAGAGAAGCAGTCCGTTCCAACACTTCAATTCACTGTGTGAAGTGAATGGAGCGTGGCCTCACTTTCAAAATGCTGTCCTTTCAGAGAAAATCACTTTCCTTTGAAAGTGCCTTAAGCTACTTACAAGCATTCAACAGAAACTCACATGCGTTTCTCTGAAAGAGAAGGAGTCTGTTCCAACACTTCAATTCAATGTGTGAAGTGAATGGAGTGTTGCTTCACTTTCTAAATACTGTCCTTTAAGAGAAAATCACTTTCCTTTAAAGTGCCTTAAGCTACTTGCAAGCATTAGGAAGAAACTCACATGCGTTGCTCTGAAAGAGAAGCAGTCTGTTCCAACACTTCAATTCTCTGTGCGAAGTGAATGGAGTGTTGCTTCACTTTCTAAATGCTGTCCTTTCAGAGAAAATCACTTTCCTTTGAAAGTGCCTTAAACTACTTTCAAGCATTCACAAAAAACTCACATGCGTTTCTCTTAAAGAGAAGCAGTCTGTTCCAACACTTCAATTCACTGTGCGAAGTGAATGGAGTGTACCCTCACTTTCTAAATGCTGTCTTTTCAGAGAGAATCACTTTCCATTGAAAGTGCCCAAAACTACTTTCAGGCATTCACAAAAAAGTCACATGCGTTTCTCTGAAAGAGAAGCAGTCTATTCCAACACTTCAATTCAGTGTGCGAAGTGAATATAGTGTTGCTTCACTTTCTAAATGCTGTCCTTTCAGAGAAAATCCCTTTCCTTTGAATGTGCCTTAAGCTACTTACAAGGATTCAACAGAAACTCACATGCATTTCTCTGAAAGAGAAGCAATCTGTTCCAACACTTCAATTCTCTGTGCGAAGTGAATGGAGTGTTGCTTCACTTTCTAAATGCTGTCCTTTCAGAGAAAATCACTTTCCTTTGAAAGTGCCTTAAGCTACTTACAAGCATTCAACAGAAACTCACATGCATTTCTCTGAAAGAGAAGCAGTCTGTTCTAACACTTCAATTCACTGTGCGAAGTGAATGGAGTGTTGCTTCACTTTCTAAATGCTGTCCTTTCAGAGAAAATCACTTTCCTTTGAAAGTGCCTTAAACTACTTTCAAGCATTCACAAAAAACTCACATGCGTTTCTCTTAAAGAGAAGCAGTCTGTTCCAACACTTCAATTCACTGTGCGAAGTGAATGGAGTGTTGCTTCAGTTTGTAAATGCTGTCCTTTCAGAGAAAATCACTTTCCTTTGAAAGTGCCTTAAGCAACTTGCAAGCATTCACAAGAAACTCACATGCGTTTCTCTGAAAGAGAAGCAGTCTGTTCCAACACTTCAATTCACTGTGCGAAGTGAATGGAGTGTTGCTTCACTTTCTAAATGCTGTCCTTTCAGAGAAAATCACTTTCCTTTGAAAGTGCCTTAAGCTACTTACAAGCATTCACCAGAAACTCACGTGCGTTTCTCTGAAAGAGAAGCAGTCTGTTCCAATACTTCAATTCACTCTGCGAAGTGAATGGAGTGTTGCTTCACTTTCTAAATGCTGTCCTTTCAGAGAAAATCACTTTCCTTTGAAAGTGCCTTAAGCTACTTGCAAGCATTAGGAAGAAACTCACATGCGTTTCTCTGAAAGAGAAGCAGTCTGTTCCAATACTTCAATTAACTCTGCGAAGTGAATGGAGTGTTGCTGCACTTTCTAAATGCTGTCCTTTCAGAGAAAATCACTTTCCTTTGAAAGTGCCTTAAGCTACTTGCAAGCATTAGGAAGAAACTCACATGCGTTTCTCTGAAAGAGAAGCAGTCCGTTCCAACACTTCAATTCACTGTGTGAAGTGAATGGAGTGTTGCCTCACTTTCTAAATGCTGTCCTTTCAGAGAAAATCACTTTCCTTTGAAAGTGCCTTAAGCTACTTACAAGCATTCAACAGAAACTCACATGCGTTTCTCTGAAAGAGAAGCAGTCTGTTCCAACACTTCAATTCAATGTGTGAAGTGAAAGGAGTGTTGCTTCACTTTCTAAATACTGTCCTTTCAGAGAAAATCACTTTCCTTTGAAAGTGCCTTAAGCTACTTACAAGCATTCAACAGAAACTCACATGCATTTCTCTGAAAGAGAAGCAATCTGTTCCAACACTTCAATTCTCTGTGCGAAATGAATGGAGTGTTGCTTCACTTTCTAAATGCTGTCCTTTCAGAGAAAATCACTTTCCTTTGAAAGTGCCTTAAGCTACTTGCAAGCATTCACAAGAAACACTAATGCGTTTGTATGAAAGAGAAGCAGTCTGTTCCAACACTTCAATTCACTGTGCGAAGTGAATGGAGTGTTGCTTCACTTTCTAAATGCTGTCCTTTCAGAGAAAATCACTTTCCTTTGAAAGTGCCTTAAGCTACTTACAAGCATTCACCAGAAACTCACATGCGGTTCTCTGAAAGAGAAGCAGTCTGTTCCAACACTTCAATTCACTGTGCGAAGTGAATGGAGTGTTGCTTCACTTTCTAAATCCTGTCCTTTCAGAGAAAGTCACTTTCCTTTGAAAGTGCCTTAAGCTACTTGTAAGCATTAGGAAGAAACTCACATGCGTTTCTCTGAAAGAGAAGCAGTCTGTTCCAACACTTCAATTCACATGTGAAGTGAATGGAGTGTTGCCTCACTTTCTAAATGCTGTCCTTTCAGAGAAAATCACTTTCCTTTGAAAGTGCCTTGAGCTACTTACAAGCATTCAACAGAAACTCACATGCGTTTCTCTGAAAGAGAAGCAGTCTGTTCCAACACTTCAATTCAATGTGCGAAGTGAATGTAGTATTGCTTCACTTTCTAAATGCTGTCCTTTCAGAGAAAATCACTTTCCTTTGAAAGTGCCTTAAGCTACTTGCAAGCATTCACAAAAAACACTAATGCGTTTCTATGAAAGAGAAGCAGTCTGTTCCAACACTTCAATTCACTGTGCGAAGTGAATGGAGTGTTGCTTCACTTTCTAAATGCTGTCCTTTCAGAGAAAATCACTTTCTTTGAAAGAGCCTTAAGCTACTTAAAAGCATTCACCAGAAACTCACATGCGTTTCTCTGAAAGAGAAGCAGTCCGTTCCAACACTTCAATTCACTGTGCGAAGTGAATGGAGTGTTGCTTCACTTTCTAAATGCTGTCCTTTCAGAGAAAATCACTTTCCTTTGAAAGTGCCTTAAACTACTTTCAAGCATTCACAAAAAACTCACATGCGTTTCTCTTAAAGAGAAGCAGTCTGTTCCAACACTTCAATTCACTGTGCGAAGTGAATGGAGTGTTGCTTCAGTTTGTAAATGCTGTCCTTTCAGAGAAAATCACTTTCCTTTGAAAGTGCCTTAAGCAACTTGCAAGCATTCACAAGAAACTCACATGCGTTTCTCTGAAAGAGAAGCAGTCTGTTCCAACACTTCAATTCACTGTGCGAAGTGAATGGAGTGTTGCTTCACTTTCTAAATGCTGTCCTTTCAGAGAAAATCACTTTCCTTTGAAAGTGCCTTAAGCTACTTACAAGCATTCACCAGAAACTCACATGCGTTTCTCTGAAAGAAAAGCAGTGTGTTCCGACACTTCAATTCACTCTGCGAAGTGAATGGAGTGTTGCTTCACTTTCAAAATGCTGTCCTTTCAGAGAAAATCACTTTCCTTTGAAAGTGCCTTAAGCTACTTACAAGCATTCAACAGAAACTCACATGCATTTCTCTGAAAGAGAAGCAGTCTGTTCCAACACTTCAATTCACTGTACGAAGTGAATTGAGTGTTGCTTCACTTTCTAAATGCTGTCCTTTCAGAGAAAATCACTTTCCTTTGAAAGTGCCTTAAGCTACTTGCAAGCATTAGGAAGAAACTCACATGCGTTTCTCTGAAAGAGAAGCAGTCCGTTCCAACACTTCAATTCACTGTGTGAAGTGAATGGAGCGTGGCCTCACTTTCAAAATGCTATCCTTTCAGAGAAAATCACTTTCCTTTGAAAGTGCCTTAAGCTACTTACAAGCATTCAACAGAAACTCACATGCGTTTCTCTGAAAGAGAAGCAGTCTGTTCCAACACTTCAATTCAATGTGTGAAGTGAATGGAGTGTTGCTTCACTTTCTAAATACTGTCCTTTCAGAGAAAATCACTTTCCTTTGAAAGTGCCTTAAGCTACTTACAAGCATTCAACAGAAACTCACATGCATTTCTCTGAAAGAGAAGCAATCTGTTCCAACACTTCAATTCTCTGTGCGAAGTGAATGGAGTGTTGTTTCACTTTCTAAATGCTGTCATTTCAGAGAAAATCACTTTCCTTTGAAAGTGCCTTAATCTACTTGCAAGCATTCACAAGAAACACTAATGCGTTTGTATGAAAGAGAAGCAGTCTGTTCCAACACTTCAATTCTCTGTGCGAAGTGAATGGAGTGTTGCTTCACTTTCTAAATGCTGTCCTTTCAGAGAAAATCACTTTCCATTGAAAGTGTCCAAAACTACTTTCAAGCATTCACAAAAAACTCACATTGGTTTCTCTGAAAGAGAAGCAGTCTGTTCCAACACTTCAATTCACTGTGCAAAGTGAATATAGTGTTGCATCACTTTCTAAATTCTGTCCTTTCAGAGAAAATCCCTTTCCTTTGAATGTGGCTTAAGCTACTTACAAGCATTCGCAGAAACTCACATGCATTTCTCTGAAAGAGAAGCAATCTGTTCCAACACTTCAATTCTCTGTGCGAAGTGAATGGAGTGTTGCTTCACTTTCTAAATGCTGTCCTTTCAGAGAAAATCACTTTCTTTTGAAAGTGCCTTAAGCTACTTACAAGCATTCAACAGAAACTCACATGCGTTTCTCTGAAAGAGAAGCCTTCTGTTCCAACACTTCAATTCAATGTGTGAAGAGAATGGAGTGTTGCTTCACTTTATAAATGCTGTCCTTTCAGAGAAAATCACTTTCCTTTGAAAGTGCCTTAAGCTACTTACAAGCATTCACCAGAAACTCACATGCGTTTCTCTGAAAGAGAAGCAGTCTGTTCCAACACTTCAATTCACTGTGCGAAGTGAATGGAGTGTTGCTTCACTTTCTAAATGCTGTCCTTTCAGAGAAAATCACTTTCCTTTGAAAGTGCCTTAAGCTACTTGCAAGCATTAGGAAGAAACTCACATGCGTTGCTCTGAAAGAGAAGCAGTCTGTTCCAACACTTCAATTCACTGTGCGAAGTGAATGGAGTGTACCCTCACTTTCTAAATGCTGTCTTTTCAGAGAGAATCACTTTCCATTGAAAGTGCCCAAAACTACTTTCAGGCATTCACAAAAAAGTCACATGCGTTTCTCTGAAAGAGAAGCAGTCTATTCCAACACTTCAATTCAGTGTGCGAAGTGAATATAGTGTTGCTTCACTTTCTAAATGCTGTCCTTTCAGAGAAAATCCCTTTCCTTTGAATGTGCCTTAAGCTACTTACAAGGATTCAACAGAAACTCACATGCATTTCTCTGAAAGAGAAGCAATCTGTTCCAACACTTCAATTCTCTGTGCGAAGTGAATGGAGTGTGCTTCACTTTCTAAATGCTGTCCTTTCAGAGAAAATCACTTTCCTTTGAAAGTGCCTTAAGCTACTTACAAGCATTCAACAGAAACTCACATGCATTTCTCTGAAAGTGAAGCAGTCTGTTCTAACACTTCAATTCACTGTGCGAAGTGAATGGAGTGTTGCTTCACTTTCTAAATGCTGTCCTTTCAGAGAAAATCACTTTCCTTTGAAAGTGCCTTAAACTACTTTCAAGCATTCACAAAAAACTCACATGCGTTTCTCTTAAAGAGAAGCAGTCTGTTCCAACACTTCAATTCACTGTGCGAAGTGAATGGAGTGTTGCTTCAGTTTGTAAATGCTGTCCTTTCAGAGAAAATCACTTTCCTTTGAAAGTGCCTTAAGCAACTTGCAAGCATTCACAAGAAACTCACATGCGTTTCTCTGAAAGAGAAGCAGTCTGTTCCAACACTTCAATTCACTGTGCGAAGTGAATGGAGTGTTGCTTCACTTTCTAAATGCTGTCCTTTCAGAGAAAATCACTTTCCTTTGAAAGTGCCTTAAGCTACTTACAAGCATTCACCAGAAGCTCACATGCGTTTCTCTGAAAGAGAAGCAGTCTGTTCCAATACTTCAATTCACTCTGCGAAGTGAATGGAGTGTTGCTTCACTTTCTAAATGCTGTCCTTTCAGAGAAAATCACTTTCCTTTGAAAGTGCCTTAAGCTACTTGCAAGCATTAGGAAGAAACTCACATGCGTTTCTCTGAAAGAGAAGCAGTCTGTTCCAACACTTCAATTCAATGTGTGAAGTGAAAGGAGTGTTGCTTCACTTTCTAAATACTGTCCTTTCAGAGAAAATCACTTTCCTTTGAAAGTGCCTTAAGCTACTTACAAGCATTCAACAGAAACTCACATGCATTTCTCTGAAAGAGAAGCAATCTGTTCCAACACTTCAATTCTCTGTGCGAAATGAATGGAGTGTTGCTTCACTTTCTAAATGCTGTCCTTTCAGAGAAAATCACTTTCCTTTGAAAGTGCCTTAAGCTACTTGCAAGCATTCACAAGAAACACTAATGCGTTTGTATGAAAGAGAAGCAGTCTGTTCCAACACTTCATTTCACTGTGCGAAGTGAATGGAGTGTTGCTTCACTTTCTAAATGCTGTCCTTTCAGAGAAAATCACTTTCCTTTGAAAGTGCCTTAAGCTACTTACAAGCATTCACCAGAAACTCACATGCGGTTCTCTGAAAGAGAAGCAGTCTGTTCCAACACTTCAATTCACTGTGCGAAGGGAATGGAGTGTTGCTTCACTTTCTAAATCCTGTCCTTTCAGAGAAAATCACTTTCCTTTGAAAGTGCCTTAAGCTACTTGTAAGCATTAGGAAGAAACTCACATGCGTTTCTCTGAAAGAGAAGCAGTCTGTTCCAACACTTCAATTCACATGTGAAGTGAATGGAGTGTTGCCTCACTTTCTAAATGCTGTCCTTTCAGAGAAAATCACTTTCCTTTGAAAGTGCCTTGAGCTAATTACAAGCATTCAACAGAAACTCACATGCGTTTCTCTGAAAGAGAAGCAGTCTGTTCCAACACTTCAATTCAATGTGCGAAGTGAATGTAGTATTGCTTCACTTTCTAAATGCTGTCCTTTCAGAGAAAATCACTTTCCTTTGAAAGTGCCTTAAGCTACTTGCAAGCATTAGGAAGAAACTCACATGCGTTTCTCTGAAAGAGAAGCAGTCTGTTCCAATACTTCAATTCACTCTGCGAAGTGAATGGAGTGTTGCTGCACTTTCTAAATGCTGTCCTTTCAGAGAAAATCACTTTCCTTTGAAAGTGCCTTAAGCTACTTGCAAGCATTAGGAAGAAACTCACATGCGTTTCTCTGAAAGAGAAGCAGTCCGTTCCAACACTTCAATTCACTGTGTGAAGTGAATGGAGTGTTGCCTCACTTTCTAAATGCTGTCCTTTCAGAGAAAATCACTTTCCTTTGAAAGTGCCTTAAGCTACTTACAAGCATTCAACAGAAACTCACATGCGTTTCTCTGAAAGAGAAGCAGTCTGTTCCAACACTTCAATTCAATGTGTGAAGTGAAAGGAGTGTTGCTTCACTTTCTAAATACTGTCCTTTCAGAGAAAATCACTTTCCTTTGAAAGTGCCTTAAGCTACTTACAAGCATTCAACAGAAACTCACATGCATTTCTCTGAAAGAGAAGCAATCTGTTCCAACACTTCAATTCTCTGTGCGAAATGAATGGAGTGTTGCTTCACTTTCTAAATGCTGTCCTTTCAGAGAAAATCACTTTCCTTTGAAAGTGCCTTAAGCTACTTGCAAGCATTCACAAGAAACACTAATGCGTTTGTATGAAAGAGAAGCAGTCTGTTCCAACACTTCAATTCTCTGTGCGAAGTGAATGGAGTGTTGCTTCACTTTCTAAATGCTGTCCTTTCAGAGAAAATCACTTTCCTTTGAAAGTGCCTTAAGCTACTTGCAAGCATTAGGAAGAAACTCACATGCGTTTCTCTGAAAGAGAAGCAGTCTGTTCCAACACTTCAATTCACTGTGCGAAGTGAATGGAGTGTTGCCTCACTTTCTAAATGCTGTCCTTTCAGAGAAAATCACTTTCCATTGAAAGTGCCCAAAACTACTTTCAAGCATTCACAAAAAACTCACATTGGTTTGTCTGAAAGAGAAGCAGTCTGTTCCAACACTTCAATTCAATGTGCAAAGTGAATATAGTGTTGCTTTACTTTCTAAATTCTGTCCTTTCAGAGAAAATCCCTTTCCTTTGAATGTGGCTTAAGCTACTTACAAGCATTCAACAGAAACTCACATGCATTTCTCTGAAAGAGAAGCAATCTGTTCCAACACTTCAATTCTCTGTGCGAAGTGAATGGAGTGTTGCTTCACTTTCTAAATGCTGTCCTTTCAGAGAAAATCACTTTCCTTTGAAAGTGCCTTAAGCTACTTGCAAGCATTAGGAAGAAACTCACATGCGTTTCTCTGAAAGAGAAGCAGTCTGTTCCAACACTTCAATTCACTGTGCGAAGTGAATGGAGTGTTGCTTCACTTTCTAAATGCTGTCCTTTCAGAGAATATCACTTTCCTTTGAAAGTGCCTTAAGCTACTTGCAAGCATTAAAAAGAAACTCACATGCGTTTCTCTGAAAGAGAAGCAGTCTGTTCCAACACTTCAGTTCACTGTGTGAAGTGAATGGAGTGTTGCCTCACTTTCTAAATGCTGTCCTTTCAGAGAAAATCACTTTCCTTTGAAAGTGCCTTAAGCTACTTACAAGCATTCAACAGAAACTCACATGCGTTTCTCTGAAAGAGAAGCCGTCTGTTCCAACACTTCAATTCAATGTGTGAAGAGAATGGAGTGTTGCTTCACTTTATAAATGCTGTCCTTTCAGAGAAAATCACTTTCCTTTGAAAGTGCCTTAAGCTACTTACAAGCATTCACCAGAAACTCACATGCGTTTCTCTGAAAGAGAAGCAGTCTGTTCCAACACTTCAATTCACTGTGCGAAGTGAATGGAGTGTACCCTCACTTTCTAAATGCTGTCTTTTCAGAGAAAATCACTTTCCATTGAAAGTGCCCAAAACTACTTTCAAGCATTCAAAAAAACTCACATGCGTTTCTCTGAAAGAGAAGCAGTCTGTTCCAACACTTCAATTCAGTGTGCGAAGTGAATATAGTGTTGCTTCACTTTCTAAATGCTGTCCTTTCAGAGAAAATCCCTTTCCTTTAAATGTGCCTTAAGCTACTTACAAGGATTCAACAGAAACTCACATGCATTTCTCTGAAAGAGAAGCAATCTGTTCCAACACTTCAATTCTCTGTGCGAAGTGAATGGAGTGTTGCTTCACTTTCTAAATGCTGTCCTTTCAGAGAAAATCACTTTCCTTTGAAAGTGCCTTAAGCTACTTACAAGCATTCAACAGAAACCCACATGCATTTCTCTGAAAGAGAAGCAGTCTGTTCTAACACTTCAATTCACTGTGCGAAGTGAATGGAGTGTTGCTTCACTTTCTAAATGCTGTCCTTTCAGAGAATATCACTTTCCTTTGAAAGTGCCTTAAGCTACTTACAAGCATTCACCAGAAACTCACATGAGTTTCTCTGAAAGAGAAGCAGTCTGTTCCAATACTTCAATTCACTCTGCGAAGTGAATGGAGTGTTGCTTCACTTTCTAAATGCTGTCCTTTCAGAGAAAATCACTTTCCTTTGAAAGTGCCTTAAGCTACTTGCAAGCATTAGGAAGAAACTCACATGCGTTTCTGAAAGAGAAGCAGTCTGTTCCAATACTTCAATTCACTCTGCGAAGTGAATGGAGTGTTGCTTCACTTTCTAAATGCTGTCCTTTCAGAGAAAATCACTTTCCTTTGAAAGTGCCTTAAGCTACTTGCAAGCATTAGGAAGAAACTCATATGCGTTTCTCTGAAAGAGAAGCAGTCCGTTCCAACACTTCAATTCACTGTGTGAAGTGAATGGAGCGTGGCCTCACTTTCTAAATGCTGTCCATTCAGAGAAAATCACTTTCCTTTGAAAGTGCCTTAAGCTACTTACAAGCATTCAACAGACACTCACATGCATTTCTCTGAAAGAGAAGCAGTCCGTTCCAACACTTCAATTCACTGTGTGAAGTGAATGGAGCGTGGCCTCACTTTCTAAATGCTGTCCTTTCAGAGAAAATCACTTTCCTTTGAAAGTGCCTTAAGCTACTTACAAGCATTCAACAGAAACTCACATGCATTTCTCTGAAAGAGAAGCAATCTGTTCCAACACTTCAATTCTCTGTGCGAAATGAATGGAGTGTTGCTTCACTTTCTAAATGCTGTCCTTTCAGAGAAAATCACTTTCCTTTGAAAGTGCCTTAAGCTACTTGCAAGCATTCACAAGAAACACTAATGCGTTTGTATGAAAGAGAAGCAGTCTGTTCCAACACTTCAATTCACTGTGCGAAGTGAATGGAGTGTTGCTTCACTTTCTAAATGCTGTCCTTTCAGAGAAAATCACTTTCCTTTGAAAGTGCCTTAAGCTACTTGTAAGCATTAGGAAGAAACTCACATGCGTTTCTCTGAAAGAGAAGCAGTCTGTTCCAACACTTCAATTCACATGTGAAGTGAATGGAGTGTTGCCTCACTTTCTAAATGCTGTCCTTTCAGAGAAAATCACTTTCCTTTGAAAGTGCCTTGAGCTAATTACAAGCATTCAACAGAAACTCACATGCGTTTCTCTGAAAGAGAAGCAGTCTGTTCCAACACTTCAATTCAATGTGCGAAGTGAATGTAGTATTGCTTCACTTTCTAAATGCTGTCCTTTCAGAGAAAATCACTTTCCTTTGAAAGTGCCTTAAGCTACTTGCAAGCATTCACAAAAAACACTAATGCGTTTCTATGAAAGAGAAGCAGTCTGTTCCAACACTTCAATTCACTGTGCGAAGTGAATGGAGTGTTGCTTCACTTTCTAAATGCTGTCCTTTCAGAGAAAATCACTTTCTTTGAAAGAGCCTTAAGCTACTTAAAAGCATTCACCAGAAACTCACATGCGTTTCTCTGAAAGAGAAGCAGTCCGTTCCAACACTTCAATTCACTGTGCGAAGTGAATGGAGTGTTGCTTCACTTTCTAAATGCTGTCCTTTCAGAGAAAATCACTTTCCTTTGAAAGTGCCTTAAACTACTTTCAAGCATTCACAAAAAACTCACATGCGTTTCTCTTAAAGAGAAGCAGTCTGTTCCAACACTTCAATTCACTGTGCGAAGTGAATGGAGTGTTGCTTCAGTTTGTAAATGCTGTCCTTTCAGAGAAAATCACTTTCCTTTGAAAGTGCCTTAAGCAACTTGCAAGCATTCACAAGAAACTCACATGCGTTTCTCTGAAAGAGAAGCAGTCTGTTCCAACACTTCAATTCACTGTGCGAAGTGAATGGAGTGTTGCTTCACTTTCTAAATGCTGTCCTTTCAGAGAAAATCACTTTCCTTTGAAAGTGCCTTAAGCTACTTACAAGCATTCACCAGAAACTCACATGCGTTTCTCTGAAAGAGAAACAGTGTGTTCCAACACTTCAATTCACCCTGCGAAGTGAATGGAGTGTTGCTTCACTTTCAAAATGCTGTCCTTTCAGAGAAAATCACTTTCCATTGAAAGTGCCTTAAGCTACTTGCAAGCATTCACAAGAAACACTAATGCGTTTGTATGAAAGAGAAGCAGTCTGTTCCAACACTTCAATTCTCTGTGCGAAGTGAATGGAGTGTTGCTTCACTTTCTAAATGCTGTCCTTTCAGAGAAAATCACTTTCCTTTGAAAGTGCCTTAAGCTACTTGCAAGCATTAGGAAGAAACTCACATGCGTTTCTCTGAAAGAGAAGCAGTCTGTTCCAACACTTCAATTCACTGTGCGAAGTGAATGGAGTGTTGCCTCACTTTCTAAATGCTGTCCTTTCAGAGAAAATCACTTTCCATTGAAAGTGCCCAAAACTACTTTCAAGCATTCACAAAAAACTCACATTGGTTTGTCTGAAAGAGAAGCAGTCTGTTCCAACACTTCAATTCAATGTGCAAAGTGAATATAGTGTTGCTTTACTTTCTAAATTCTGTCCTTTCAGAGAAAATCCCTTTCCTTTGAATGTGGCTTAAGCTACTTACAAGCATTCAACAGAAACTCACATGCATTTCTCTGAAAGAGAAGCAATCTGTTCCAACACTTCAATTCTCTGTGCGAAGTGAATGGAGTGTTGCTTCACTTTCTAAATGCTGTCCTTTCAGAGAAAATCACTTTCCTTTGAAAGTGCCTTAAGCTACTTGCAAGCATTAGGAAGAAACTCACATGCGTTTCTCTGAAAGAGAAGCAGTCTGTTCCAACACTTCAATTCACTGTGCGAAGTGAATGGAGTGTTGCTTCACTTTCTAAATGCTGTCCTTTCAGAGAATATCACTTTCCTTTGAAAGTGCCTTAAGCTACTTGCAAGCATTAAAAAGAAACTCACATGCGTTTCTCTGAAAGAGAAGCAGTCTGTTCCAACACTTCAGTTCACTGTGTGAAGTGAATGGAGTGTTGCCTCACTTTCTAAATGCTGTCCTTTCAGAGAAAATCACTTTCCTTTGAAAGTGCCTTAAGCTACTTACAAGCATTCAACAGAAACTCACATGCGTTTCTCTGAAAGAGAAGCCGTCTGTTCCAACACTTCAATTCAATGTGTGAAGAGAATGGAGTGTTGCTTCACTTTATAAATGCTGTCCTTTCAGAGAAAATCACTTTCCTTTGAAAGTGCCTTAAGCTACTTACAAGCATTCACCAGAAACTCACATGCGTTTCTCTGAAAGAGAAGCAGTCTGTTCCAACACTTCAATTCACTGTGCGAAGTGAATGGAGTGTACCCTCACTTTCTAAATGCTGTCTTTTCAGAGAAAATCACTTTCCATTGAAAGTGCCCAAAACTACTTTCAAGCATTCAAAAAAACTCACATGCGTTTCTCTGAAAGAGAAGCAGTCTGTTCCAACACTTCAATTCAGTGTGCGAAGTGAATATAGTGTTGCTTCACTTTCTAAATGCTGTCCTTTCAGAGAAAATCCCTTTCCTTTAAATGTGCCTTAAGCTACTTACAAGGATTCAACAGAAACTCACATGCATTTCTCTGAAAGAGAAGCAATCTGTTCCAACACTTCAATTCTCTGTGCGAAGTGAATGGAGTGTTGCTTCACTTTCTAAATGCTGTCCTTTCAGAGAAAATCACTTTCCTTTGAAAGTGCCTTAAGCTACTTACAAGCATTCAACAGAAACCCACATGCATTTCTCTGAAAGAGAAGCAGTCTGTTCTAACACTTCAATTCACTGTGCGAAGTGAATGGAGTGTTGCTTCACTTTCTAAATGCTGTCCTTTCAGAAAATATCACTTTCCTTTGAAAGTGCCTTAAGCTACTTACAAGCATTCACCAGAAACTCACATGAGTTTCTCTGAAAGAGAAGCAGTCTGTTCCAATACTTCAATTCACTCTGCGAAGTGAATGGAGTGTTGCTTCACTTTCTAAATGCTGTCCTTTCAGAGAAAATCACTTTCCTTTGAAAGTGCCTTAAGCTACTTGCAAGCATTAGGAAGAAACTCACATGCGTTTCTGAAAGAGAAGCAGTCTGTTCCAATACTTCAATTCACTCTGCGAAGTGAATGGAGTGTTGCTTCACTTTCTAAATGCTGTCCTTTCAGAGAAAATCACTTTCCTTTGAAAGTGCCTTAAGCTACTTGCAAGCATTAGGAAGAAACTCATATGCGTTTCTCTGAAAGAGAAGCAGTCCGTTCCAACACTTCAATTCACTGTGTGAAGTGAATGGAGCGTGGCCTCACTTTCTAAATGCTGTCCATTCAGAGAAAATCACTTTCCTTTGAAAGTGCCTTAAGCTACTTACAAGCATTCAACAGACACTCACATGCATTTCTCTGAAAGAGAAGCAGTCCGTTCCAACACTTCAATTCACTGTGTGAAGTGAATGGAGCGTGGCCTCACTTTCTAAATGCTGTCCTTTCAGAGAAAATCACTTTCCTTTGAAAGTGCCTTAAGCTACTTACAAGCATTAAACAGAAACTCACATGCATTTCTCTGAAAGAGAAGCAATCTGTTCCAACACTTCAATTCTCTGTGCGAAATGAATGGAGTGTTGCTTCACTTTCTAAATGCTGTCCTTTCAGAGAAAATCACTTTCCTTTGAAAGTGCCTTAAGCTACTTGCAAGCATTCACAAGAAACACTAATGCGTTTGTATGAAAGAGAAGCAGTCTGTTCCAACACTTCAATTCACTGTGCGAAGTGAATGGAGTGTTGCTTCACTTTC
The DNA here is from genome assembly GCF_982192425.1 of Myodes glareolus. Lineage (NCBI taxonomy): Eukaryota > Metazoa > Chordata > Mammalia > Rodentia > Cricetidae > Myodes > Myodes glareolus. Next base: position 398,574 of record NW_028263245.1, read on the forward strand.
TAAATGCTGTCCTTTCAGAGAAAATCCCTTTCCTTTGAAAGTGCCTTAAGCTACTTGCAAGCATTAGGAAGAAACTCACATGCGTTTCTCTGAAAGAGAAGCAGTCTGTTCCAACACTTCAATTCACTGTGCGAAGTGAATGGAGTGTTGCCTCACTTTCTAAATGCTGTCCTTTCAGAGAAAATCACTTTCCATTGAAAGTGCCCAAAACTACTTTCAAGCATTCACAAAAAACTCACATTGGTTTCTATGAAAGAGAAGCAGTCTGTTCCAACACTTCAATTCACTGTGCGAAGTGAATATAGTGTTGCTTCACTTTCTAAATGCTGTCCTTTCAGAGAAAATCCCTTTCCTTTGAATGTGCCTTAAGCTACTTACAAGCATTCACCAGAAACTCACATGCGTTTCTCTGAAAGAGAAGCAGTCTGTTCCAACACTTCAATTCACTGTGCGAAGTGAATGGAGTGTTGCTTCACTTTCTAAATGCTGTCCTTTCAGAGAAAATCACTTTCCTTTGAAAGTGCCTTAAGCTACTTGCAAGCATTAGGAAGAAACTCACATGTGTTGCTCTGAAAGAGAAGCAGTCTGTTCCAACACTTCAATTCACTGTGCGAAGTGAATGGAGTGTACCCTCACTTTCTAAATGCTGTCTTTTCAGAGAAAATCACTTTCCATTGAAAGTGCCCAAAACTACTTTCAACCATTCACAAAAAACTCACATGCGTTTCTCTGAAAGAGAAGCAGTCTGTTCCAACACTTCAATTCACTGTGCGAAGTGAATATAGTGTTGCTTCACTTTCTAAGTGCTGTCCTTTCAGAGAATATCACTTTCCTTTGAAAGTGCCTTAAGCTACTTACAAGCATTAAAAAGAAACTCACATGCGTTTCTCTGAAAGAGAAGCAGTCTGTTCCAACACTTCAGTTCACTGTGTGAAGTGAAAGGAGTGGTGCCTCACTTTCTAAATGCTGTCCTTTCAGAGAAAATCACTTTCCTTTGAAAGTGCCTTAAGCTACTTACAAGCATTCAACAGAAACTCACATGCGTTTCTCTGAAAGAGAAGCCGTCTGTTCCAACACTTCAATTCAATGTGTGAAGAGAATGGAGTGTTGCTTCACTTTATAAATGCTGTCCTTTCAGAGAAAATCACTTTCCTTTGAAAGTGCTTTAAGCTACTTACAAGCATTCACCAGAAACTCACATGCGTTTCTCTGAAAGAGAAGCAGTCTGTTCCAACACTTCAATTCACTGTGCGAAGTGAATGGAGTGTTGCTTCACTTTCTAAATGCTGTCCTTTCAGAGAAAATCACTTTCCTTTGAAAGTGCCTTAAGCTACTTGCAAGCATTAGGAAGAAACTCACATGTGTTGCTCTGAAATAGAAGCAGTCTGTTCCAACACTTCAATTCACTGTGCGAAGTGAATGGAGTGTTGCCTCACTTTCTAAATGCTGTCCTTTCAGAGAAAATCACTTTCCATTGAAAGTGCCCAAAACTACTTTCAAGCATTCACAAAAAACTCACATGCGTTTCTCTGAAAGAGAAGCAGTCTGTTCCAACACTTCAATTCAGTGTGCGAAGTGAATATAGTGTTGCTTCACTTTCTAAATGCTGTCCTTTCAGAGAAAATCCCTTTCCTTTGAATGTGCCTTAAGCTACTTACAAAGATTCAACAGAAACTCACATGCATTTCTCTGAAAGAGAAGCAATCTGTTCCAACACTTCAATTGTCTGTGCGAAGTGAATGGAGTGTTGCTTCACTTTCTAAATGCTGTCCTTTCAGAGAAAATCACTTTCCTTTGAAAGTGCCTTAAGCTACTAACAAGCATTCAACAGAAACTCACATGCATTTCTCTGAAAGAGAAGCAGTCTGTTCTAACACTTCAATTCACTGTGCGAAGTGAATGGAGTGTTGCTTCACTTTCTAAATGCTGTCCTTTCAGAGAAAATCACTTTCCTTTGAAAGTGCCTTAAGCTACTTACAAGCATTCACTAGAAACTCACATGCGTTTCTCTGAAAGAGAAGCAGTCTGTTCCAATACTTCAATTCACTCTGCGAAGTGAATGGAGTGTTGCTTCACTTTCTAAATGCTGTCCTTTCAGAGAAAATCACTTTCCTTTGAAAGTGCCTTAAGCTACTTGCAAGCATTAGGAAGAAACTCACATGCGTTTCTCTGAAAGAGAAGCAGTCTGTTCCAATACTTCAATTCACTCTGCGAAGTGAATGGAGTGTTGCTTCACTTTCTAAATGCTGTCCTTTCAGAGAAAATCACTTTCCTTTGAAAGTGCCTTAAGCTACTTGCAAGCATTAGGAAGAAACTCACATGCGTTTCTCTGAAAGAGAAGCAGTCTGTTCCAATACTTCAATTCACTCTGCGAAGTGAATGGAGTGTTGCTTCACTTTCTAAATGCTGTCCTTTCAGAGAAAATCACTTTCCTTTGAAAGTGCCTTAAGCTACTTGCAAGCATTAGGAAGAAACTCACATGCGTTTCTCTGAAAGAGAAGCAGTCTGTTCCAACACTTCAATTCACTGTGCGAAGTGAATGGACTGTTGCCTCACTTTCTAAATGCTGTCCTTTCAGAGAAAATCACTTTCCATTGAAAGTGCCCAAAACTACTTTCAAGCATTCACAAAAAACTCACATTGGTTTCTCTGAAAGAGAAGCAGTCTGTTCCAACACTTCAATTCACTGTGCGAAGTGAATATAGTGTTGCTTCACTTTCTAAATGCTGTCCTTTCAGAGAAAATCCCTTTCCTTTGAATGTGCCTTAAGCTACTTACAAGCATTCAACAGAAACTCACATGCATTTCTCTGAAAGAGAAGCAATCTGTTCCAACACTTCAATTCTCTGTGCGAAGTGAATGGAGTGTTGCTTCACTTTCTAAATGCTGTCCTTTCAGAGAAAATCACTTTCCTTTGAAAGTGCCTTAAGCTACTTGCAAGCATTCACAAGAAACACTAATGCGTTTGTATGAAAGAGAAGCAGTCTGTTCCAACACTTCAATTCACTGTGCGAAGTGAATGGAGTGTTGCTTCACTTTCTAAATGCTGTCCTTTCAGAGAAAATCCCTTTCCTTTGAAAGTGCCTTAAGCTACTTGCAAGCATTAGGAAGAAACTCACATGCGTTTCTCTGAAAGAGAAGCAGTCTGTTCCAACACTTCAATTCACTGTGCGAAGTGAATGGAGTGTTGCCTCACTTTCTAAATGCTGTCCTTTCAGAGAAAATCACTTTCCATTGAAAGTGCCCAAAACTACTTTCAAGCATTCACAAAAAACTCACATTGGTTTCTATGAAAGAGAAGCAGTCTGTTCCAACACTTCAATTCACTGTGCGAAGTGAATATAGTGTTGCTTCACTTTCTAAATGCTGTCCTTTCAGAGAAAATCCCTTTCCTTTGAATGTGCCTTAAGCTACTTACAAGCATTCACCAGAAACTCACATGCGTTTCTCTGAAAGAGAAGCAGTCTGTTCCAACACTTCAATTCAATGTGCGAAGTGAATGGAGTGTTGCTTCACTTTCTAAATGCTGTCCTTTCAGAGAAAATCACTTTCCTTTGAAAGTGCCTTAAGCTACTTGCAAGCATTAGGAAGAAACTCACATGTGTTGCTCTGAAAGAGAAGCAGTCTGTTCCAACACTTCAATTCACTGTGCGAAGTGAATGGAGTGTACCCTCACTTTCTAAATGCTGTTTTCAGAGAAAATCACTTTCCATTGAAAGTGCCCAAAACTACTTTCAACCATTCACAAAAAACTCACATGCGTTTCTCTGAAAGAGAAGCAGTCTGTTCCAACACTTCAATTCACTGTGCGAAGTGAATATAGTGTTGCTTCACTTTCTAAGTGCTGTCCTTTCAGAGAATATCACTTTCCTTTGAAAGTGCCTTAAGCTACTTACAAGCATTAAAAAGAAACTCACATGCGTTTCTCTGAAAGAGAAGCAGTCTGTTCCAACACTTCAGTTCACTGTGTGAAGTGAAAGGAGTGGTGCCTCACTTTCTAAATGCTGTCCTTTGAGAGAAAATCACTTTCCTTTGAAAGTGCCTTAAGCTACTTACAAGCATTCAACAGAAACTCACATGCGTTTCTCTGAAAGAGAAGCCGTCTGTTCCAACACTTCAATTCAATGTGTGAAGAGAATGGAGTGTTGCTTCACTTTATAAATGCTGTCCTTTCAGAGAAAATCACTTTCCTTTGAAAGTGCTTTAAGCTACTTACAAGCATTCACCAGAAACTCACATGCGTTTCTCTGAAAGAGAAGCAGTCTGTTCCAGCACTTCAATTCACTGTGCGAAGTGAATGGAGTGTTGCTTCACTTTCTAAATGCTGTCCTTTCCGAGAAAATCACTTTCCTTTGAAAGTGCCTTAAGCTACTTGCAAGCATTAGGAAGAAACTCACATGTGTTGCTCTGAAATAGAAGCAGTCTGTTCCAACACTTCAATTCACTGTGCGAAGTGAATGGAGTGTTGCCTCACTTTCTAAATGCTGTCCTTTCAGAGAAAATCACTTTCCATTGAAAGTGCCCAAAACTACTTTCAAGCATTCACAAAAAACTCACATGCGTTTCTCTGAAAGAGAAGCAGTCTGTTCCAACACTTCAATTCAGTGTGCGAAGTGAATATAGTGTTGCTTCACTTTCTAAATGCTGTCCTTTCAGAGAAAATCCCTTTCCTTTGAATGTGCCTTAAGCTACTTACAAAGATTCAACAGAAACTCACATGCATTTCTCTGAAAGAGAAGCAATCTGTTCCAACACTTCAATTGTCTGTGCGAAGTGAATGGAGTGTTGCTTCACTTTCTAAATGTTGTCCTTTCAGAGAAAATCACTTTCCTTTGAAAGTGCCTTAAGCTACTTACAAGCATTCAACAGAAACTCACATGCATTTCTCTGAAAGAGAAGCAGTCTGTTCTAACACTTCAATTCACTGTGCGAAGTGAATGGAGTGTTGCTTCACTTTCTAAATGCTGTCCTTTCAGAGAAAATCACTTTCCTTTGAAAGTGCCTTAAGCTACTTACAAGCATTCACTAGAAACTCACATGCGTTTCTCTGAAAGAGAAGCAGTCTGTTCCAATACTTCAATTCACTCTGCGAAGTGAATGGAGTGTTGCTTCACTTTCTAAATGCTGTCCTTTCAGAGAAAATCACTTTCCTTTGAAAGTGACTTAAGCTACTTGCAAGCATTAGGAAGAAACTCACATGCGTTTCTCTGAAAGAGAAGCAGTCTGTTCCAATACTTCAATTCACTCTGCGAAGTGAATGGAGTGTTGCTTCACTTTCTAAATGCTGTCCTTTCAGAGAAAATCACTTTCCTTTGAAAGTGCCTTAAGCTACTTGCAAGCATTAGGAAGAAACTCACATGCGTTTCTCTGAAAGAGAAGCAGTCTGTTCCAATACTTCAATTCACTCTGCGAAGTGAATGGAGTGTTGCTTCACTTTCTAAATGCTGTCCTTTCAGAGAAAATCACTTTCCTTTGAAAGTGCCTTAAGCTACTTGCAAGCATTAGGAAGAAACTCACATGCGTTTCTCTGAAAGAGAAGCAGTCTGTTCCAACACTTCAATTCACTGTGCGAAGTGAATGGACTGTTGCCTCACTTTCTAAATGCTGTCCTTTCAGAGAAAATCACTTTCCATTGAAAGTGCCCAAAACTACTTTCAAGCATTCACAAAAAACTCACATTGGTTTCTCTGAAAAAGAAGCAGTCTGTTCCAACACTTCAATTTACTGTGCGAAGTGAATATAGTGTTGCTTCACTTTCTAAATGCTGTCCTTTCAGAGAAAATCCCTTTCCTTTGAATGTGCCTTAAGCTACTTACAAGCATTCAACAGAAACTCACATGCATTTCTCTGAAAGAGAAGCAATCTGTTCCAACACTTCAATTCTCTGTGCGAAGTGAATGGAGTGTTGCTTCACTTTCTAAATGCTGTCCTTTCAGAGAAAATCACTTTCCTTTGAAAGTGCCTTAAGCTACTTGCAAGCATTCACAAGAAACACTAATGCGTTTGTATGAAAGAGAAGCAGTCTGTTCCAACACTTCAATTCACTCTGCGAAGTGAATGGAGTGTTGCTTCACTTTCTAAATGCTGTCCTTTCAGAGAAAATCACTTTCCTTTGAAAGTGCCTTAAGCTACTTGCAAGCATTAGGAAGAAACTCACATGCGTTTCTCTGAAAGAGAAGCAGTCTGTTCCAACACTTCAATTCACTGTGCGAAGTGAATGGAGTGTTGCCTCACTTTCTAAATGCTGTCCTTTCAGTGAAAATCACTTTCCATTGAAAGTGCCCAAAACTACTTTCAAGCATTCACAAAAAACTCATATTGGTTTCTATGAAAGAGAAGCAGTCTGTTCCAACACTTCAATTCACTGTGCGAAGTGAATATAGTGTTGCTTCACTTTCTAAATGCTGTCCTTTCAGAGAAAATCAGTTTCCTTTGAATGTGCCTTAAGCTACTTACAAGCCTTCACCAGAAACTCACATGCGTTTCTCTGAAAGAGAAGCAGTCTGTTCCAACACTTCAATTCACTGTGCGAAGTGAATGGAGTGTTGCTTCACTTTCTAAATGCTGTCCTTTCAGAGAAAATCACTTTCCTTTGAAAGTGCCTTAAGCTACTTGCAAGCATTAGGAAGAAACTCACATGTGTTGCTCTGAAAGAGAAGCAGTCTGTTCCAACACTTCAATTCACTGTGCGAAGTGAATGGAGTGTACCCTCACTTTCTAAATGCTGTCTTTTCAGAGAAAATCACTTTCCATTGAAAGTGCCCAAAACTACTTTCAAGCATTCACAAAAAACTCACATGCGTTTCTCTGAAAGAGAAGCAGTCTGTTCCAACACTTCAATTCACTGTGCGAAGTGAATATAGTGTTGCTTCACTTTCTAAATGCTGTCCTTTCAGAGAATATCACTTTCCTTTGAAAGTGCCTTAAGCTACTTACAAGCATTAAAAAGAAACTCACATGCGTTTCTCTGAAAGAGAAGCAGTCTGTTCCAACACTTCAGTTCACTGTGTGAAGTGAAAGGAGTGGTGCCTCACTTTCTAAATGCTGTCCTTTCAGAGAAAATCACTTTCCTTTGAAAGTGCCTTAAGCTACTTCCAAGCATTCAACAGAAACTCACATGCGTTTCTCTGAAAGAGAAGCCGTCTGTTCCAACACTTCAATTCAATGTGTGAAGAGAATGGAGTGTTGCTTCACTTTATAAATGCTGTCCTTTCAGAGAAAATCACTTTCCTTTGAAAGTGCTTTAAGCTACTTACAAGCATTCACCAGAAACTCACATGCGTTTCTCTGAAAGAGAAGCAGTCTGTTCCAACACTTCAATTCACTGTGCGAAGTGAATGGAGTGTTGCTTCACTTTCTAAATGCTGTCCTTTCAGAGAAAATCACTTTCCTTTGAAAGTGCCTTAAGCTACTTGCAAGCATTAGGAAGAAACTCACATGTGTTGCTCTGAAAGAGAAGCAGTCTGTTCCAACACTTCAATTCACTGTGCGAAGTGAATGGAGTGTTGCCTCACTTTCTAAATGCTGTCCCTTCAGAGAAAATCACTTTCCATTGAAAGTGCCCAAAACTACTTTCAAGCATTCACAAAAAACTCACATGCGTTTCTCTGAAAGAGAAGCAGTCTGTTCCAACACTTCAATTCAGTGTGCGAAGTGAATATAGTGTTGCTTCACTTTCTAAATGCTGTCCTTTCAGAGAAAATCCCTTTCCTTTGAATGTGCCTTAAGCTACTTACAAGGATTCAACAGAAACTCACATGCATTTCTCTGAAAGAGAAGCAATCTGTTCCAACACTTCAATTCTCTGTGCGAAGTGAATGGAGTGTTGCTTCACTTTCTAAATGCTGTCCTTTCAGAGAAAATCACTTTCCTTTGAAAGTGCCTTAAGCTACTTACAAGCATTCAACAGAAACTCACATGCATTTCTCTGAAAGAGAAGCAGTCTGTTCTAACACTTCAATTCACTGTGCGAAGTGAATGGAGTGTTGCTTCACTTTCTAAATGCTGTCCTTTCAGAGAAAATCACTTTCCTTTGAAAGTGCCTTAAGCTACTTACAAGCATTCACCAGAAACTCACATGCGTTTCTCTGAAAGAGAAGCAGTCTGTTCCAATACTTCAATTCACTCTGCGAAGTGAATGGAGTGTTGCTTCACTTTCTAAATGCTGTCCTTTCAGAGAAAATCACTTTCCTTTGAAAGTGCCTCAAGCTACTTGCAAGCATTAGGAAGAAACTCACATGCGTTTCTCTGAAAGAGAAGCAGTCTGTTCCAACACTTCAATTCTCTGTGCGAAGTGAATGGAGTGTTGCTTCACTTTCTAAATGCTGTCCTTTCAGAGAAAATCACTTTCCTTTGAAAGTGCCTTAAGCTACTTGCAAGCATTAGGAAGAAACTCACATGCGTTTCTCGGAAAGAGAAGCAGTCTGTTCCAAAACTTCAATTCACTGTGCGAAGTGAATGGAGTGTTGCTTGACTTTCTAAATGCTGTCCTTTCAGAGAATATCACTTTCCTTTGAAAGTGCCTTAAGCTACTTGCAAGCATTAGGAAGAAACACTAATGCGTTTCTCTGAAAGAGAAGCAGTCTGTTCCAACACTTCAGTTCACTGTGTGAAGTGAATGGAGTGTTGCCTCACTTTCTAAATTCTGTCCTTTCAGAGAAAATCACTTTCCTTTGAAAGTGCCTTAAGCTACTTACAAGCATTCAACAGAAACTCACATGCGTTTCTCTGAAAGAGAAGCCGTCTGTTCCAACACTTCAATTCAATGTGTGAAGAGAATGGAGTGTTGCTTCACTTTCTAAATGCTGTCCTTTCAGAGAAAATCACTTTCCTTTGAAAGTGCCTTAAGCTACTTACAAGCATTCACCAGAAACTCACATGCGTTTCTCTGAAAGTGAAGCAGTCTGTTCCAACACTTCAATTCACTGTGCGAAGTGAATGGAGTGTTGCTTCACTTTCTAAATGCTGTCCTTTCAGAGAAAATCACTTTCCTTTGAAAGTGCCTTAAACTACTTTCAAGCAGTCACAAAAAACTCACATGCGTATCTCTTAAAGAGAAGCAGTCTGTTCCAACACTTCAATTCACTGTGCGAAGTGAATGGAGTGTTGCTTCAGTTTGTAAATGCTGTCCTTTCAGAGAAAATCACTTTCCTTTGAAAGTGCCTTAAGCAACTTGTAAGCATTCACAAGAAACTCACATGCGTTTCTCTGAAAGAAAAGTAGTCTGGTCCAACACTTCAATTCACTGTGCGAAGTGAATGGAGTGTTGCTTCACTTTCTAAATGCTGTCCTTTCAGAGAAAATCACTTTCCTTTGAAAGTGCCTTAAGCTACTTACAAGCATTCACCAGAAACTAACATGCGTTTCTCTGAAAGAAAAGCAGTCTGTTCCAATACTTCAATTCACTCTGCGAAGTGAATGGAGTGTTGCTTCACTTTCTAAATGCTGTCCTTTCAGAGAAAATCACTTTCCTTTGAAAGTGCCTTAAGCTAGTTACAAGCATTCACCAGAAACTCACATGCGTTTCTCTGAAAGAGAAGCAGTCTGTTCCAATACTTCAATTCACTCTGCGAAGTGAATGGAGTGTTGCTTCACTTTCTAAATGCTGTCTTTTCAGAGAAAATCACTTTCCTTTGAAAGTGCCTTAAGCTACTTGCAAGCATTAGGAAGAAACTCTCATGCGTTTCTCTGAAAGAGAAGCAGTCTGTTCCAACACTTCAATTCACTGTGCGAAGTGAATGGAGTGTTGCCTCACTTTCTAAATGCTGTCCTTTCAGAGAAAATCACTTTCCATTGAAAGTGCCCAAAACAACTTTCAAGCATTCACAAAAAACTCACATTGGTTTCTCTGAAAGAGAAGCAGTCTGTTCCAACACTTCAATTCACTGTGCGAAGTGAATATAGTGTTGCTTCACTTTCTAAATGCTGTCCTTTCAGAGAAAATCCCTTTCCTTTGAATGTGCCTTAAGCTACTTACAAGCATTCAACAGAAACTCACATGCATTTCTCTGAAAGAGAAGCAATCTGTTCCAACACTTCAATTCTCTGTGCGAAGTGAATGGAGTGTTGCTTCACTTTCTAAATGCTGTCCTTTCAGAGAAAATCACTTTCCTTTGAAAGTGCCTTAAGCTACTTGCAAGCATTAGGAAGAAACTCACATGCGTTTCTCTGAAAGAGAAGCAGTCTGTTCCAACACTTCAGTTCACTGTGTGAAGTGAATGGAGTGTTGCCTCACTTTCTAAATGCTGTCCTTTCAGAGAAAATCACTTTCCTTTGAAAGTGCCTTAAGCTACTTACAAGCATTCAACAGAAACTCACATGCGTTTCTCTGAAAGAGAAGCCGTCTGTTCCAACACTTCAATTCAATGTGTGAAGAGAATGGAGTGTTGCTTCACTTTCTAAATGCTGTCCTTTCAGAGAAAATCACTTTCCTTTGAAAGTGCCTTCAGCTACTTACAAGCATTCACCAGAAACTCACATGCGTTTCTCTGAAAGATAAGCAGTCTGTTCCAACACTTCAATTCACTGTGCGAAGTGAATGGAGTGTTGCTTCACTTTCTAAATGCTGTCCTTTCAGAGAAAATCACTTTCCTTTGAAAGTGCCTTAAGCTACTTACAAGCATTCACTAGAAACTCACATGCGTTTCTCTGAAAGAGAAGCAGTCTGTTCCAATACTTCAATTCACTCTGCGAAGTGAATGGAGTGTTGCTTCACTTTCTAAATGCTGTCCTTTCAGAGAAAATCACTTTCCTTTGAAAGTGCCTTAAGCTACTTGCAAGCATTAGGAAGAAACTCACATGCGTTTCTCTGAAAGAGAAGCAGTCTGTTCCAATACTTCAATTCACTCTGCGAAGTGAATGGAGTGTTGCTTCACTTTCTAAATGCTGTCCTTTCAGAGAAAATCACTTTCCTTTGAAAGTGCCTTAAGCTACTTGCAAGCATTAGGAAGAAACTCACATGCGTTTCTCTGAAAGAGAAGCAGTCTGTTCCAATACTTCAATTCACTCTGCGAAGTGAATGGAGTGTTGCTTCACTTTCTAAATGCTGTCCTTTCAGAGAAAATCACTTTCCTTTGAAAGTGCCTTAAGCTACTTGCAAGCATTAGGAAGAAACTCACATGCGTTTCTCTGAAAGAGAAGCAGTCTGTTCCAACACTTCAATTCACTGTGCGAAGTGAATGGAGTGTTGCCTCACTTTCTAAATGCTGTCCTTTCAGAGAAAATCACTTTCCATTGAAAGTGCCCAAAACTACTTTCAAGCATTCACAAAAAACTCACATTGGTTTCTCTGAAAGAGAAGCAGTCTGTTCCAACACTTCAATTCACTGTGCGAAGTGAATATAGTGTTGCTTCACTTTCTAAATGCTGTCCTTTCAGAGAAAATCCCTTTCCTTTGAATGTGCCTTAAGCTACTTACAAGCATTCAACAGAAACTCACATGCATTTCTCTGAAAGAGAAGCAATCTGTTCCAACACTTCAATTCTCTGTGCGAAGTGAATGGAGTGTTGCTTCACTTTCTAAATGCTGTCCTTTCAGAGAAAATCACTTTCCTTTGAAAGTGCCTTAAGCTACTTGCAAGCATTCACAAGAAACTCTAATGCGTTTGTATGAAAGAGAAGCAGTCTGTTCCAACACTTCAATTCACTGTGCGAAGTGAATGGAGTGTTGCTTCACTTTCTAAATGCTGTCCTTTCAGAGAAAATCCCTTTCCTTTGAAAGTGCCTTAAGCTACTTGCAAGCATTAGGAAGAAACTCACATGCGTTTCTCTGAAAGAGAAGCAGTCTGTTCCAACACTTCAATTCACTGTGCGAAGTGAATGGAGTGTTGCCTCACTTTCTAAATGCTGTCCTTTCAGAGAAAATCACTTTCCATTGAAAGTGCCCAAAACTACTTTCAAGCATTCACAAAAAACTCACATTGGTTTCTATGAAAGAGAAGCAGTCTGTTCCAACACTTCAATTCACTGTGCGAAGTGAATATAGTGTTGCTTCACTTTCTAAATGCTGTCCTTTCAGAGAAAATCCCTTTCCTTTGAATGTGCCTTAAGCTACTTACAAGCATTCACCAGAAACTCACATGCGTTTCTCTGAAAGAGAAGCAGTCTGTTCCAACACTTCAATTCACTGTGCGAAGTGAATGGAGTGTTGCTTCACTTTCTAAATGCTGTCCTTTCAGAGAAAATCACTTTCCTTTGAAAGTGCCTTAAGCTACTTGCAAGCATTAGGAAGAAACTCACATGTGTTGCTCTGAAAGAGAAGCAGTCTGTTCCAACACTTCAATTCACTGTGCGAAGTGAATGGAGTGTACCCTCACTTTCTAAATGCTGTCTTTTCAGAGAAAATCACTTTCCATTGAAAGTGCCCAAAACTACTTTCAACCATTCACAAAAAACTCACATGCGTTTCTCTGAAAGAGAAGCAGTCTGTTCCAACACTTCAATTCACTGTGCGAAGTGAATATAGTGTTGCTTCACTTTCTAAGTGCTGTCCTTTCAGAGAATATCACTTTCCTTTGAAAGTGCCTTAAGCTACTTACAAGCATTAAAAAGAAACTCACATGCGTTTCTCTGAAAGAGAAGCAGTCTGTTCCAACACTTCAGTTCACTGTGTGAAGTGAAAGGAGTGGTGCCTCACTTTCTAAATGCTGTCCTTTCAGAGAAAATCACTTTCCTTTGAAAGTGCCTTAAGCTACTTACAAGCATTCAACAGAAACTCACATGCGTTTCTCTGAAAGAGAAGCCGTCTGTTCCAACACTTCAATTCAATGTGTGAAGAGAATGGAGTGTTGCTTCACTTTATAAATGCTGTCCTTTCAGAGAAAATCACTTTCCTTTGAAAGTGCTTTAAGCTACTTACAAGCATTCACCAGAAACTCACATGCGTTTCTCTGAAAGAGAAGCAGTCTGTTCCAACACTTCAATTCACTGTGCGAAGTGAATGGAGTGTTGCTTCACTTTCTAAATGCTGTCCTTTCCGAGAAAATCACTTTCCTTTGAAAGTGCCTTAAGCTACTTGCAAGCATTAGGAAGAAACTCACATGTGTTGCTCTGAAATAGAAGCAGTCTGTTCCAACACTTCAATTCACTGTGCGAAGTGAATGGAGTGTTGCCTCACTTTCTAAATGCTGTCCTTTCAGAGAAAATCACTTTCCATTGAAAGTGCCCAAAACTACTTTCAAGCATTCACAAAAAACTCACATGCGTTTCTCTGAAAGAGAAGCAGTCTGTTCCAACACTTCAATTCAGTGTGCGAAGTGAATATAGTGTTGCTTCACTTTCTAAATGCTGTCCTTTCAGAGAAAATCCCTTTCCTTTGAATGTGCCTTAAGCTACTTACAAAGATTCAACAGAAACTCACATGCATTTCTCTGAAAGAGAAGCAATCTGTTCCAACACTTCAATTGTCTGTGCGAAGTGAATGGAGTGTTGCTTCACTTTCTAAATGCTGTCCTTTCAGAGAAAATCACTTTCCTTTGAAAGTGCCTTAAGCTACTTACAAGCATTCAACAGAAACTCACATGCATTTCTCTGAAAGAGAAGCAGTCTGTTCTAACACTTCAATTCACTGTGCGAAGTGAATGGAGTGTTGCTTCACTTTCTAAATGCTGTCCTTTCAGAGAAAATCACTTTCCTTTGAAAGTGCCTTAAGCTACTTACAAGCATTCACTAGAAACTCACATGCGTTTCTCTGAAAGAGAAGCAGTCTGTTCCAATACTTCAATTCACTCTGCGAAGTGAATGGAGTGTTGCTTCACTTTCTAAATGCTGTCCTTTCAGAGAAAATCACTTTCCTTTGAAAGTGACTTAAGCTACTTGCAAGCATTAGGAAGAAACTCACATGCGTTTCTCTGAAAGAGAAGCAGTCTGTTCCAATACTTCAATTCACTCTGCGAAGTGAATGGAGTGTTGCTTCACTTTCTAAATGCTGTCCTTTCAGAGAAAATCACTTTCCTTTGAAAGTGCCTTAAGCTACTTGCAAGCATTAGGAAGAAACTCACATGCGTTTCTCTGAAAGAGAAGCAGTCTGTTCCAATACTTCAATTCACTCTGCGAAGTGAATGGAGTGTTGCTTCACTTTCTAAATGCTGTCCTTTCAGAGAAAATCACTTTCCTTTGAAAGTGCCTTAAGCTACTTGCAAGCATTAGGAAGAAACTCACATGCGTTTCTCTGAAAGAGAAGCAGTCTGTTCCAACACTTCAATTCACTGTGCGAAGTGAATGGACTGTTGCCTCACTTTCTAAATGCTGTCCTTTCAGAGAAAATCACTTTCCATTGAAAGTGCCCAAAACTACTTTCAAGCATTCACAAAAAACTCACATTGGTTTCTCTGAAAGAGAAGCAGTCTGTTCCAACACTTCAATTTACTGTGCGAAGTGAATATAGTGTTGCTTCACTTTCTAAATGCTGTCCTTTCAGAGAAAATCCCTTTCCTTTGAATGTGCCTTAAGCTACTTACAAGCATTCAACAGAAACTCACATGCATTTCTCTGAAAGAGAAGCAATCTGTTCCAACACTTCAATTCTCTGTGCGAAGTGAATGGAGTGTTGCTTCACTTTCTAAATGCTGTCCTTTCAGAGAAAATCACTTTCCTTTGAAAGTGCCTTAAGCTACTTGCAAGCATTCACAAGAAACACTAATGCGTTTGTATGAAAGAGAAGCAGTCTGTTCCAACACTTCAATTCACTCTGCGAAGTGAATGGAGTGTTGCTTCACTTTCTAAATGCTGTCCTTTCAGAGAAAATCACTTTCCTTTGAAAGTGCCTTAAGCTACTTGCAAGCATTAGGAAGAAACTCACATGCGTTTCTCTGAAAGAGAAGCAGTCTGTTCCAACACTTCAATTCACTGTGCGAAGTGAATGGAGTGTTGCCTCACTTTCTAAATGCTGTCCTTTCAGTGAAAATCACTTTCCATTGAAAGTGCCCAAAACTACTTTCAAGCATTCACAAAAAACTCATATTGGTTTCTATGAAAGAGAAGCAGTCTGTTCCAACACTTCAATTCACTGTGCGAAGTGAATATAGTGTTGCTTCACTTTCTAAATGCTGTCCTTTCAGAGAAAATCAGTTTCCTTTGAATGTGCCTTAAGCTACTTACAAGCATTCACCAGAAACTCACATGCGTTTCTCTGAAAGAGAAGCAGTCTGTTCCAACACTTCAATTCACTGTGCGAAGTGAATGGAGTGTTGCTTCACTTTCTAAATGCTGTCCTTTCAGAGAAAATCACTTTCCTTTGAAAGTGCCTTAAGCTACTTGCAAGCATTAGGAAGAAACTCACATGTGTTGCTCTGAAAGAGAAGCAGTCTGTTCCAACACTTCAATTCACTGTGCGAAGTGAATGGAGTGTACCCTCACTTTCTAAATGCTGTCTTTTCAGAGAAAATCACTTTCCATTGAAAGTGCCCAAAACTACTTTCAAGCATTCACAAAAAACTCACATGCGTTTCTCTGAAAGAGAAGCAGTCTGTTCCAACACTTCAATTCACTGTGCGAAGTGAATATAGTGTTGCTTCACTTTCTAAATGCTGTCCTTTCAGAGAATATCACTTTCCTTTGAAAGTGCCTTAAGCTACTTACAAGCATTAAAAAGAAACTCACATGCGTTTCTCTGAAAGAGAAGCAGTCTGTTCCAACACTTCAGTTCACTGTGTGAAGTGAAAGGAGTGGTGCCTCACTTTCTAAATGCTGTCCTTTCAGAGAAAATCACTTTCCTTTGAAAGTGCCTTAAGCTACTTCCAAGCATTCAACAGAAACTCACATGCGTTTCTCTGAAAGAGAAGCCGTCTGTTCCAACACTTCAATTCAATGTGTGAAGAGAATGGAGTGTTGCTTCACTTTATAAATGCTGTCCTTTCAGAGAAAATCACTTTCCTTTGAAAGTGCTTTAAGCTACTTACAAGCATTCACCAGAAACTCACATGCGTTTCTCTGAAAGAGAAGCAGTCTGTTCCAACACTTCAATTCACTGTGCGAAGTGAATGGAGTGTTGCTTCACTTTCTAAATGCTGTCCTTTCAGAGAAAATCACTTTCCTTTGAAAGTGCCTTAAGCTACTTGCAAGCATTAGGAAGAAACTCACATGTGTTGCTCTGAAAGAGAAGCAGTCTGTTCCAACACTTCAATTCACTGTGCGAAGTGAATGGAGTGTTGCCTCACTTTCTAAATGCTGTCCTTTCAGAGAAAATCACTTTCCATTGAAAGTGCCCAAAACTACTTTCAAGCATTCACAAAAAACTCACATGCGTTTCTCTGAAAGAGAAGCAGTCTGTTCCAACACTTCAATTCAGTGTGCGAAGTGAATATAGTGTTGCTTCACTTTCTAAATGCTGTCCTTTCAGAGAAAATCCCTTTCCTTTGAATGTGCCTTAAGCTACTTACAAGGATTCAACAGAAACTCACATGCATTTCTCTGAAAGAGAAGCAATCTGTTCCAACACTTCAATTCTCTGTGCGAAGTGAATGGAGTGTTGCTTCACTTTCTAAATGCTGTCCTTTCAGAGAAAATCACTTTCCTTTGAAAGTGCCTTAAGCTACTTACAAGCATTCAACAGAAACTCACATGCATTTCTCTGAAAGAGAAGCAGTCTGTTCTAACACTTCAATTCACTGTGCGAAGTGAATGGAGTGTTGCTTCACTTTCTAAATGCTGTCCTTTCAGAGAAAATCACTTTCCTTTGAAAGTGCCTTAAGCTACTTACAAGCATTCACCAGAAACTCACATGCGTTTCTCTGAAAGAGAAGCAGTCTGTTCCAATACTTCAATTCACTCTGCGAAGTGAATGGAGTGTTGCTTCACTTTCTAAATGCTGTCCTTTCAGAGAAAATCACTTTCCTTTGAAAGTGCCTCAAGCTACTTGCAAGCATTAGGAAGAAACTCACATGCGTTTCTCTGAAAGAGAAGCAGTCTGTTCCAATACTTCAATTCACTGTGCGAAGTGAATATAGTGTTGCTTCACTTTCTAAATGCTGTCCTTTCAGAGAAAATCCCTTTCCTTTGAATGTGCCTAAAGCTACTTACAAGCATTCAACAGAAACTCACATGCATTTCTCTGAAAGAGAAGCAATCTGTTCCAACACTTCAATTCTCTGTGCGAAGTGAATGGAGTGTTGCTTCACTTTCTAAATGCTGTCCTTTCAGAGAAAATCACTTTCCTTTGAAAGTGCCTTAAGCTACTTGCAAGCATTAGGAAGAAACTCACATGCGTTTCTCGGAAAGAGAAGCAGTCTGTTCCAACACTTCAATTCACTGTGCGAAGTGAATGGAGTGTTGCTTGACTTTCTAAATGCTGTCCTTTCAGAGAATATCACTTTCCTTTGAAAGTGCCTTAAGCTACTTGCAAGCATTAGGAAGAAACACTAATGCGTTTCTCTGAAAGAGAAGCAGTCTGTTCCAACACTTCAATTCACTGTGTGAAGTGAATGGAGCGTGGCCTCACTTTCTAAATGCTGTCCTTTCAGAGAAAATCACTTTCCTTTGAAAGTGCCTTAAGCTACTTACAAGCATTCACCAGAAACTCACATGCGTTTCTCTGAAAGAGAAGCAGTCTGTTCCAACACTTCAATTCAATGTGTGAAGTGAATGGAGTGTTGCTTCACTTTCAAAATACTGTCCTTTCAGAGAAAATCACTTTCATTTGAAAGTGCCTTAAGCTACTTACAAGCATTCAACAGAAACTCACATGCATTTCTCTGAAAGAGAAGCAATCTGTTCCAACACTTCAATTCACTGTGCGAAGTGAATGGAGTGTTGCTTCACTTTCTAAATGCTGTCCTTTCAGAGAAAATCACTTTCCTTTGAAAGTGCCTTAAGCTACTTGCAAGCATTAGGAAGAAACTCTCATGCGTTTCTCTGAAAGAGAAGCAGTCTGTTCCAACACTTCAATTCACTGTGCGAAGTGAATGGAGTGTTGCCTCACTTTCTAAATGCTGTCCTTTCAGAGAAAATCACTTTCCATTGAAAGCGCCCAAAACTACTTTCAAGCATTCAGAAAAACTCACATTGGTTTCTCTGAAAGAGAAGCAGTCTGTTCCAACACTTCAATTCACTGTGCGAAGTGAATATAGTGTTGCTTCACTTTCTAAATGCTGTCCTTTCAGAGAAAATCCCTTTCCTTTGAATGTGCCTTAAGCTACTTACAAGCATTCAACAGAAACTCACATGCATTTCTCTGAAAGAGAAGCAATCTGTTCCAACACTTCAATTCTCTGTGCGAAGTGAATGGACTGTTGCTTCACTTTCTAAATGCTGTCCTTTCAGAGAAAATCACTTTCCTTTGAAAGTGCTTTAAGCTACTTGCAAGCATTAGGAAGAAACTCACATGCGTTTCTCTGAAAGAGAAGCAGTCTGTTCCAACACTTCAGTTCACTGTGTGAAGTGAATGGAGTGTTGCCTCACTTTCTAAATGCTGTCCTTTCAGAGAAAATCACTTTCCTTTGAAAGTGCCTTAAGCTACTTACAAGCATTCAACAGAAACTCACATGCGTTTCTCTGAAAGAGAAGCTGTCTGTTCCAACACTTCAATTCAATGTGTGAAGAGAATGGAGTGTTGCTTCACTTTCTAAATGCTGTCCTTTCAGAGAAAATCACTTTCCTTTGAAAGTGCCTTCAGCTACTTACAAGCATTCACCAGAAACTCACATGCGTTTCTCTGAAAGATAAGCAGTCTGTTCCAACACTTCAATTCACTGTGCGAAGTGAATGGAGTGTTGCTTCACTTTCTAAATGCTGTCCTTTCAGAGAAAATCACTTTCCTTTGAAAGTGCCTTAAACTACTTTCAAGCAGTCACAAAAAACTCACATGCGTATCTCTTAAAGAGAAGCAGTCTGTTCCAACACTTCAATTCACTGTGCGAAGTGAATGGAGTGTTGCTTCAGTTTGTAAATGCTGTCCTTTCAGAGAAAATCACTTTCCTTTGAAAGTGCCTTAAGCAACTTGTAAGCATTCACAAGAAACTCACATGCGTTTCTCTGAAAGAGAAGCAGTCTGGTCCAACACTTCAATTCACTGTGCGAAGTGAATGGAGTGTTGCTTCACTTTCTAAATGCTGTCCTTTCAGAGAAAATCACTTTCCTTTGAAAGTGCCTTAAGCTACTTACAAGCATTCACCAGAAACTCACATGCGTTTCTCTGAAAGAAAAGCAGTCTGTTCCAATACTTCAATTCATTCTGCGAAGTGAATGGAGTGTTGCTTCACTTTCTAAATGCTGTCCTTTCAGAGAAAATCACTTTCCTTTGAAAGTGCCTTAAGCTACTTACAAGCATTCACCAGAAACTCACATGCGTTTCTCTGAAAGAGAAGCAGTCTGTTCCAAAACTTCAATTCACTCTGCGAAGTGAATGGAGTGTTGCTTCACTTTCTAAATGCTGTCCTTTCAGAAAAAATCACTTTCCTTTGAAAGTGCCTAAAGCTAATTGCAAGCATAAGGAAGAAACTCACATGTGTTTCTCTGAAAGAGAAGCAGTCTGTTCCAACACTTCAATTCACTGTGTGAAGTGAATGGAGTGTTGCCTCACTTTCTAAATGCTGTCCTTTCAGAGAAAATCACTTTCCTTTGAAAGTGCCTTAAGCTACTTACAAGCATTCAACAGAAACTCACATGCGTTTCTCTGAAAGAGAAGCAGTCTGTTCCAACACTTCAATTCAATGTGCGAAGTGAATGGAGTGTTGCTTCACTTTCTAAATGCTGTCCTTTCAGAGAAAATCACTTTCCTTTGAAAGTGCCTTAAGCTACTTGCAAGCATTAGGAAGAAACTCTCATGCGTTTCTCTGAAAGAGAAGCAGTCTGTTCCAACACTTAAATTCACTGTGCGAAGTGAATGGAGTGTTGCCTCACTTTCTAAATGCTGTCCTTTCAGAGAAAATCACTTTCCATTGAAAGTGCCCAAAACTACTTTCAAGCATTCACAAAAAACTCACATTGGTTTCTCTGAAAGAGAAGCAGTCTGTTCCAACACTTCAATTCACTGTGCGAAGTGAATATAGTGTTGCTTCACTTTCTAAATGCTGTCCTTTCAGAGAAAATCCCTTTCCTTTGAATGTGCCTTAAGCTACTTACAAGCATTCAACAGAAACTCACATGCATTTCTCTGAAAGAGAAGCAATCTGTTCCAGCACTTCAATTCTCTGTGCGAAGTGAATGGAGTGTTGCTTCACTTTCTAAATGCTGTCCTTTCAGAGAAAATCACTTTCCTTTGAAAGTGCCTTAAGCTACTTGCAAGCATTAGGAAGAAACTCACATGCGTTTCTCTGAAAGAGAAGCAGTCTGTTCCAACACTTCAGTTCACTGTGTGAAGTGAATGGAGTGTTGCCTCACTTTCTAAATGCTGTCCTTTCAGAGAAAATCACTTTCCTTTGAAAGTGCCTTAAGCTACTTGCAAGCATTAGGAAGAAACTCTCATGCGTTTCTCTGAAAGAGAAGCAGTCTGTTCCAACACTTCAATTCACTGTGCGAAGTGAATGGAGTGTTGCCTCACTTTCTAAATGCTGTCCTTTCAGAGAAAATCACTTTCCATTGAAAGTGCCCAAAACTACTTTCAAGCATTCACAAAAAACTCACATTGGTTTCTCTGAAAGAGAAACAGTCTGTTCCAACACTTCAATTCACTGTGCGAAGTGAATATAGTGTTGCTTCACTTTCTAAATGCTGTCCTTTCAGAGAAAATCCCTTTCCTTTGAATGTGCCTTAAGCTACTTACAAGCATTCAACAGAAACTCACATGCATTTCTCTGAAAGAGAAGCAATCTGTTCCAACACTTCAATTCTCTGTGCGAAGTGAATGGAGTGTTGCTTCACTTTCTAAATGCTGTCCTTTCAGAGAAAATCACTTTCCTTTGAAAGTGCCTTAAGCTACTTGCAAGCATTAGGAAGAAACTCACATGCGTTTCTCTGAAAGAGAAGCAGTCTGTTCCAACACTTCAGTTCACTGTGTGAAGTGAATGGAGTGTTGCCTCACTTTCTAAATGCTGTCCTTTCAGAGAAAATCACTTTCCTTTGAAAGTGCCTTAAGCTACTTACAAGCATTCAACAGAAACTCACATGCGTTTCTCTGAAAGAGAAGCCGTCTGTTCCAACACTTCAATTCAATGTGTGAAGAGAATGGAGTGTTGCTTCACTTTCTAAATGCTGTCCTTTCAGAGAAAATCACTTTCCTTTGAAAGTGCCTTAAGCTACTTACAAGCATTCACCAGAAACTCACATGCGTTTCTCTGAAAGATAAGCAGTCTGTTCCAATACTTCAATTCATTCTGCGAAGTGAATGGAGTGTTGCTTCACTTTCTAAATGCTGTCCTTTCAGAGAAAATCACTTTCCTTTGAAAGTGCCTTAAGCTACTTACAAGCATTCACCAGAAACTCACATGCGTTTCTCTGAAAGAGAAGCAGTCTGTTCCAATACTTCAATTCACTCTGCGAAGTGAATGGAGTGTTGCTTCACTTTCTAAATGCTGTCCTTTCAGAAAAAATCACTTTCCTTTGAAAGTGCCTAAAGCTAATTGCAAGCATAAGGAAGAAACTCACATGTGTTTCTCTGAAAGAGAAGCAGTCTGTTCCAACACTTCAATTCACTGTGTGAAGTGAATGGAGTGTTGCCTCACTTTCTAAATGCTGTCCTTTCAGAGAAAATCACTTTCCTTTGAATGTGCCTTAAGCTACTTACAAGCATTCAACAGAAACTCACATGCGTTTCTCTGAAAGAGAAGCAGTCTGTTCCAACACTTCAATTCAATGTGCGAAGTGAATGGAGTGTTGCTTCACTTTCTAAATGCTGTCCTTTCAGATAATCACTTTCCTTTGAAAGTGCCTTAAGCTACTTGCAAGCATTAGGAAGAAACTCTCATGCGTTTCTCTGAAAGAGAAGCAGTCTGTTCCAACACTTCAATTCACTGTGCGAAGTGAATGGAGTGTTGCCTCACTTTCTAAATGCTGTCCTTTCAGAGAAAATCACTTTCCATTGAAAGTGCCCAAAACTACTTTCAAGCATTCACAAAAAACTCACATTGGTTTCTCTGAAAGAGAAGCAGTCTGTTCCAACACTTCAATTCACTGTGCGAAGTGAATATAGTGTTGCTTCACTTTCTAAATGCTGTCCTTTCAGAGAAAATCCCTTTCCTTTGAATGTGCCTTAAGCTACTTACAAGCATTCAACAGAAACTCACATGCATTTCTCTGAAAGAGAAGCAATCTGTTCCAACACTTCAATTCTCTGTGCGAAGTGAATGGAGTGTTGCTTCACTTTCTAAATGCTGTCCTTTCAGAGAAAATCATTTTCCTTTGAAAGTGCCTTAAGCTACTTGCAAGCATTAGGAAGAAACTCACATGCGTTTCTCTGAAAGAGAAGCAGTCTGTTCCAACACTTCAGTTCACTGTGTGAAGTGAATGGAGTGTTGCCTCACTTTCTAAATGCTGTCCTTTCAGAGAAAATCACTTTCCTTTGAAAGTGCCTTAAGCTACTTACAAGCATTCAACAGAAACTCACATGCGTTTCTCTGAAAGAGAAGCCGTCTGTTCCAACACTTCAATTCAATGTGTGAAGAGAATGGAGTGTTGCTTCACTTTCTAAATGCTGTCCTTTCAGAGAAAATCACTTTCCTTTGAAAGTGCCTTAAGCTACTTACAAGCATTCACCAGAAACTCACATGCGTTTCTCTGAAAGATAAGCAGTCTGTTCCAATACTTCAATTCATTCTGCGAAGTGAATGGAGTGTTGCTTCACTTTCTAAATGCTGTCCTTTCAGAGAAAATCACTTTCCTTTGAAAGTGCCTTAAGCTACTTACAAGCATTCACCAGAAACTCACATGCGTTTCTCTGAAAGAGAAGCAGTCTGTTCCAATACTTCAATTCACTCTGCGAAGTGAATGGAGTGTTGCTTCACTTTCTAAATGCTGTCCTTTCAGAAAAAATCACTTTCATTTGAAAGTGCCTAAAGCTAATTGCAAGCATAAGGAAGAAACTCACATGTGTTTCTCTGAAAGAGAAGCAGTCTGTTCCAACACTTCAATTCACTGTGTGAAGTGAATGGAGTGTTGCCTCACTTTCTAAATGCTGTCCTTTCAGAGAAAATCACTTTCCTTTGAATGTGCCTTAAGCTACTTACAAGCATTCAACAGAAACTCACATGCGTTTCTCTGAAAGAGAAGCAGTCTGTTCCAACACTTCAATTCAATGTGCGAAGTGAATGGAGTGTTGCTTCACTTTCTAAATGCTGTCCTTTCAGAGAAAATCACTTTCCTTTGAAAGTGCCTTAAGCTACTTGCAAGCATTAGGAAGAAACTCTCATGCGTTTCTCTGAAAGAGAAGCAGTCTGTTCCAACACTTCAATTCACTGTGCGAAGTGAATGGAGTGTTGCCTCACTTTCTAAATGCTGTCCTTTCAGAGAAAATCACTTTCCATTGAAAGTGCCCAAAACTACTTTCAAGCATTCACAAAAAACTCACATTGGTTTCTCTGAAAGAGAAGCAGTCTGTTCCAACACTTCAATTCACTGTGCGAAGTGAATATAGTGTTGCTTCACTTTCTAAATGCTGTCCTTTCAGAGAAAATCCCTTTCCTTTGAATGTGCCTTAAGCTACTTACAAGCATTCAACAGAAACTCACATGCATTTCTCTGAAAGAGAAGCAATCTGTTCCAACACTTCAATTCTCTGTGCGAAGTGAATGGAGTGTTGCTTCACTTTCTAAATGCTGTCCTTTCAGAGAAAATCACTTTCCTTTGAAAGTGCCTTAAGCTAATTGCAAGCATTAGGAAGAAACTCACATGCGTTTCTCTGAAAGAGAAGCAGTCTGTTCCAACACTTCAGTTCACTGTGTGAAGTGAATGGAGTGTTGCCTCACTTTCTAAATGCTGTCCTTTCAGAGAAAATCACTTTCCTTTGAAAGTGCCTTAAGCTACTTACAAGCATTCAACAGAAACTCACATGCGTTTCTCTGAAAGAGAAGCCGTCTGTTCCAACACTTCACTTCAATGTGTGAAGAGAATGGAGTGTTGCTTCACTTTCTAAATGCTGTCCTTTCAGAGAAAATCACTTTCCTTTGAAAGTGCCTTAAGCTACTTACAAGCATTCACCAGAAACTCACATGCGTTTCTCTGAAAGATAAGCAGTCTGTTCCAATACTTCAATTCATTCTGCGAAGTGAATGGAGTGTTGCTTCACTTTCTAAATGCTGTCCTTTCAGAGAAAATCACTTTCCTTTGAAAGTGCCTTAAGCTACTTACAAGCATTCACCAGAAACTCACATGCGTTTCTCTGAAAGAGAAGCAGTCTGTTCCAATACTTCAATTCACTCTGCGAAGTGAATGGAGTGTTGCTTCACTTTCTAAATGCTGTCCTTTCAGAAAAAATCACTTTCCTTTGAAAGTGCCTAAAGCTAATTGCAAGCATAAGGAAGAAACTCACATGTGTTTCTCTGAAAGAGAAGCAGTCTGTTCCAACACTTCAATTCACTGTGTGAAGTGAATGGAGTGTTGCCTCACTTTCTAAATGCTGTCCTTTCAGAGAAAATCACTTTCCTTTGAATGTGCCTTAAGCTACTTACAAGCATTCAACAGAAACTCACATGCGTTTCTCTGAAAGAGAAGCAGTCTGTTCCAACACTTCAATTCAATGTGCGAAG
This sequence comes from Myodes glareolus, assembly GCF_982192425.1. Classification (NCBI taxonomy): domain Eukaryota; kingdom Metazoa; phylum Chordata; class Mammalia; order Rodentia; family Cricetidae; genus Myodes; species Myodes glareolus. The sequence goes on from NW_028263245.1 coordinate 423,185, forward strand.
TGAATGGAGTGTTGCTTCACTTTCTAAATGCTGTCCTTTCAGAGAAAATCACTTTCCTTTGAAAGTGCCTTAAGCTACTTGCAAGCATTAGGAAGAAACTCTCATGCGTTTCTCTGAAAGAGAAGCAGTCTGTTCCAACACTTCAATTCACTGTGCGAAGTGAATGGAGTGTTGCCTCACTTTCTAAATGCTGTCCTTTCAGAGAAAATCACTTTCCATTGAAAGTGCCCAAAACTACTTTCAAGCATTCACAAAAAACTCACATTGGTTTCTCTGAAAGAGAAGCAGTCTGTTCCAACACTTCAATTCACTGTGCGAAGTGAATATAGTGTTGCTTCACTTTCTAAATGCTGTCCTTTCAGAGAAAATCCCTTTCCTTTGAATGTGCCTTAAGCTACTTACAAGCATTCAACAGAAACTCACATGCATTTCTCTGAAAGAGAAGCAATCTGTTCCAACACTTCAATTCTCTGTGCGAAGTGAATGGAGTGTTGCTTCACTTTCTAAATGCTGTCCTTTCAGAGAAAATCACTTTCCTTTGAAAGTGCCTTAAGCTACTTGCAAGCATTAGGAAGAAACTCACATGCGTTTCTCTGAAAGAGAAGCAGTCTGTTCCAACACTTCAGTTCACAGTGTGAAGTGAATGGAGTGTTGCCTCACTTTCTAAATGCTGTCCTTTCAGAGAAAATCACTTTCCTTTGAAAGTGCCTTAAGCTACTTACAAGCATTCAACAGAAACTCACATGCGTTTCTCTGAAAGAGAAGCCGTCTGTTCCAACACTTCAATTCAATGTGTGAAGAGAATGGAGTGTTGCTTCACTTTCTAAATGCTGTCCTTTCAGAGAAAATCACTTTCCTTTGAAAGTGCCTTAAGCTACTTACAAGCATTCACCAGAAACTCACATGCGTTTCTCTGAAAGAGAAGCAGTCTGTTCCAACACTTCAATTCACTGTGCGAAGTGAATGGAGTGTTGCCTCACTTTCTAAATGCTGTCCTTTCAGAGAAAATCACTTTCCTTTGAAAGTGCCTTAAACTACTTTCAAGCAGTCACAAAAAACTCACATGCGTATCTCTTAAAGAGAAGCAGTCTGTTCCAACACTTCAATTCACTGTGCGAAGTGAATGGAGTGTTGGTTCAGTTTGTAAATGCTGTCCTTTCAGAGAAAATCACTTTCCTTTGAAAGTGCCTTAAGCAACTTGTAAGCATTCACAAGAAACTCACATGCGTTTCTCTGAAAGAGAAGCAGTCTGGTCCAACACTTCAATTCACTGTGCGAAGTGAATGGAGTGTTGCTTCACTTTCTAAATGCTGTCCTTTCAGAGAAAATCACTTTCCTTTGAAAGTGCCTTAAGCTACTTACAAGCATTCACCAGAAACTCACATGCGTTTCTCTGAAAGAAAAGCAGTCTGTTCCAATACTTCAATTCACTCTGCGAAGTGAATGGAGTGTTGCTTCACTTTCTAAATGCTGTCCTTTCAGAGAAAATCACTTTCCTTTGAAAGTGCCTTAAGCTACTTACAAGCATTCACCGGAAACTCACATGCGTTTCTCTGAAAGAGAAGCAGTCTGTTCCAATACTTCAATTCACTCTGCGAAGTGAATGGAGTGTTGCTTCACTTTCTAAATGCTGTCCTTTCAGAAAAAATCACTTTCCTTTGAAAGTGCCTAAAGCTAATGGCAAGCATTAGGAAGAAACTCACATGTGTTTCTCTGAAAGAGAAGCAGTCTGTTCCAACACATCAATTCACTGTGTGAAGTGAATGGAGTGTTGCCTCACTTTCTAAATGCTGTCCTTTCAGAGAAAATCACTTTCCTTTGAAAGTGCCTTAAGCTACTTACAAGCATTCAACAGAAACTCACATGCGTTTCTCTGAAAGAGAAGCAGTCTGTTCCAACACTTCAATTCAATGTGCGAAGTGAATGGAGTGTTGCTTCACTTTCTAAATGCTGTCCTTTCAGAGAAAATCACTTTCCTTTGAAAGTGCCTTAAGCTACTTACAAGCATTCAAAAGAAGCACACATGCATTTCTCTGAAAGTGAAGCAATCTGTTCCAGCACTTCAATTCTCTGTGCGAAGTGAATGGAGTGTTGCTTCACTTTCTAAATGCTGTCCTTTCAGAGAAAATCACTTTCCTTTGAAAGTGCCTTAAGCAACTTGCAAGCATTCACAAGAAACACTAATGCGTTTCTTTGAAAGAGAAGCAGTCTGTTCCAACACTTCAATTCACTGTGCGAAGTGAATGGAGTGTTGCTTCACTTTCTAAATGCTGTCCTTTCAGAGAAAATCACTTTCCTTTGAAAGAGCCTTAAGCAACTTACAAGCATTCACCAGAAACTCACATGTGTTTCTCTGAAAGAGAAGCAGTCTGTTCCAACACTTCAATTCACTCTGCGAAGTGAATGGAGTGTTGCTTCACTTTCTAAATGCTGTCCTTTCAGAGAAAATCACTTTCCTTTGAAAGTGCCTTAAACTACTTTCAAGCATTCACAAAAAACACACATGCGTTTCTCTTAAAGAGAAGCAGTCTGTTCCAACACTTCAATTCACTGTGCGAAGTGAATGGAGTGTTGCTTCAGTTTGTAAATGCTGTCCTTTCAGAGAAAATCACTTTCCTTTGAAAGTGCCTTAAGCAACTTGTAAGCATTCACAAGAAACTCACATGCGTTTCTCTGAAAGAGAAGCAGTCTGGTCCAACACTTCAATTCACTGTGCGAAGTGAATGGAGTGTTGCTTCACTTTCTAAATGCTGTCCTTTCAGAGAAAATCACTTTCCTTTGAAAGTGCCTTAAGCTACTTACAAGCATTCACCAGAAACTCACATGCGTTTCTCTGAAAGAAAAGCAGTCTGTTCCAATACTTCAATTCACTCTGCGAAGTGAATGGAGTGTTGCTTCACTTTCTAAATGCTGTCCTTTCAGAAAAAATCACTTTCCTTTGAAAGTGCCTAAAGCTAATTGCAAGCATTAGGAAGAAACTCACATGTGTTTCTCTGAAAGAGAAGCAGTCTGTTCCAACACTTCAATTCACTGTGTGAAGTGAATGGAGTGTTGCCTCACTTTCTAAATGCTGTCCTTTCAGAGAAAATCACTTTCCTTTCAAAGTGCCTTAAGCTACTTACAAGCATTCAACAGAAACTCACATGCGTTTCTCTGAAAGAGAAGCAGTCTGTTCCAACACTTCAATTCAATGTGCGAAGTGAATGGAGTGTTGCTTCACTTTCTAAATGCTGTCCTTTCAGAGAAAATCACTTTCCTTTGAAAGTGCCTTAAGCTACTTACAAGCATTCAAAAGAAACACACATGCATTTCTCTGAAAGTGAAGCAATCTGTTCCAGCACTTCAATTCTCTGTGCGAAGTGAATGGAGTGTTGCTTCACTTTCTAAATGCTGTCCTTTCAGAGAAAATCACTTTCCTTTGAAAGAGCCTTAAGCAACTTACAAGCATTCACCAGAAACTCACATGTGTTTCTCTGAAAGAGAAGCAGTCTGTTCCAACACTTCAATTCACTGTGCGAAGTGAATGGAGTGTTGCTTCACTTTCTAAATGCTGTCCTTTCAGAGAAAATCACTTTCCTTTGAAAGTGCCTTAAACTACTTTCAAGCATTCACAAAAAACACACATGCGTTTCTCTTAAAGAGAAGCAGTCTGTTCCAACACTTCAATTCACTGTGCGAAGTGAATGGAGTGTTGCTTCAGTTTGTAAATGCTGTCCTTTCAGAGAAAATCACTTTCCTTTGAAAGTGCCTTAAGCAACTTGCAAGCATTCACAAGAAACTCACATGCGTTTCTCTGAAAGAGAAGCAGTCTGTTCCAACACTTCAATTCACTGTGCGAAGTGAATGGAGCGTTGCTTCACTTTCTAAATGCTGTCCTTTCAGAGAAAATCACTTTCCTTTGAAAGTGCCTTAAGCTACTTACAAGCATTCAACAGAAACTCACATGCATTTCTCTGAAAGAGAAGCAGTCTGTTCCAACACTTCAATTCACTGTGCCAAGTGAATGGAGTGTTGCTTCACTTTCTAAATGTTGTCCTTTCAGAGAAAATCACTTTAATTTGAAAGTGCCTTAAGCTACTTGCAAGCATTAGGAAGAAACTCACATGCGTTTCTCTGAAAGAGAAGCAGTCTGTTCCAACACTTCAATTCACTGTGTGAAGTGAATGGAGCGTAGCCTCACTTTCTAAAAGCTGTCCTTTCAGAGAAAATCACTTTCCTTTGAAAGTGCCTTAAGCTACTTACAAGCATTCACCAGAAACTCACATGCGTTTCTCTGAAAGAGAAGCAGTCTGTTCCAACACTTCAATTCAATGTGTGAAGTGAATGGAGTGTTGCTTCACTTTCTAAATACTGTCCTTTCAGAGAAAATCACTTTCCTTTGAAAGTGCCTTAAGCTACTTACAAGCATTCAACAGAAACTCACATGCGTTTCTCTGAAAGAGAAGCAGTCTGTTCCAACACTTCAATTCACTGTGCGAAGTGAATATAGTGTTGCTTCACTTTCTAAATGCTGTCCTTTCAGAGAAAATCCCTTTCCTTTGAATGTGCCTTAAGCTACTTACAAGCATTCAACAGAAACTCACATGCATTTCTCTGAAAGAGAAGCAATCTGTTCCAACACTTCAATTCTCTGTGCGAAGTGAATGGAGTGTTGCTTCACTTTCTAAATGCTGTCCTTTCAGAGAAAATCACTTTCCTTTGAAAGTGCCTTAAGCTACTTGCAAGCATTAGGAAGAAACTCACATGCGTTTCTCTGAAAGAGAAGCAGTCTGTTCCAACACTTCAGTTCACTGTGTGAAGTGAACGGAGTGTTGCCTCACTTTCTAAATGCTGTCCTTTCAGAGAAAATCACTTTCCTTTGAAAGTGCCTTAAGCTACTTACAAGCATTCAACAGAAACTCACATGCGTTTCTCTGAAAGAGAAGCCGTCTGTTCCAACACTTCAATTCAATGTGTGAAGAGAATGGAGTGTTGCTTCACTTTCTAAATGCTGTCCTTTCAGAGAAAATCACTTTCCTTTGAAAGTGCCTTAAGCTACTTACAAGCATTCACCAGAAACTCACATGCGTTTCTCTGAAAGAGAAGCAGTCTGTTCCAACACTTCAATTCACTGTGCGAAGTGAATGGAGTGTTGCTTCACTTCCTAAATGCTGTCCTTTCAGAGAAAATCACTTTCCTTTGAAAGTGCCTTAAACTACTTTCAAGCATTCACAAAAAACTCACATGCGTTTCTCTTAAAGAGAAGCAGTCTGTTCCAACACTTCAATTCACTGTGCGAAGTGAATGGAGTGTTGCTTCACTTTCTAAATGCTGTCCTTTCAGAGAAAATCACTTTCCTTTGAAAGTGCCTTAAGCTACTTGCAAGCATTAGGAAGAAACTCACATGCGTTTCTCTGAAAGAGAAGCAGTATGTTCCAACACTTCAGTTCACTGTGTGAAGTGAACGGAGTGTTGCCTCACTTTCTAAATGCTGTCCTTTCAGAGAAAATCATTTTCCTTTGAAAGTGCCTTAAGCTAATTACAAGCATTCAACAGAAACTCACATGCGTTTCTCTGAAAGAGAAGCCGTCTGTTCCAACACTTCAATTCAATGTGTGAAGAGAATGGAGTGTTGCTTCACTTTCTAAATGCTGTCCTTTCAGAGAAAATCACTTTCCTTTGAAAGTGCCTTAAGCTACTTACAAGCATTCACCAGAAACTCACATGCGTTTCTCTGAAAGAGAAGCAGTCTGTTCCAACACTTCAATTCACTGTGCGAAGTGAATGGAGTGTTGCTTCAGTTTGTAAATGCTGTCCTTTCAGAGAAAATCACTTTCCTTTGAAAGTGCCTAAGCAACTTGCAAGCATTCACAAGAAACTCACATGCGTTTCTCTGAAAGAGAAGCAGTCTGTTCCAACACTTCAATTCACTGTGCGAAGTGAATGGAGTGTTGCTTCACTTTCTAAATGCTGTCCTTTCAGAGAAAATCACTTTCCTTTGAAAGTGCCTTAAGCTACTTGCAAGCATTAGGAAGAAACTCACATGCGTTTCTCTGAAAGAGAAGCAGTCTGTTCCAACACTTCAATTCACTGTGTGAAGTGAATGGAGCGTGGCCTCACTTTCTAAATGCTGTCCTTTCAGAGAAAATCACTTTCCTTTGAAAGTGCCTTAAGCTACTTACAAGCATTCACCAGAAACTCACATGCGTTTCACTGAAAGAGAAGCAGTCTGTTCCAACACTTCAATTCAATGTGTGAAGTGAATGGAGTGTTGCTTCACTTTCTAAATACTGTCCTTTCAGAGAAAATCACTTTCCTTTGAAAGTGCCTTAAGCTACTTACAAGCATTCAACAGAAACTCACATGCGTTTCTCTGAAAGAGAAGCAGTCTGTTCCAACACTTCAATTCACTGTGCGAAGTGAATATAGTGTTGCTTCACTTTCTAAATGCTGTCCTTTCAGAGAAAATCCCTTTCCTTTGAATGTGCCTTAAGCTACTTACAAGCATTCAACAGAAACTCACATGCATTTCTCTGAAAGAGAAGCAATCTGTTCCAACACTTCAATTCTCTGTGCGAAGTGAATGGAGTGTTGCTTCACTTTCTAAATGCTGTCCTTTCAGAGAAAATCACTTTCCTTTGAAAGTGCCTTAAGCTACTTGCAAGCATTAGGAAGAAACTCACATGCGTTTCTCTGAAAGAGAAGCAGTCTGTTCCAACACTTCAGTTCACTGTGTGAAGTGAACGGAGTGTTGCCTCACTTTCTAAATGCTGTCCTTTCAGAGAAAATCACTTTCCTTTGAAAGTGCCTTAAGCTACTTACAAGCATTCAACAGAAACTCACATGCGTTTCTCTGAAAGAGAAGCCGTCTGTTCCAACACTTCAATTCAATGTGTGAAGAGAATGGAGTGTTGCTTCACTTTCTAAATGCTGTCCTTTCAGAGAAAATCACTTTCCTTTGAAAGTGCCTTAAGCTACTTACAAGCATTCACCAGAAACTCACATGCGTTTCTCTGAAAGAGAAGCAGTCTGTTCCAACACTTCAATTCACTGTGCGAAGTGAATGGAGTGTTGCTTCACTTCCTAAATGCTGTCCTTTCAGAGAAAATCACTTTCCTTTGAAAGTGCCTTAAACTACTTTCAAGCATTCACAAAAAACTCACATGCTTTTCTCTTAAAGAGAAGCAGTCTGTTCCAACACTTCAATTCACTGTGCGAAGTGAATGGAGTGTTGCTTCACTTTCTAAATGCTGTCCTTTCAGAGAAAATCACTTTCCTTTGAAAGTGCCTTAAGCTCCTTGCAAGCATTAGGAAGAAACTCACATGCGTTTCTCTGAAAGAGAAGCAGTCTGTTCCAACACTTCAGTTCACTGTGTGAAGTGAACGGAGTGTTGCCTCACTTTCTAAATGCTGTCCTTTCAGAGAAAATCACTTTCCTTTGAAAGTGCCTTAAGCTACTTACAAGCATTCAACAGAAACTCACATGCGTTTCTCTGAAAGAGAAGCCGTCTGTTCCAACACTTCAATTCAATGTGTGAAGAGAATGGAGTGTTGCTTCACTTTCTAAATGCTGTCCTTTCAGAGAAAATCACTTTCCTTTGAAAGTGCCTTAAGCTACTTACAAGCATTCACCAGAAACTCACATGCGTTTCTCTGAAAGAGAAGCAGTCTGTTCCAACACTTCAATTCACTGTGCGAAGTGAATGGAGTGTTGCTTCAGTTTGTAAATGCTGTCCTTTCAGAGAAAATCACTTTCCTTTGAAAGTGCCTTAAGCAACTTGCAAGCATTCACAAGAAACTCACATGCGTTTCTCTGAAAGAGAAGCAGTCTGTTCCAACACTTCAATTCACTGTGCGAAGTGAATGGAGTGTTGCTTCACTTTCTAAATGCTGTCCTTTCAGAGAAAATCACTTTCCTTTGAAAGTGCCTTAAGCTACTTACAAGCATTCAACAGAAACTCACATGCATTTCTCTGAAAGAGAAGCAGTCTGTTCTAACACTTCAATTCACTGTGCGAAGTGAATGGAGTGTTGCTTCACTTTCTAAATGCTGTCCTTTCAGAGAAAATCACTTTAATTTGAAAGTGCCTTAAGCTACTTGCAAGCATTAGGAAGAAACTCACATGCGTTTCTCTGAAAGAGAAGCAGTCTGTTCCAACACTTCAATTCACTGTGTGAAGTGAATGGAGCGTGGCCTCACTTTCTAAATGCTGTCCTTTCAGAGAAAATCACTTTCCTTTGAAAGTGCCTTAAGCTACTTACAAGCATTCACCAGAAACTCACATGCGTTTCACTGAAAGAGAAGCAGTCTGTTCCAACACTTCAATTCAATGTGTGAAGTGAATGGAGTGTTGCTTCACTTCCTAAATACTGTCCTTTCAGAGAAAATCACTTTCCTTTGAAAGTGCCTTAAGCTACTTACAAGCATTCAACAGAAACTCACATGCGTTTCTCTGAAAGAGAAGCAGTCTGTTCCAACACTTCAATTCACTGTGCGAAGTGAATATAGTGTTGCTTCACTTTCTAAATGCTGTCCTTTCAGAGAAAATCCCTTTCCTTTGAATGTGCCTTAAGCTACTTACAAGCATTCAACAGAAACTCACATGCATTTCTCTGAAAGAGAAGCAATCTGTTCCAACACTTCAATACTCTGTGCGAAGTGAATGGAGTGTTGCTTCACTTTCTAAATGCTGTCCTTTCAGAGAAAATCACTTTCCTTTGAAAGTGCCTTAAGCTACTTGCAAGCATTAGGAAGAAACTCACATGCGTTTCTCTGAAAGAGAAGCAGTCTGTTCCAACACTTCAGTTCACTGTGTGAAGTGAACGGAGTGTTGCCTCACTTTCTAAATGCTGTCCTTTCAGAGAAAATCACTTTCCTTTGAAAGTGCCTTAAGCTACTTACAAGCATTCAACAGAAACTCACATGCGTTTCTCTGAAAGAGAAGCCGTCTGTTCCAACACTTCAATTCAATGTGTGAAGAGAATGGAGTGTTGCTTCACTTTCTAAATGCTGTCCTTTCAGAGAAAATCACTTTAATTTGAAAGTGCCTTAAGCTACTTGCAAGCATTAGGAAGAAACTCACATGCGTTTCTCTGAAAGAGAAGCAGTCTGTTCCAACACTTCAATTCACTGTGTGAAGTGAATGGAGCATGGCCTCACTTTCTAAATGCTGTCCTTTCAGAGAAAATCACTTTCCTTTGAAAGTGCCTTAAGCTACTTACAAGCATTCACCAGAAACTCACATGCGTTTCACTGAAAGAGAAGCAGTCTGTTCCAACACTTCAATTCAATGTGTGAAGTGAATGGAGTGTTGCTTCACTTTCTAAATACTGTCCTTTCAGAGAAAATCACTTTCCTTTGAAAGTGCCTTAAGCTACTTACAAGCATTCAACAGAAACTCACATGCGTTTCTCTGAAAGAGAAGCAGTCTGTTCCAACACTTCAATTCACTGTGCGAAGTGAATATAGTGTTGCTTCACTTTCTAAATGCTGTCCTTTCAGAGAAAATCCCTTTCCTTTGAATGTGCCTTAAGCTACTTACAAGCATTCAACAGAAACTCACATGCATTTCTCTGAAAGAGAAGCAATCTGTTCCAACACTTCAATTCTCTGTGCGAAGTGAATGGAGTGTTGCTTCACTTTCTAAATGCTGTCCTTTCAGAGAAAATCACTTTCCTTTGAAAGTGCCTTAAGCTACTTGCAAGCATTAGGAAGAAACTCACATGCGTTTCTCTGAAAGAGAAGCAGTCTGTTCCAACACTTCAGTTCACTGTGTGAAGTGAACGGAGTGTTGCCTCACTTTCTAAATGCTGTCCTTTCAGAGAAAATCACTTTCCTTTGAAAGTGCCTTAAGCTACTTACAAGCATTCAACAGAAACTCACATGCGTTTCTCTGAAAGAGAAGCCGTCTGTTCCAACACTTCAATTCAATGTGTGAAGAGAATGGAGTGTTGCTTCACTTTCTAAATGCTGTCTTTTCAGAGAAAATCACTTTCCTTTGAAAGTGCCTTAAGCTACTTACAAGCATTCACCAGAAACTCACATGCGTTTCTCTGAAAGAGAAGCAGTCTGTTCCAACACTTCAATTCACTGTGCGAAGTGAATGGAGTGTTGCTTCACTTCCTAAATGCTGTCCTTTCAGAGAAAATCACTTTCCTTTGAAAGTGCCTTAAACTACTTTCAAGCATTCACAAAAAACTCACATGCGTTTCTCTTAAAGAGAAGCAGTCTGTTCCAACACTTCAATTCACTGTGCGAAGTGAATGGAGTGTTGCTTCACTTTCTAAATGCTGTCCTTTCAGAGAAAATCACTTTCCTTTGAAAGTGCCTTAAGCTACTTGCAAGCATTAGGAAGAAACTCGCATGCGTTTCTCTGAAAGAGAAGCAGTCTGTTCCAACACTTCAGTTCACTGTGTGAAGTGAACGGAGTATTGCCTCACTTTCTAAATGCTGTCCTTTCAGAGAAAATCACTTTCCTTTGAAAGTGCCTTAAGCTACTTACAAGCATTCAACAGAAACTCACATGCGTTTCTCTGAAAGAGAAGCCGTCTGTTCCAACACTTCAATTCAATGTGTGAAGAGAATGGAGTGTTGCTTCACTTTCTAAATGCTGTCCTTTCAGAGAAAATCACTTTCCTTTGAAAGTGCCTTAAGCTACTTACAAGCATTCACCAGAAACTCACATGCGTTTCTCTGAAAGAGAAGCAGTCTGTTCCAACACTTCAATTCACTGTGCGAAGTGAATGGAGTGTTGCTTCAGTTTGTAAATGCTGTCCTTTCAGAGAAAATCACTTTCCTTTGAAAGTGCCTTAAGCAACTTGCAAGCATTCACAAGAAACTCACATGCGTTTCTCTGAAAGAGAAGCAGTCTGTTCCAACACTTCAATTCTCTGTGCGAAGTGAATGGAGTGTTGCTTCACTTTCTAAATGCTGTCCTTTCAGAGAAAATCACTTTCCTTTGAAAGTGCCTTAAGCTACTAACAAGCATTCAACAGAAACTCACATGCATTTCTCTGAAAGAGAAGCAGTCTGTTCCAACACTTCAATACACTGTGCGAAGTGAATGGAGTGTTGCTTCACTTTCTAAATGCTGTCCTTTCAGAGAAAATCACTTTAATTTGAAAGTGCCTTAAGCTACTTGCAAGCATTAGGAAGAAACTCACATGCGTTTCTCTGAAAGAGAAGCAGTCTGTTCCAACACTTCAATTCACTGTGTGAAGTGAACGGAGTGTTGCCTCACTTTCTAAATGCTGTCCTTTCAGAGAAAATCACTTTCCTTTGAAAGTGCCTTAAGCTACTTACAAGCATTCAACAGAAACTCACATGCGTTTCTCTGAAAGAGAAGCCGTCTGTTCCAACACTTCAATTCAATGTGTGAAGAGAATGGAGTGTTGCTTCACTTTCTAAATGCTGTCCTTTCAGAGAAAATCACTTTCCTTTGAAAGTGCCTTAAGCTACTTACAAGCATTCACCAGAAACTCACATGCGTTTCTCTGAAAGAGAAGCAGTCTGTTCCAACACTTCAATTCACTGTGCGAAGTGAATGGAGTGTTGCTTCACTTCCTAAATGCTGTCCTTTCAGAGAAAATCACTTTCCTTTGAAAGTGCCTTAAACTACTTTCAAGCATTCACAAAAAACTCACATGCGTTTCTCTTAAAGAGAAGCAGTCTGTTCCAACACTTCAATTCACTGTGCGAAGTGAATGGAGTGTTGCTTCACTTTCTAAATGCTGTCCTTTCAGAGAAAATCACTTTCCTTTGAAAGTGCCTTAAGCTACTTGCAAGCATTAGGAAGAAACTCACATGCGTTTCTCTGAAAGAGAAGCAGTCTGTTCCAACACTTCAGTTCACTGTGTGAAGTGAACGGAGTGTTGCCTCACTTTCTAAATGCTGTCCTTTCAGAGAAAATCATTTTCCTTTGAAAGTGCCTTAAGCTACTTACAAGCATTCAACAGAAACTCACATGCGTTTCTCTGAAAGAGAAGCCGTCTGTTCCAACACTTCAATTCAATGTGTGAAGAGAATGGAGTGTTGCTTCACTTTCTAAATGCTGTCCTTTCAGAGAAAATCACTTTAATTTGAAAGTGCCTTAAGCTACTTGCAAGCATTAGGAAGAAACTCACATGCGTTTCTCTGAAAGAGAAGCAGTCTGTTCCAACACTTCAATTCACTGTGTGAAGTGAATGGAGCGTGGCCTCACTTTCTAAATGCTGTCCTTTCAGAGAAAAATGACTTTCCTTTGAAAGTGCCTTAAGCTACTTACAAGCATTCACCAGAAACTCACATGCGTTTCACTGAAAGAGAAGCAGTCTGTTCCAACACTTCAATTCACTGTGCGAAGTGAATGGAGTGTTGCTTCACTTTCTAAATGCTGTCCTTTCAGAGAAAATCACTTTCCTTTGAAAGTGCCTTAAACTACTTTCAAGCATTCACAAAAAACACACATGCGTTTCTCTTAAAGAGAAGCAGTCTGTTCCAACACTTCAATTCACTGTGCGAAGTGAATGGAGTGTTGCTTCAGTTTGTAAATGCTGTCCTTTCAGAGAAAATCACTTTCCTTTGAAAGTGCCTTAAGCAACTTGCAAGCATTCACAAGAAACTCACATGCGTTTCTCTGAAAGAGAAGCAGTCTGTTCCAACACTTCAATTCACTGTGCGAAGTGAATGGAGCGTTGCTTCACTTTCTAAATGCTGTCCTTTCAGAGAAAATCACTTTCCTTTGAAAGTGCCTTAAGCTACTTACAAGCATTCAACAGAAACTCACATGCATTTCTCTGAAAGAGAAGCAGTCTGTTCCAACACTTCAATTCACTGTGCGAAGTGAATGGAGTGTTGCTTCACTTTCTAAATGCTGTCCTTTCAGAGAAAATCACTTTAATTTGAAAGTGCCTTAAGCTACTTGCAAGCATTCGGAAGAAACTCACATGCGTTTCTCTGAAAGAGAAGCAGTCTGTTCCAACACTTCAATTCACTGTGTGAAGTGAATGGAGCGTGGCCTCACTTTCTAAATGCTGTCCTTTCAGAGAAAATCACTTTCCTTTGAAAGTGCCTTAAGCTACTTACAAGCATTCACCAGAAACTCACATGCGTTTCTCTGAAAGAGAAGCAGTCTGTTCCAACACTTCAATTCAATGTGTGAAGTGAATGGAGTGTTGCTTCACTTTCTAAATACTGTCCTTTCAGAGAAAATACTTTCCTTTGAAAGTGCCTTAAGCTACTTACAAGCATTCAACAGAAACTCACATGCGTTTCTCTGAAAGAGAAGCAGTCTGTTCCAACACTTCAATTCACTGTGCGAAGTGAATATAGTGTTGCTTCACTTTCTAAATGCTGTCCTTTCAGAGAAAATCCCTTTCCTTTGAATGTGCCTTAAGCTACTTACAAGCATTCACCAGAAACTCACATGCATTTCTCTGAAAGAGAAGCAATCTGTTCCAACACTTCAATTCTCTGTGCGAAGTGAATGGAGTGTTGCTTCACTTTCTAAATGCTGTCCTTTCAGAGAAAATCACTTTCCTTTGAAAGTGCCTTAAGCTACTTGCAAGCATTAGGAAGAAACTCACATGCGTTTCTCTGAAAGAGAAGCAGTCTGTTCCAACACTTCAGTTCACTGTGTGAAGTGAACGGAGTGTTGCCTCACTTTCTAAATGCTGTCCTTTCAGAGAAAATCACTTTCCTTTGAAAGTGCCTTAAGCTACTTACAAGCATTCAACAGAAACTCACATGCGTTTCTCTGAAAGAGAAGCCGTCTGTTCCAACACTTCAATTCAATGTGTGAAGAGAATGGAGTGTTGCTTCACTTTCTAAATGCTGTCCTTTCAGAGAAAATCACTTTCCTTTGAAAGTGCCTTAAGCTACTTACAAGCATTCACCAGAAACTCACATGCGTTTCTCTGAAAGAGAAGCAGTCTGTTCCAACACTTCAATTCACTGTGCGAAGTGAATGGAGTGTTGCTTCACTTCCTAAATGCTGTCCTTTCAGAGAAAATCACTTTCCTTTGAAAGTGCCTTAAACTACTTTCAAGCATTCACAAAAAACTCACATGCGTTTCTCTTAAAGAGAAGCAGTCTGTTCCAACACTTCAATTCACTGTGCGAAGTGAATGGAGTGTTGCTTCACTTTCTAAATGCTGTCCTTTCAGAGAAAATCACTTTCCTTTGAAAGTGCCTTAAGCTACTTGCAAGCATTAGGAAGAAACTCACATGCGTTTCTCTGAAAGAGAAGCAGTCTGTTCCAACACTTCAGTTCACTGTGTGAAGTGAACGGAGTGTTGCCTCACTTTCTAAATGCTGTCCTTTCAGAGAAAATCATTTTCCTTTGAAAGTGCCTTAAGCTACTTACAAGCATTCAACAGAAACTCACATGCGTTTCTCTGAAAGAGAAGCCGTCTGTTCCAACACTTCAATTCAATGTGTGAAGAGAATGGAGTGTTGCTTCACTTTCTAAATGCTGTCCTTTCAGAGAAAATCACTTTCCTTTGAAAGTGCCTTAAGCTACTTACAAGCATTCACCAGAAACTCACATGCGTTTCTCTGAAAGAGAAGCAGTCTGTTCCAACACTTCAATTCACTGTGCGAAGTGAATGGAGTGTTGCTTCAGTTTGTAAATGCTGTCCTTTCAGAGAAAATCACTTTCCTTTGAAAGTGCCTAAGCAACTTGCAAGCATTCACAAGAAACTCACATGCGTTTCTCTGAAAGAGAAGCAGTCTGTTCCAACACTTCAATTCACTGTGCGAAGTGAATGGAGTGTTGCTTCACTTTCTAAATGCTGTCCTTTCAGAGAAAATCACTTTCCTTTGAAAGTGCCTTAAGCTACTTACAAGCATTCAACAGAAACTCACATGCATTTCTCTGAAAGAGAAGCAGTCTGTTCCAACACTTCAATTCACTGTGCGAAGTGAATGGAGTGTTGCTTCACTTTCTAAATGCTGTCCTTTCAGAGAAAATCACTTTAATTTGAAAGTGCCTTAAGCTACTTGCAAGCATTAGGAAGAAACTCACATGCGTTTCTCTGAAAGAGAAGCAGTCTGTTCCAACACTTCAATTCACTGTGTGAAGTGAATGGAGCGTGGCCTCACTTTCTAAATGCTGTCCTTTCAGAGAAAATCACTTTCCTTTGAAAGTGCCTTAAGCTACTTACAAGCATTCACCAGAAACTCACATGCGTTTCACTGAAAGAGAAGCAGTCTGTTCCAACACTTCAATTCAATGTGTGAAGTGAATGGAGTGTTGCTTCACTTTCTAAATACTGTCCTTTCAGAGAAAATCACTTTCCTTTGAAAGTGCCTTAAGCTACTTACAAGCATTCAACAGAAACTCACATGCGTTTCTCTGAAAGAGAAGCAGTCTGTTCCAACACTTCAATTCACTGTGCGAAGTGAATATAGTGTTGCTTCACTTTCTAAATGCTGTCCTTTCAGAGAAAATCCCTTTCCTTTGAATGTGCCTTAAGCTACTTACAAGCATTCAACAGAAACTCACATGCATTTCTCTGAAAGAGAAGCAATCTGTTCCAACACTTCAATTCTCTGTGCGAAGTGAATGGAGTGTTGCTTCACTTTCTAAATGCTGTCCTTTCAGAGAAAATCACTTTCCTTTGAAAGTGCCTTAAGCTACTTGCAAGCATTAGGAAGAAACTCACATGCGTTTCTCTGAAAGAGAAGCAGTCTGTTCCAACACTTCAGTTCACTGTGTGAAGTGAACGGAGTGTTGCCTCACTTTCTAAATGCTGTCCTTTCAGAGAAAATCACTTTCCTTTGAAAGTGCCTTAAGCTACTTACAAGCATTCAACAGAAACTCACATGCGTTTCTCTGAAAGAGAAGCCGTCTGTTCCAACACTTCAATTCAATGTGTGAAGAGAATGGAGTGTTGCTTCACTTTCAAAATGCTGTCTTTTCAGAGAAAATCACTTTCCTTTGAAAGTGCCTTAAGCTACTTACAAGCATTCACCAGAAACTCACATGCGTTTCTCTGAAAGAGAAGCAGTCTGTTCCAACACTTCAATTCACTGTGCGAAGTGAATGGAGTGTTGCTTCACTTCCTAAATGCTGTCCTTTCAGAGAAAATCACTTTCCTTTGAAAGTGCCTTAAACTACTTTCAAGCATTCACAAAAAACTCACATGCGTTTCTCTTAAAGAGAAGCAGTCTGTTCCAACACTTCAATTCACTGTGCGAAGTGAATGGAGTGTTGCTTCACTTTCTAAATGCTGTCCTTTCAGAGAAAATCACTTTCCTTTGAAAGTGCCTTAAGCTACTTGCAAGCATTAGGAAGAAACTCACATGCGTTTCTCTGAAAGAGAAGCAGTCTGTTCCAACACTTCAGTTCACTGTGTGAAGTGAACGGAGTGTTGCCTCACTTTCTAAATGCTGTCCTTTCAGAGAAAATCACTTTCCTTTGAAAGTGCCTTAAGCAACTTGCAAGCATTCACAAGAAACTCACATGCGTTTCTCTGAAAGAGAAGCAGTCTGTTCCAACACTTCAATTCACTGTGCGAAGTGAATGGAGTGTTGCTTCACTTTCTAAATGCTGTCCTTTCAGAGAAAATCACTTTCCTTTGAAAGTGCCTTAAGCTACTTACAAGCATTCAACAGAAACTCACATGCATTTCTCTGAAAGAGAAGCAGTCTGTTCTAACACTTCAATTCACTGTGCGAAGTGAATGGAGTGTTGCTTCACTTTCTAAATGCTGTCCTTTCAGAGAAAATCACTTTAATTTGAAAGTGCCTTAAGCTACTTGCAAGCATTAGGAAGAAACTCACATGCGTTTCTCTGAAAGAGAAGCAGTCTGTTCCAACACTTCAATTCACTGTGTGAAGTGAATGGAGCGTGGCCTCACTTTCTAAATGCTGTCCTTTCAGAGAAAATCACTTTCCTTTGAAAGTGCCTTAAGCTACTTACAAGCATTCACCAGAAACTCACATGCGTTTCACTGAAAGAGAAGCAGTCTGTTCCAACACTTCAATTCAATGTGTGAAGTGAATGGAGTGTTGCTTCACTTTCTAAATACTGTCCTTTCAGAGAAAATCACTTTCCTTTGAAAGTGCCTTAAGCTACTTACAAGCATTCAACAGAAACTCACATGCGTTTCTCTGAAAGAGAAGCAGTCTGTTCCAACACTTCAATTCACTGTGCGAAGTGAATATAGTGTTGCTTCACTTTCTAAATGCTGTCCTTTCAGAGAAAATCCCTTTCCTTTGAATGTGCCTTAAGCTACTTACAAGCATTCAACAGAAACTCACATGCATTTCTCTGAAAGAGAAGCAATCTGTTCCAACACTTCAATACTCTGTGCGAAGTGAATGGAGTGTTGCTTCACTTTCTAAATGCTGTCCTTTCAGAGAAAATCACTTTCCTTTGAAAGTGCCTTAAGCTACTTGCAAGCATTAGGAAGAAACTCACATGCGTTTCTCTGAAAGAGAAGCAGTCTGTTCCAACACTTCAGTTCACTGTGTGAAGTGAACGGAGTGTTGCCTCACTTTCTAAATGCTGTCCTTTCAGAGAAAATCACTTTCCTTTGAAAGTGCCTTAAGCTACTTACAAGCATTCAACAGAAACTCACATGCGTTTCTCTGAAAGAGAAGCAGTCTGTTCCAACACTTCAATTCACTGTGCGAAGTGAATGGAGTGTTGCTTCACTTTCTAAATGCTGTCCTTTCAGAGAAAATCACTTTCCTTTGAAAGTGCCTTAAGCTACTTACAAGAATTCAACAGAAACTCACATGCATTTCTCTGAAAGAGAAGCAGTCTGTTCCAACACTTCAATTCACTGTGCGAAGTGAATGGAGTGTTGCTTCACTTTCTAAATGCTGTCCTTTCAGAGAAAATCACTTTAATTTGAAAGTGCCTTAAGCTACTTGCAAGCATTAGGAAGAAACTCACATGCGTTTCTCTGAAAGAGAAGCAGTCTGTTCCAACACTTCTATTCACTGTGTGAAGTGAATGGAGCGTGGCCTCACTTTCTAAATGCTGTCCTTTCAGAGAAAATCACTTTCCTTTGAAAGTGCCTTAAGCTACTTACAAGCATTCACCAGAAACTCACATGCGTTTCACTGAAAGAGAAGCAGTCTGTTCCAACACTTCAATTCAATGTGGGAAGTGAATGGAGTGTTGCTTCACTTTCTAAATACTGTCCTTTCAGAGAAAATCACTTTCCTTTGAAAGTGCCTTAAGCTACTTACAAGCATTCAACAGAAACTCACATGCGTTTCTCTGAAAGAGAAGCAGTCTGTTCCAACACTTCAATTCACTGTGCGAAGTGAATATAGTGTTGCTTCACTTTCTAAATGCTGTCCTTTCAGAGAAAATCCCTTTCCTTTGAATGTGCCTTAAGCTACTTACAAGCATTCAACAGAAACTCACATGCATTTCTCTGAAAGAGAAGCAATCTGTTCCAACACTTCAATTCTCTGTGCGAAGTGAATGGAGTGTTGCTTCACTTTCTAAATGCTGTCCTTTCAGAGAAAATCACTTTCCTTTGAAAGTGCCTTAAGCTACTTGCAAGCATTAGGAAGAAACTCACATGCGTTTCTCTGAAAGAGAAGCAGTCTGTTCCAACACTTCAGTTCACTGTGTGAAGTGAACGGAGTGTTGCCTCACTTTCTAAATGCTGTCCTTTCAGAGAAAATCACTTTCCTTTGAAAGTGCCTTAAGCTACTTACAAGCATTCAACAGAAACTCACATGCGTTTCTCTGAAAGTGAAGCCGTCTGTTCCAACACTTCAATTCAATGTGTGAAGAGAATGGAGTGTTGCTTCACTTTCTAAATGCTGTCCTTTCAGAGAAAATCACTTTCCTTTGAAAGTGCCTTAAGCTACTTACAAGCATTCACCAGAAACTCACATGCGTTTCTCTGAAAGAGAAGCAGTCTGTTCCAACACTTCAATTCACTGTGCGAAGTGAATGGAGTGTTGCTTCACTTCCTAAATGCTGTCCTTTCAGAGAAAATCACTTTCCTTTGAAAGTGCCTTAA
This sequence comes from Myodes glareolus, assembly GCF_982192425.1. Lineage (NCBI taxonomy): Eukaryota > Metazoa > Chordata > Mammalia > Rodentia > Cricetidae > Myodes > Myodes glareolus. The sequence continues at coordinate 442,136 of NW_028263245.1, forward strand.
ACTACTTTCAAGCATTCACAAAAAACTCACATGCTTTTCTCTTAAAGAGAAGCAGTCTGTTCCAACACTTCAATTCACTGTGCGAAGTGAATGGAGTGTTGCTTCACTTTCTAAATGCTGTCCTTTCAGAGAAAATCACTTTAATTTGAAAGTGCCTTAAGCTACTTGCAAGCATTAGGAAGAAACTCACATGCGTTTCTCTGAAAGAGAAGCAGTCTGTTCCAACACTTCAATTCACTGTGTGAAGTGAATGGAGCGTGGCCTCACTTTCTAAATGCTGTCCTTTCAGAGAAAATCACTTTCCTTTGAAAGTGCCTTAAGCTACTTACAAGCATTCACCAGAAACTCACATGCGTTTCACTGAAAGAGAAGCAGTCTGTTCCAACACTTCAATTCAATGTGTGAAGTGAATGGAGTGTTGCTTCACTTTCTAAATACTGTCCTTTCAGAGAAAATCACTTTCCTTTGAAAGTGCCTTAAGCTACTTACAAGCATTCAACAGAAACTCACATGCGTTTCTCTGAAAGAGAAGCAGTCTGTTCCAACACTTCAATTCACTGTGCGAAGTGAATATAGTGTTGCTTCACTTTCTAAATGCTGTCCTTTCAGAGAAAATCCCTTTCCTTTGAATGTGCCTTAAGCTACTTACAAGCATTCAACAGAAACTCACATGCATTTCTCTGAAAGAGAAGCAATCTGTTCCAACACTTCAATACTCTGTGCGAAGTGAATGGAGTGTTGCTTCACTTTCTAAATGCTGTCCTTTCAGAGAAAATCACTTTCCTTTGAAAGTGCCTTAAGCTACTTGCAAGCATTAGGAAGAAACTCACATGCGTTTCTCTGAAAGAGAAGCAGTCTGTTCCAACACTTCAGTTCACTGTGTGAAGTGAACGGAGTGTTGCCTCACTTTCTAAATGCTGTCCTTTCAGAGAAAATCACTTTCCTTTGAAAGTGCCTTAAGCTACTTACAAGCATTCAACAGAAACTCACATGCGTTTCTCTGAAAGAGAAGCCGTCTGTTCCAACACTTCAATTCAATGTGTGAAGAGAATGGAGTGTTGCTTCACTTTCTAAATGCTGTCCTTTCAGAGAAAATCACTTTAATTTGAAAGTGCCTTAAGCTACGTGCAAGCATTAGGAAGAAACTCACATGCGTTTCTCTGAAAGAGAAGCAGTCTGTTGCAACACTTCAATTCACTGTGTGAAGTGAATGGAGCGTCGCCTCACTTTCTAAATGCTGTCCTTTCAGAGAAAATCACTTTCCTTTGAAAGTGCCTTAAGCTACTTACAAGCATTCACCAGAAACTCACATGCGTTTCACTGAAAGAGAAGCAGTCTGTTCCAACACTTCAATTCAATGTGTGAAGTGAATGGAGTGTTGCTTCACTTTCTAAATACTGTCCTTTCAGAGAAAATCACTTTCCTTTGAAAGTGCCTTAAGCTACTTACAAGCATTCAACAGAAACTCACATGCGTTTCTCTGAAAGAGAAGCAGTCTGTTCCAACACTTCAATTCACTGTGCGAAGTGAATATAGTGTTGCTTCACTTTCTAAATGCTGTCCTTTCAGAGAAAATCCCTTTCCTTTGAATGTGCCTTAAGCTACTTACAAGCATTCAACAGAAACTCACATGCATTTCTCTGAAAGAGAAGCAATCTGTTCCAACACTTCAATTCTCTGTGCGAAGTGAATGGAGTGTTGCTTCACTTTCTAAATGCTGTCCTTTCAGAGAAAATCACTTTCCTTTGAAAGTGCCTTAAGCTACTTGCAAGCATTAGGAAGAAACTCACATGCGTTTCTCTGAAAGAGAAGCAGTCTGTTCCAACACTTCAGTTCACTGTGTGAAGTGAATGGAGTGTTGCCTCACTTTCTAAATGCTGTCCTTTCAGAGAAAATCACTTTCCTTTGAAAGTGCCTTAAGCTACTTACAAGCATTCAACAGAAACTCACATGCGTTTCTCTGAAAGAGAAGCCGTCTGTTCCAACACTTCAATTCAATGTGTGAAGAGAATGGAGTGTTGCTTCACTTTCTAAATGCTGTCTTTTCAGAGAAAATCACTTTCCTTTGAAAGTGCCTTAAGCTACTTACAAGCATTCACCAGAAACTCACATGCGTTTCTCTGAAAGAGAAGCAGTCTGTTCCAACACTTCAATTCACTGTGCGAAGTGAATGGAGTGTTGCTTCACTTCCTAAATGCTGTCCTTTCAGAGAAAATCACTTTCCTTTGAAAGTGCCTTAAACTACTTTCAAGCATTCACAAAAAACTCACATGCGTTTCTCTTAAAGAGAAGCAGTCTGTTCCAACACTTCAATTCACTGTGCGAAGTGAATGGAGTGTTGCTTCACTTTCTAAATGCTGTCCTTTCAGAGAAAATCACTTTCCTTTGAAAGTGCCTTAAGCTACTTGCAAGCATTAGGAAGAAACTCACATGCGTTTCTCTGAAAGAGAAGCAGTCTGTTCCAACACTTCAGTTCACTGTGTGAAGTGAACGGAGTGTTGCCTCACTTTCTAAATGCTGTCCTTTCAGAGAAAATCACTTTCCTTTGAAAGTGCCTTAAGCAACTTGCAAGCATTCACAAGAAACTCACATGCGTTTCTCTGAAAGAGAAGCAGTCTGTTCCAACACTTCAATTCACTGTGCGAAGTGAATGGAGTGTTGCTTCACTTTCTAAATGCTGTCCTTTCAGAGAAAATCACTTTCCTTTGAAAGTGCCTTAAGCTACTTACGAGCATTCAACAGAAACTCACATGCATTTCTCTGAAAGAGAAGCAATCTGTTCCAACACTTCAATACTCTGTGCGAAGTGAATGGAGTGTTGCTTCACTTTCTAAATGCTGTCCTTTCAGAGAAAATCACTTTCCTTTGAAAGTGCCTTAAGCTACTTGCAAGCATTAGGAAGAAACTCACATGCGTTTCTCTGAAAGAGAAGCAGTCTATTCCAACACTTCAGTTCACTGTGTGAAGTGAACGGAGTGTTGCCTCACTTTCTAAATGCTGTCCTTTCAGAGAAAATCACTTTCCTTTGAAAGTGCCTTAAGCTACTTACAAGCATTCAACAGACACTCACATGCGTTTCTCTGAAAGAGAAGCCGTCTGTTCCAACACTTCAATTCAATGTGTGAAGAGAATGGAGTGTTGCTTCACTTTCTAAATGCTGTCCTTTCAGAGAAAATCACTTTAATTTGAAAGTGCCTTAAGCTACTTGCAAGCATTAGGAAGAAACTCACATGCGTTTCTCTGAAAGAGAAGCAGTCTGTTCCAACACTTCAATTCACTGTGTGAAGTGAATGGAGCGTGGCCTCACTTTCTAAATGCTGTCCTTTCAGAGAAAATCACTTTCCTTTGAAAGTGCCTTAAGCTACTTACAAGCATTCACCAGAAACTCACATGCGTTTCACTGAAAGAGAAGCAGTCTGTTCCAACACTTCAATTCAATGTGTGAAGTGAATGGAGTGTTGCTTCACTTTCTAAATACTGTCCTTTCAGAGAAAATCACTTTCCTTTGAAAGTGCCTTAAGCTACTTACAAGCATTCAACAGAAACTCACATGCGTTTCTCTGAAAGAGAAGCAGTCTGTTCCAACACTTCAATTCACTGTGCGAAGTGAATATAGTGTTGCTTCACTTTCTAAATGCTGTCCTTTCAGAGAAAATCCCTTTCCTTTGAATGTGCCTTAAGCTACTTACAAGCATTCAACAGAAACTCACATGCATTTCTCTGAAAGAGAAGCAATCTGTTCCAACACTTCAATTCTCTGTGCGAAGTGAATGGAGTGTTGCTTCACTTTCTAAATGCTGTCCTTTCAGAGAAAATCACTTTCCTTTGAAAGTGCCTTAAGCTACTTGCAAGCATTAGGAAGAAACTCACATGCGTTTCTCTGAAAGAGAAGCAGTCTGTTCCAACACTTCAGTTCACTGTGTGAAGTGAACGGAGTGTTGCCTCACTTTCTAAATGCTGTCCTTTCAGAGAAAATCACTTTCCTTTGAAAGTGCCTTAAGCTACTTACAAGCATTCAACAGAAACTCACATGCGTTTCTCTGAAAGAGAAGCCGTCTGTTCCAACACTTCAATTCAATGTGTGAAGAGAATGGAGAGTTGCTTCACTTTCTAAATGCTGTCTTTTCAGAGAAAATCACTTTCCTTTGAAAGTGCCTTAAGCTACTTACAAGCATTCACCAGAAACTCACATGCGTTTCTCTGAAAGAAAAGCAGTCTGTTCCAACACTTCAATTCACTGTGCGAAGTGAATGGAGTGTTGCTTCACTTCCTAAATGCTGTCCTTTCAGAGAAAATCACTTTCCTTTGAAAGTGCCTTAAACTACTTTCAAGCATTCACAAAAAACTCACATGCGTTTCTCTTAAAGAGAAGCAGTCTGTTCCAACACTTCAATTCACTGTGCGAAGTGAATGGAGTGTTGCTTCACTTTCTAAATGCTGTCCTTTCAGAGAAAATCACTTTCCTTTGAAAGTGCCTTAAGCTACTTGCAAGCATTAGGAAGAAACTCACATGCGTTTCTCTGAAAGAGAAGCAGTCTGTTCCAACACTTCAGTTCACTGTGTGAAGTGAACGGAGTGTTGCCTCACTTTCTAAATGCTGTCCTTTCAGAGAAAATCACTTTCCTTTGAAAGTGCCTTAAGCTACTTACAAGCATTCAACAGAAACTCACATGCGTTTCTCTGAAAGAGAAGCCGTCTGTTCCAACACTTCAATTCAATGTGTGAAGAGAATGGAGTGTTGCTTCACTTTCTAAATGCTGTCCTTTCAGAGAAAATCACTTTCCTTTGAAAGTGCCTTAAGCTACTTACAAGCATTCACCAGAAACTCACATGCGTTTCTCTGAAAGAGAAGCAGTCTGTTCCAACACTTCAATTCACTGTGCGAAGTGAATGGAGTGTTGCTTCAGTTTGTAAATGCTGTCCTTTCAGAGAAAATCACTTTCCTTTGAAAGTGCCTTAAGCAACTTGCAAGCATTCACAAGAAACTCACATGCGTTTCTCTGAAAGAGAAGCAGTCTGTTCCAACACTTCAATTCTCTGTGCGAAGTGAATGGAGTGTTGCTTCACTTTCTAAATGCTGTCCTTTCAGAGAAAATCACTTTCCTTTGAAAGTGCCTTAAGCTACTTACAAGCATTCAACAGAAACTCACATGCATTTCTCTGAAAGAGAAGCAGTCTGTTCCAACACTTCAATACACTGTGCGAAGTGAATGGAGTGTTGCTTCACTTTCTAAATGCTGTCCTTTCAGAGAAAATCACTTTAATTTGAAAGTGCCTTAAGCTACTTGCAAGCATTAGGAAGAAACTCACATGCGTTTCTCTGAAAGAGAAGCAGTCTGTTCCAACACTTCAATTCACTGTGTGAAGTGAATGGAGCGTGGCCTCACTTTCTAAATGCTGTCCTTTCAGAGAAAAATGACTTTCCTTTGAAAGTGCCTTAAGCTACTTACAAGCATTCACCAGAAACTCACATGCGTTTCACTGAAAGAGAAGCAGTCTGTTCCAACACTTCAATTCAATGTGTGAAGTGAATGGAGTGTTGCTTCACTTTCTAAATACTGTCCTTTCAGAGAAAATCACTTTCCTTTGAAAGTGCCTTAAGCTACTTACAAGCATTCAACAGAAACTCACATGCGTTTCTCTGAAAGAGAAGCAGTCTGTTCCAACACTTCAATTCACTGTGCGAAGTGAATATAGTGTTGCTTCACTTTCTAAATGCTGTCCTTTCAGAGAAAATCCCTTTCCTTTGAATGTGCCTTAAGCTACTTACAAGCATTCAACAGAAACTCACATGCATTTCTCTGAAAGAGAAGCAATCTGTTCAAACACTTCAATTCTCTGTGCGAAGTGAATGGAGTGTTGCTTCACTTTCTAAATGCTGTCCTTTCAGAGAAAATCACTTTCCTTTGAAAGTGCCTTAAGCAACTTGTAAGCATTCACAAGAAACTCACATGCGTTTCTCTGAAAGAGAAGCAGTCTGGTCCAACACTTCAATTCACTGTGCGAAGTGAATGGAGTGTTGCTTCACTTTCTAAATGCTGTCCTTTCAGAGAAAATCACTTTCCTTTGAAACTGCCTTAAGCTACTTACAAGCATTCACCAGAAACTCACATGCATTTCTCTGAAAGAAAAGCAGTCTGTTCCAGTACTTCAATTCACTCTGCGAAGTGAATGGAGTGTTGCTTCACTTTCTAAATGCTGTCCTTTCAGAGAAAATCACTTTCCTTTGAAAGTGCCTTAAGCTACTTACAAGCATTCACCAGAAACTCACATGCGTTTCTCTGAAAGAGAAGCAGTCTGTTCCAATACTTCAATTCACTCTGCGAAGTGAATGGAGTGTTGCTTCACTTTCTAAATGCTGTCCTTTCAGAAAAAATCACTTTCCTTTGAAAGTGCCTAAAGCTAATTGCAAGCATTAGGAAGAAACTCACATGTGTTTCTCTGAAAGAGAAGCAGTCTGTTCCAACACTTCAATTCACTGTGTGAAGTGAATGGAGTGTTGCCTCACTTTCTAAATGCTGTCCTTTCAGAGAAAATCACTTTCCTTTGAAAGTGCCTTAAGCTACTTACAAGCATTCAACAGAAACTCACATGCGTTTCTCTGAAAGAGAAGCAGTCTGTTCCAACACTTCAATTCAATGTGCGAAGTGAATGGAGTGTTGCTTCACTTTCTAAATGCTGTCCTTTCAGAGAAAATCACTTTCCTTTGAAAGTGCCTTAAGCTACTTACAAGCATTCAACAGAAACTCACATGCATTTCTCTGAAAGAGAAGCAATCTGTTCCAGCACTTCAATTCTCTGTGCGAAGTGAATGGAGTGTTGCTTCACTTTCTAAATGCTGTCCTTTCAGAGAAAATCACTTTCCTTTGAAAGTGCCTTAAACTACTTTCAAGCATTCACAAAAAACACACATGCGTTTCTCTTAAAGAGAAGCAGTCTGTTCCAACACTTCAATTCACTGTGCGAAGTGAATGGAGTGTTGCTTCAGTTTGTAAATGCTGTCCTTTCAGAGAAAATCACTTTCCTTTGAAAGTGCCTTAAGCCACTTGCAAGCATTCACAAGAAACTCACATGCGTTTCTCTGAAAGAGAAGCAGTCTGTACCAACAGTTCAATTCACTGTGCGAAGTGAATGGAGTGTTGCTTCACTTTCTAAATGCTGTCCTTTCAGAGAAAATCACTTTCCTTTGAAAGTGCCTTAAGCTACTTACAAGAATTCAACAGAAACTCACATGCATTTCTCTGAAAGAGAAGCAGTCTGTTCCAACACATCAATTCACTGTGCGAAGTGAATGGAGTGTTGCTTCACTTTCTAAATGCTGTCCTTTCAGAGAAAATCACTTTAATTTGAAAGTGCCTTAAGCTACTTGCAAGCATTAGGAAGAAACTCACATGCGTTTCTCTGAAAGAGAAGCAGTCTGTTCCAACACTTCAATTCACTGTGTGAAGTGAATGGAGCGTGGCCTCACTTTCTAAATGCTGTCCTTTCAGAGAAAATCACTTTCCTTTGAAAGTGCCTTAAGCTACTTGCAAGCATTAGAAAGAAACTCTCATGCGTTTCTCTGAAAGAGAAGCAGTCTGTTCCAACACTTCAATTCACTGTGCGAAGTGAATGGAGCGTTGCCTCACTTTCTAAATGCTGTCCTTTCAGAGAAAATCACTTTCCATTGAAAGTGCCCAAAACTACTTTCAAGCATTCACAAAAAACTCACATTGGTTCTCTGAAAGAGAAGCAGTCTGTTCCAACACTTCAATTCACTGTGCGAAGTGAATGGAGTGTTGCTTCACTTTCTAAATGCTGTTCTTTCAGAGCAAATCCCTTTCCTTTGAAACTGCCTTAAGCTACTTACAAGCATTCACCAGAAACTCACATGCATTTCTCTGAAAGAAAAGCAGTCTGTTCCAGTACTTCAATTCACTCTGCGAAGTGAATGGAGTGTTGCTTCACTTTCTAAATGCTGTCCTTTCAGAGAAAATCCCTTTCCTTTGAAAGTGCCTTAAGCTACTTACAAGCATTCACCAGAAACTCACATGCGTTTCTCTGAAAGAGAAGCAGTCTGTTCCAATACTTCAATTCACTCTGCGAAGTGAATGGAGTGTTGCTTCACTTTCTAAATGCTGTCCTTTCAGAAAAAATCACTTTCCTTTGAAAGTGCCTAAAGCTAATTGCAAGCATTAGGAAGAAACTCACATGTGTTTCTCTGAAAGAGAAGCAGTCTGTTCCAACACTTCAATTCACTGTGTGAAGTGAATGGAGTGTTGCCTCACTTTCTAAATGCTGTCCTTTCAGAGAAAATCACTTTCCTTTGAAAGTGCCTTAAGCTACTTACAAGCATTCAACAGAAACTCACATGCGTTTCTCTGAAAGAGAAGCAGTCTGTTCCAACACTTCAATTCAATGTGCGAAGTGAATGGAGTGTTGCTTCACTTTCTAAATGCTGTCCTTTCAGAGAAAATCACTTTCCTTTGAAAGTGCCTTAAGCTACTTACAAGCATTCAACAGAAACTCACATGCATTTCTCTGAAAGAGAAGCAATCTGTTCCAGCACTTCAATTCTCTGTGCGAAGTGAATGGAGTGTTGCTTCACTTTCTAAATGCTGTCCTTTCAGAGAAAATCACTTTCCTTTGAAAGTGCCTTAAACTACTTTCAAGCATTCACAAAAAACACACATGCGTTTCTCTTAAAGAGAAGCAGTCTGTTCCAACACTTCAATTCACTGTGCGAAGTGAATGGAGTGTTGCTTCAGTTTGTAAATGCTGTCCTTTCAGAGAAAATCACTTTCCTTTGAAAGTGCCTTAAGCAACTTGCAAGCATTCACAAGAAACTCACATGCGTTTCTCTGAAAGAGAAGCAGTCTGTACCAACAGTTCAATTCACTGTGCGAAGTGAATGGAGTGTTGCTTCACTTTCTAAATGCTGTCCTTTCAGAGAAAATCACTTTCCTTTGAAAGTGCCTTAAGCTACTTACAAGAATTCAACAGAAACTCACATGCATTTCTCTGAAAGAGAAGCAGTCTGTTCCAACACTTCAATTCACTGTGCGAAGTGAATGGAGTGTTGCTTCACTTTCTAAATGCTGTCCTTTCAGAGAAAATCACTTTAATTTGAAAGTGCCTTAAGCTACTTGCAAGCATTAGGAAGAAACTCACATGCGTTTCTCTGAAAGAGAAGCAGTCTGTTCCAACACTTCAATTCACTGTGTGAAGTGAATGGAGCGTGGCCTCACTTTCTAAATGCTGTCCTTTCAGAGAAAATCACTTTCCTTTGAAAGTGCCTTAAGCTACTTGAAAGCATTAGAAAGAAACTCTCATGCGTTTCTCTGAAAGAGAAGCAGTCTGTTCCAACACTTCAATTCACTGTGCGAAGTGAATGGAGCGTTGCCTCACTTTCTAAATGCTGTCCTTTCAGAGAAAATCACTTTCCATTGAAAGTGCCCAAAACTACTTTCAAGCATTCACAAAAAACTCACATTGGTTCTCTGAAAGAGAAGCAGTCTGTTCCAACACTTCAATTCACTGTGCGAAGTGAATGGAGTGTTGCTTCACTTTCTAAATGCTGTTCTTTCAGAGCAAATCCCTTTCCTTTGAATGTGCCTTAAGCTACTTACAAGCATTCAACAGAAACTCACATGCATTTCTCTGAAAGAGAAGCAATATGTTCCAACACTTCAATTCTCTGTTTGAAGTGAATGGAGTGTTGCTTCACTTTCTAAATGCTGTCCTTTCAGAGAAAATCACTTTCCTTTGAAAGTGCCTTAAGCTACTTGCAAGCATTAGGAAAAAACTCACATGTGTTTCTCTGAAAGAGAAGCAGTCTGTTCCAACACTTCAATTCACTGTGCGAAGTGAATGGAGTGTTGCTTCACTTTCTAAATGCTGTCCTTTCAGAGAATATCACTTTCCTTTGAAAGTGCCTTAAGCTACTTGCAAGCATTAAAAAGAAACTCACACGCGTTTCTCTGAAAGAGAAGCAGTCTGTTCCAACACTTCAGTTCACTGTGTGAAGTGAATGGAGTGTTGCCTCACTTTCTAAATGCTGTCCTTTCAGTGAAAATCACTTTCCTTTGAAAGTGCCTTAAGCTACTTACAAGCATTCAACAGAAACTCACATGCGTTTCTCTGAAAGAGAAGCCGTCTGTTCCAACACTTCAATTCAATGTGCGAAGTGAATGGAGTGTTGCTTCACTTTCTAAATGCTGTCCTTTCAGAGAAAATCACTTTCCTTTGAAAGAGCCTTAAGCTACTTACAAGCATTCACAAAAAACTCACATGCGTTTCTCTTAAAGAGAAGCAGTCTGTTCCAACACTTCAATTCACTGTGCGAAGTGAATGGAGTGTTGCTTCAGTTTGTAAATGCTGTCCTTTCAGAGAAAATCACTTTCCTTTGAAAGTGCCTTAAGCAACTTGCAAGCATTCACAAGAAACTCACATGCGTTTCTCTGAAAGAGAAGCAGTCTGTTCCAACACTTCAATTCACTGTGCGAAGTGAATGGAGTGTTGCTTCACTTTCTAAATGCTGTCCTTTCAGAGAAAATCACTTTCCTTTGAAAGTGCCTTAAGCTACTTACAAGCATTCTACAGAAACTCACATGCGTTTCTCTGAAATAGAAGCCGTCTGTTCCAACACTTCAATTCAATGTGCGAAGTGAATGGAGTGTTGCTTCACTTTCTAAATGCTGTCCTTTCAGAGAAAATCACTTTCCTTTGAAAGAGCCTTAAGCTATGGTGCGGGAGAATTATCTGTATTCTGTCAATCATATTTTAATAAAACGCTGATTGGCCAGGCAGGCAGTATAGGCGGGAAAGCCAGACAGGAAGTAGGGGTGGAGCAAAGAGACTGGGAGAATTCTGGGAAGCAGAGAGGTTCCTCTGCCATTCCTGTGCAGACCACGGAAGAAGCAACATGTAAGCTGTCACACTGAGAAAGGTAATGAGCCCATGTGGCTAACGTAGATAAGAATAATGGGGTAACATAAGTTATAAGAGCTAATAAGTAGCCTGACCTAATGAGCCAATCAATTTATAACCTTATGGAGTCTTGTGCGTGATTTTTCCTTGGGACTTGCTGGCTTGTTGGGGTACTGGGTGGGACAGAAACCCCAACAAGCCAGCCCTCATACTACATATGGCGCCAACGTGTGGACAACTGTATCCACATAAAGCTTGAGACAGCTTGGGAAGTAATTCTAGAACAAAATAACAGCATTGCATGGTTTCTTGGTGGCAGCAATTTCTCGGGTCTGTTCTGCTTGCTAGAGGCAAGCAAATGCTCTCATCTAAGAGAGGCTTCCTAACTCAGCTTTAGCTGCAAAACTTTGTAGCTCCTTTAAGAGGTCCTGCCGCGAAACACTTAAATGGTATTGATAAAAAGCTGAACGCATGCTTTTCGGTTTTCAGTCGTAGCAGGAAAAACGCTGCGCTGTTTTAAAATGCCGGCTTTCTGGGCTGTCCTGCCAGGGCAATCTCTGACTCTTTCAGGCAGGCAGTCCGACTGAGTGTGGTCTGTGAGCAGAATGCTGCAGCTTGCTTGCTAGCAAGGACCTTGAAACGCCATAGAGTTGTGGCAGTAAACATAGCTCTGGCTGGTACCTCAGCCACGAGGATTTAGCCGTCAAAGCCACTGCTCTCCATATTGCTTAGTAAATTAAAGGCTCATGTGGTCAGAAAAAGAGAGATATACAGTAAAGAGAGATTCAAAGAGGAAGAAAACCTCTAAATATTTTACAGTGTGTTAAAAATATATGCAGGCTAAAAGTTAAAGTTCTTAATGTAAAAAAAAGGAAGAAAGAGAATAGTTGGGTGTGGTGGTACACACCTTAAATCCCAATGCCTGGGAGGCAGAGGCATATTGACCTCTGTGACTTCAAGGGACAGAGGTAGAGATTGACCTCTGTGACTTCAAGGTGTGGTAGTGCACACCTTTAATCCCAATGCCTGGGAGGCAGGGACAGACAGATCTCTGTGAGTTCAAGGTGTGGTAGCATACACCTTTAATCCCAGCACTGGGGAGGCAGAGACAGGAGGATCTCTGAGTTCAAGGACAGCCTGGTCTACAGAGTTATTCCAGGACAAAGATATACAGAGAGCCTGTCTCAAAAAGTAAAAGTAAAAATAAAAGAAATAGAAGTAAAATAAAGCTGCATAAAGATGGAAAATACACAGAGAATCTTGATACTGTGTGTTATGCTCTCTTTTAATTGTTTGAATGCTGAGGAAGGAGCAACAGTCACCAAAAGACATTTGTTTATAAATGCTGCTGAACTAACCCAAGATAGACATTTTGAAAATACCTTGGCTTCAAAACTGAAGTCAAAAGGTATGTTACTTTGGAGAAGAGATTCTGCTTTTGTTTCCACAGAAAATGAGAGGCTATGGATTTATTCAGAGTTAAGAAAAATCATCTTTGACCAAGGGAGGCCACCTCAGAAATCGACAGGAACAGATGGCCCAGATGACAGAGTTCTACATCCAGAACTGATTCAAGACTGCTGCCTGAGATGATCAAGACTCCCAGGATACTTCAGTCAGGACTTGACTATAACTCTAAATTTTCTTTAGGTCCCCTTAAGACTATCAGCGCCCCCAACCAGCAGGAAGTAGCCTGAAATACTATGCCCACATTCCCAACAAATGGATTATGGGTATTTTTCCTTTGTTTAAAAAAAAAAGAGAGGGAAATGGTGCGGGAGAATTATCTGTATTCTGTCAATCATATTTTAATAAAACGCTGATTGGCCAGGCAGGCAGTATAGGCGGGAAAGCCAGACAGGAAGTAGGGGTGGAGCAAAGAGACTGGGAGAATTCTGGGAAGCAGAGAGGTTCCTCTGCCATTCCTGTGCAGACCACGGAAGAAGCAACATGTAAGCTGTCACACTGAGAAAGGTAATGAGCCCATGTGGCTAACGTAGATAAGAATAATGGGGTAACATAAGTTATAAGAGCTAATAAGTAGCCTGACCTAATGAGCCAATCAATTTATAACCTTATGGAGTCTTGTGCGTGATTTTTCCTTGGGACTTGCTGGCTTGTTGGGGTACTGGGTGGGACAGAAACCCCAACAAGCCAGCCCTCATACTACAAAGCTACTTACAAGCATTCACAAAAAACTCACATGCGTTTCTCTTAAAGAGAAGCAGTCTGTTCCAACACTTCAATTCACTGTGCGAAGTGAATGGAGTGTTGCTTCAGTTTGTAAATGCTGTCCTTTCAGAGAAAATCACTTTCCTTTGAAAGTGCCTTAAGCAACTTGCAAGCATTCACAAGAAACTCACATGCGTTTCTCTGAAAGAGAAGCAGTCTGTTCCAACACTTCAATTCACTGTGCGAAGTGAATGGAGTGTTGCTTCACTTTCTAAATGCTGTCCTTTCAGAGAAAATCACTTTCCTTTGAAAGTGCCTTAAGCTACTTGCAAGCATTAGGAAGAAACTCACATGCGTTTCTCTGAAAGAGAAGCAGTCTGTTCCAACACTTCAGTTCACTGTGTGAAGTGAACGGAGTGTTGCCTCACTTTCTAAATGCTGTCCTTTCAGAGAAAATCACTTTCCTTTGAAAGTGCCTTAAGCTACTTACAAGCATTCAACAGAAACTCACATGCGTTTCTCTGAAAGAGAAGCCGTCTGTTCCAACACTTCAATTCAATGTGTGAAGAGAATGGAGAGTTGCTTCACTTTCTAAATGCTGTCTTTTCAGAGAAAATCACTTTCCTTTGAAAGTGCCTTAAGCTACTTACAAGCATTCACCAGAAACTCACATGCGTTTCTCTGAAAGAGAAGCAGTCTGTTCCAACACTTCAATTCACTGTGCGAAGTGAATGGAGTGTTGCTTCACTTCCTAAATGCTGTCCTTTCAGAGAAAATCACTTTCCTTTGAAAGTGCCTTAAACTACTTTCAAGCATTCACAAAAAACTCACATGCGTTTCTCTTAAAGAGAAGCAGTCTGTTCCAACACTTCAATTCACTGTGCGAAGTGAATGGAGTGTTGCTTCACTTTCTAAATGCTGTCCTTTCAGAGAAAATCACTTTCCTTTGAAAGTGCCTTAAGCTACTTGCAAGCATTAGGAAGAAACTCACATGCGTTTCTCTGAAAGAGAAGCAGTCTGTTCCAACACTTCAGTTCACTGTGTGAAGTGAACGGAGTGTTGCCTCACTTTCTAAATGCTGTCCTTTCAGAGAAAATCACTTTCCTTTGAAAGTGCCTTAAGCTACTTACAAGCATTCAACAGAAACTCACATGCGTTTCTCTGAAAGAGAAGCCGTCTGTTCCAACACTTCAATTCAATGTGTGAAGAGAATGGAGTGTTGCTTCACTTTCTAAATGCTGTCCTTTCAGAGAAAATCACTTTCCTTTGAAAGTGCCTTAAGCTACTTACAAGCATTCACCAGAAACTCACATGCGTTTCTCTGAAAGAGAAGCAGTCTGTTCCAACACTTCAATTCACTGTGCGAAGTGAATGGAGTGTTGCTTCAGTTTGTAAATGCTGTCCTTTCAGAGAAAATCACTTTCCTTTGAAAGTGCCTTAAGCAACTTGCAAGCATTCACAAGAAACTCACATGCGTTTCTCTGAAAGAGAAGCAGTCTGTTCCAACACTTCAATTCTCTGTGCGAAGTGAATGGAGTGTTGCTTCACTTTCTAAATGCTGTCCTTTCAGAGAAAATCACTTTCCTTTGAAAGTGCCTTAAGCTACTTACAAGCATTCAACAGAAACTCACATGCATTTCTCTGAAAGAGAAGCAGTCTGTTCCAACACTTCAATACACTGTGCGAAGTGAATGGAGTGTTGCTTCACTTTCTAAATGCTGTCCTTTCAGAGAAAATCACTTTAATTTGAAAGTGCCTTAAGCTACTTGCAAGCATTAGGAAGAAACTCACATGCGTTTCTCTGAAAGAGAAGCAGTCTGCTCCAACACTTCAATTCACTGTGTGAAGTGAATGGAGCGTGGCCTCACTTTCTAAATGCTGTCCTTTCAGAGAAAAATGACTTTCCTTTGAAAGTGCCTTAAGCTACTTACAAGCATTCACCAGAAACTCACATGCGTTTCACTGAAAGAGAAGCAGTCTGTTCCAACACTTCAATTCAATGTGTGAAGTGAATGGAGTGTTGCTTCACTTTCTAAATACTGTCCTTTCAGAGAAAATCACTTTCCTTTGAAAGTGCCTTAAGCTACTTACAAGCATTCAACAGAAACTCACATGCGTTTCTCTGAAAGAGAAGCAGTCTGTTCCAACACTTCAATTCACTGTGCGAAGTGAATATAGTGTTGCTTCACTTTCTAAATGCTGTCCTTTCAGAGAAAATCCCTTTCCTTTGAATGTGCCTTAAGCTACTTACAAGCATTCAACAGAAACTCACATGCATTTCTCTGAAAGAGAAGCAATCTGTTCCAACACTTCAATTCTCTGTGCGAAGTGAATGGAGTGTTGCTTCACTTTCTAAATGCTGTCCTTTCAGAGAAAATCACTTTCCTTTGAAAGTGCCTTAAGCAACTTGTAAGCATTCACAAGAAACTCACATGCGTTTCTCTGAAAGAGAAGCAGTCTGGTCCAACACTTCAATTCACTGTGCGAAGTGAATGGAGTGTTGCTTCACTTTCTAAATGCTGTCCTTTCAGAGAAAATCACTTTCCTTTGAAAGTGCCTTAAGCTACTTACAAGCATTCAACAGAAACTCACATGCGTTTCTCTGAAATAGAAGCCGTCTGTTAAAACACTTCAATTCAATGTGCGAAGTGAATGGAGTGTTGCTTCACTTTCTAAATGCTGTCCTTTCAGAGAAAATCACTTTCCTTTGAAAGAGCCTTAAGCTACTTACAAGCATTCACAAAAAACTCACATGCGTTTCTCTTAAAGAGAAGCAGTCTGTTCCAACACTTCAATTCACTGTGCGAAGTGAATGGAGTGTTGCTTCAGTTTGTAAATGCTGTCCTTTCAGAGAAAATCACTTTCCTTTGAAAGTGCCTTAAGCAACTTGCAAGCATTCACAAGAAACTCACATGCGTTTCTCTGAAAGAGAAGCAGTCTGTTCCAACACTTCAATTCACTGTGCGAAGTGAATGGAGTGTTGCTTCACTTTCTAAATGCTGTCCTTTCAGAGAAAATCACTTTCCTTTGAAAGTGCCTTAAGCTACTTGCAAGCATTAGGAAGAAACTCACATGCGTTTCTCTGAAAGAGAAGCAGTCTGTTCCAACACTTCAGTTCACTGTGTGAAGTGAACGGAGTGTTGCCTCACTTTCTAAATGCTGTCCTTTCAGAGAAAATCACTTTCCTTTGAAAGTGCCTTAAGCTACTTACAAGCATTCAACAGAAACTCACATGCGTTTCTCTGAAAGAGAAGCCGTCTGTTCCAACACTTCAATTCAATGTGTGAAGAGAATGGAGAGTTGCTTCACTTTCTAAATGCTGTCTTTTCAGAGAAAATCACTTTCCTTTGAAAGTGCCTTAAGCTACTTACAAGCATTCACCAGAAACTCACATGCGTTTCTCTGAAAGAGAAGCAGTCTGTTCCAACACTTCAATTCACTGTGCGAAGTGAATGGAGTGTTGCTTCACTTCCTAAATGCTGTCCTTTCAGAGAAAATCACTTTCCTTTGAAAGTGCCTTAAACTACTTTCAAGCATTCACAAAAAACTCACATGCATTTCTCTTAAAGAGAAGCAGTCTGTTCCAACACTTCAATTCACTGTGCGAAGTGAATGGAGTGTTGCTTCAGTTTGTAAATGCTGTCCTTTCAGAGAAAATCACTTTCCTTTGAAAGTGCCTTAAGCAACTTGCAAGCATTCACAAGAAACTCACATGCGTTTCTCTGAAAGAGAAGCAGTCTGTTCCAACACTTCAATTCTCTGTGCGAAGTGAATGGAGTGTTGCTTCACTTTCTAAATGCTGTCCTTTCAGAGAAAATCACTTTCCTTTGAAAGTGCCTTAAGCTACTTACAAGCATTCAACAGAAACTCACATGCATTTCTCTGAAAGAGAAGCAGTCTGTTCCAACACTTCAATACACTGTGCGAAGTGAATGGAGTGTTGCTTCACTTTCTAAATGCTGTCCTTTCAGAGAAAATCACTTTAATTTGAAAGTGCCTTAAGCTACTTGCAAGCATTAGGAAGAAACTCACATGCGTTTCTCTGAAAGAGAAGCAGTCTGTTCCAACACTTCAATTCACTGTGTGAAGTGAATGGAGCGTGGCCTCACTTTCTAAATGCTGTCCTTTCAGAGAAAAATGACTTTCCTTTGAAAGTGCCTTAAGCTACTTACAAGCATTCACCAGAAACTCACATGCGTTTCACTGAAAGAGAAGCAGTCTGTTCCAACACTTCAATTCAATGTGTGAAGTGAATGGAGTGTTGCTTCACTTTCTAAATACTGTCCTTTCAGAGAAAATCACTTTCCTTTGAAAGTGCCTTAAGCTACTTACAAGCATTCACCAGAAACTCACATGCGTTTCTCTGAAAGAGAAGCAGTCTGTTCCAACACTTCAATTCACTGTGCGAAGTGAATATAGTGTTGCTTCACTTTCTAAATGCTGTCCTTTCAGAGAAAATCCCTTTCCTTTGAATGTGCCTTAAGCTACTTACAAGCATTCAACAGAAACTCACATGCATTTCTCTGAAAGAGAAGCAATCTGTTCCAACACTTCAATTCTCTGTGCGAAGTGAATGGAGTGTTGCTTCACTTTCTAAATGCTGTCCTTTCAGAGAAAATCACTTTCCTTTGAAAGTGCCTTAAGCAACTTGTAAGCATTCACAAGAAACTCACATGCGTTTCTCTGAAAGAGAAGCAGTCTGGTCCAACACTTCAATTCACTGTGCGAAGTGAATGGAGTGTTGCTTCACTTTCTAAATGCTGTCCTTTCAGAGAAAATCACTTTCCTTTGAAACTGCCTTAAGCTACTTACAAGCATTCACCAGAAACTCACATGCATTTCTCTGAAAGAAAAGCAGTCTGTTCCAGTACTTCAATTCACTCTGCGAAGTGAATGGAGTGTTGCTTCACTTTCTAAATGCTGTCCTTTCAGAGAAAATCACTTTCCTTTGAAAGTGCCTTAAGCTACTTACAAGCATTCACCAGAAACTCACATGCGTTTCTCTGAAAGAGAAGCAGTCTGTTCCAATACTTCAATTCACTCTGCGAAGTGAATGGAGTGTTGCTTCACTTTCTAAATGCTGTCCTTTCAGAAAAAATCACTTTCCTTTGAAAGTGCCTAAAGCTAATTGCAAGCATTAGGAAGAAACTCACATGTGTTTCTCTGAAAGAGAAGCAGTCTGTTCCAACACTTCAATTCACTGTGTGAAGTGAATGGAGTGTTGCCTCACTTTCTAAATGCTGTCCTTTCAGAGAAAATCACTTTCCTTTGAAAGTGCCTTAAGCTACTTACAAGCATTCAACAGAAACTCACATGCGTTTCTCTGAAAGAGAAGCAGTCTGTTCCAACACTTCAATTCAATGTGCGAAGTGAATGGAGTGTTGCTTCACTTTCTAAATGCTGTCCTTTCAGAGAAAATCACTTTCCTTTGAAAGTGCCTTAAGCTACTTACAAGCATTCAACAGAAACTCACATGCATTTCTCTGAAAGAGAAGCAATCTGTTCCAGCACTTCAATTCTCTGTGCGAAGTGAATGGAGTGTTGCTTCACTTTCTAAATGCTGTCCTTTCAGAGAAAATCACTTTCCTTTGAAAGTGCCTTAAACTACTTTCAAGCATTCACAAAAAACACACATGCGTTTCTCTTAAAGAGAAGCAGTCTGTTCCAACACTTCAATTCACTGTGCGAAGTGAATGGAGTGTTGCTTCAGTTTGTAAATGCTGTCCTTTCAGAGAAAATCACTTTCCTTTGAAAGTGCCTTAAGCAACTTGCAAGCATTCACAAGAAACTCACATGCGTTTCTCTGAAAGAGAAGCAGTCTGTACCAACAGTTCAATTCACTTTGCGAAGTGAATGGAGTGTTGCTTCACTTTCTAAATGCTGTCCTTTCAGAGAAAATCACTTTCCTTTGAAAGTGCCTTAAGCTACTTACAAGAATTCAACAGAAACTCACATGCATTTCTCTGAAAGAGAAGCAGTCTGTTCCAACACTTCAATTCACTGTGCGAAGTGAATGGAGTGTTGCTTCACTTTCTAAATGCTGTCCTTTCAGAGAAAATCACTTTAATTTGAAAGTGCCTTAAGCTACTTGCAAGCATTCACAAGAAACTCACATGCGTTTCTCTGAAAGAGAAGCAGTCTGTTCCAACACTTCAATTCACTGTGCGAAGTGAATGGAGCGTTGCCTCACTTTCTAAATGCTGTCCTTTCAGAGAAAATCACTTTCCATTGAAAGTGCCCAAAACTACTTTCAAGCATTCACAAAAAACTCACATTGGTTCTCTGAAAGAGAAGCAGTCTGTTCCAACACTTCAATTCACTGTGCGAAGTGAATGGAGTGTTGCTTCACTTTCTAAATGCTGTTCTTTCAGAGCAAATCCCTTTCCTTTGAATGTGCCTTAAGCTACTTACAAGCATTCAACAGAAACTCACATGCATTTCTCTGAAAGAGAAGCAATATGTTCCAACACTTCAATTCTCTGTGCGAAGTGAATGGAGTGTTGCTTCACTTTCTAAATGCTGTCCTTTCAGAGAAAATCACTTTCCTTTGAAAGTGCCTTAAGCTACTTGCAAGCATTAGGAAAAAACTCACATGTGTTTCTCTGAAAGAGAAGCAGTCTGTTCCAACACTTCAATTCACTGTGCGAAGTGAATGGAGTGTTGCTTCACTTTCTAAATGCTGTCCTTTCAGAGAATATCACTTTCCTTTGAAAGTGCCTTAAGCTACTTGCAAGCATTAAAAAGAAACTCACACGCGTTTCTCTGAAAGAGAAGCAGTCTGTTCCAACACTTCAGTTCACTGTGTGAAGTGAATGGAGTGTTGCCTCACTTTCTAAATGCTGTCCTTTCAGTGAAAATCACTTTCCTTTGAAAGTGCCTTAAGCTACTTACAAGCATTCAACAGAAACTCACATGCGTTTCTCTGAAAGAGAAGCCGTCTGTTCCAACACTTCAATTCAATGTGCGAAGTGAATGGAGTGTTGCTTCACTTTCTAAATGCTGTCCTTTCAGAGAAAATCACTTTCCTTTGAAAGAGCCTTAAGCTACTTACAAGCATTCACAAAAAACTCACATGCGTTTATCTTAAAGAGAAGCAGTCTGTTCCAACACTTCAATTCACTGTGCGAAGTGAATGGAGTGTTGCTTCAGTTTGTAAATGCTGTCCTTTCAGAGAAAATCACTTTCCTTTGAAAGTGCCTTAAGCAACTTGCAAGCATTCACAAGAAACTCACATGCGTTTCTCTGAAAGAGAAGCAGTCTGTTCCAACACTTCAATTCACTGTGCGAAGTGAATGGAGTGTTGCTTCACTTTCTAAATGCTGTCCTTTCAGAGAAAATCACTTTCCTTTGAAAGTGCCTTAAGCTACTTACAAGCATTCAACAGAAACTCACATGCGTTTCTCTGAAATAGAAGCCGTCTGTTCCAACACTTCAATTCAATGTGCGAAGTGAATGGAGTGTTGCTTCACTTTCTAAATGCTGTCCTTTCAGAGAAAATCACTTTCCTTTGAAAGAGCCTTAAGCTACTTACAAGCATTCACAAAAAACTCACATGCGTTTCTCTTAAAGAGAAGCAGTCTGTTCCAACACTTCAATTCACTGTGCGAAGTGAATGGAGTGTTGCTTCAGTTTGTAAATGCTGTCCTTTCAGAGAAAATCACTTTCCTTTGAAAGTGCCTTAAGCAACTTGCAAGCATTCACAAGAAACTCACATGCGTTTCTCTGAAAGAGAAGCAGTCTGTTCCAACACTTCAATTCACTGTGCGAAGTGAATGGAGTGTTGCTTCACTTTCTAAATGCTGTCCTTTCAGAGAAAATCACTTTCCTGTGAAAGTGCCTTAAGCTACTTACAAGCATTCAACAGAAACTCACATGCATTTCTCTGAAAGAGAAGCAGTCTGTTCCAACACTTCAATTCACTGTGCGAAGTGAATGGAGTGTTGCTTCACTTTCTAAATGCTGTCCTTTCAGAGAAAATCACTTTAATTTGAAAGTGCCTTAAGCTACTTGCAAGCATTAGGAAGAAACTCACATGCGTTTCTCTGAAAGAGAAGCAGTCTGTTCCAACACTTCAATTCACTGTGTGAAGTGAATGGAGTGTTGCTTCACTTTCTAAATGCTGTCCTTTCAGAGAAAATCACTTTCCTTTGAAAGTGCCTTAAGCTACTTACAAGCATTCACCAGAAACTCACATGCGTTTCTCTGAAAGAGAAGCAGTCTGTTCCAACACTTCAATTCACTGTGCGAAGTGAATGGAGTGTTGCTTCACTTTCTAAATGCTGTCCTTTCAGAGAAAATCACTTTCCTTTGAAAGTGGCTTAAGCTACTTGCAAGCATTAGGAAGAAAATCACATGCGGTGTTCTGAAAGAGAAGCAGTCTGTTCCAACACTTCAATTCACTGTGCGAAGTGAATGGAGTGTTGCCTCACTTTTTAAATACTGTCCTTTCAGAGAAAATCACTTTCAATTGAAAGTGCCCAAAACTACTTTCAAGCATTCACAAAAAACTCACATGCGTTGCTCTGAAAGAGAAGCAGTCTGTTCCAACACTTCAATTCACTGTGTGAAGTGAATGGAGTGCTGCTTCACTTTCTAAATGCTGTCCTTTCAGAGAAAATCCATTTCCTTTGAATGTGCCTTAAGCTACTTACAAGCATTCAACAGAAACTCACATGCATTTCTCTGAAAGAGAAGCAATCTGTTCCAACACTTCAATTCTCTGTGCGAAGTGAATGGAGTGTTGCTTCACTTTCTAAATGCTGTCCTTTCAGAGAAAATCACTTTCCTTTGAAAGTGCCTTAAGCTACTTACAAGCATTCAACAGAAACTCACATGCATTTCTCTGAAAGAGAAGCAGTCTGTTCTAACACTTCAATTCACTGTTCGAAGTGAATGGAGTGTTGCTTCACTTTCTAAATGCTGTCCTTTCAGAGAAAATCACTTTCCTTTGAAAGTGCCTTAAGCTACTTACAAGCATTCACCAGAAACTCACATGCGTTTCTCTGAAAGAGAAGCAGTCTGTACCAACAGTTCAATTCACTGTGCGAAGTGAATGGAGTGTTGCTTCACTTTCTAAATCCTGTCCCTTCAGAGAAAATCACTTTCCTTTGAAAGTGCCTTAAGCTACTTGCAAGCATTAGGAAGAAACTCACATGCGTTTCTCTGAAAGAGAAGCAGTTTGTTCCAGCACTTCAATTCACTGTGTGAAGTGAATGGAGTGTTGCCTCGCTTTCTAAATGCTGTCCTTTCAGAGAAAATCACTTTCCTTTCAAAGTGCCTTATGCTACTTACAAGCATTCAACAGAAACTCACATGCGTTTCTCTGAAAGAGAAGCAGTCTGTTCCAACACTTCAATTCAATGTGCGAAGTGAATGGAGTGTTGCTTCACTTTCTAAATGCTGTCCTTTCAGAGAAAATCACTTTCCTTTGAAAGTGCCTTAAGCTACTTACAAGCATTCAACAGAAACTCACATGCATTTCTCTGAAAGAGAAGCAGTCTGTTCCAACACTTCAATTCACTGTGCGAAGTTAATGGAGTGTTGCTTCACTTTCTAAATTATGTCCTTTCAGAGAAAATCACTGTCCTTTGAAAGTGCCTTAAGCAACTTGCAAGCATTCACAAGAAACACTAATGCGTTTCTCTGAAAGAGAAGCAGTCTGTTCCAACACTTCAATTCACTGCACGAAGGGAATGGAGTGTTGCTTCACTTTCTAAATGCTGTCCTTTCAGAGAAAATCACTTTCCTTTGAAAGTGCCTTAAGCTACTTCCAAGCATTCAACAGAAACTCACATGCGTTTCTCTGAAAGAGAAGCTGTCTGTTCCAACACTTCAATTCACTGTGCGAAGTGAATGGAGTGTTGCTTCAGTTTGTAAATGCTGTCCTTTCAGAGAAAATCACTTTCCTTTGAAAGTGCCTTAAGCAACTTGCATGCATTCACAAGAAACTCACATGCGTTTCTCTGAAAGAGAAGCAGTCTGTTCCAACACTTCAGTTCACTGTGCGAAGTGAATGGAGTGTTGCTTCACTTTCTAAATGCTGTCCTTTCAGAGAAAATCACTTTCCTTTGAAAGTGCCTTAAGCTACTTACAAGCATTCAACAGAAACTCACATGCGTTTCTCTGAAAGAGAAGCAGTCTGTTCCAATACTTCAATTCACTCTGCGAAGTGAATGGAGTGTTGCTTCACTTCTAAATGCTGTCCTTTTAGAGAAAATCACTTTCCTTTGAAAGTGCCTTAAGCAACTTGCAAGCATTCACAAGAAACTCACATGCGTTGCTCTGAAAGAGAAGCAGTCTGTTCCAACACTTCAATTCACTGTGCGAAGTGAATGGAGTGTTGCTTCACTTTCTAAATGCTGTCCTTTCAGAGAAAATCACTTTCCTTTGAAAGTGCCTTAAACTACTTTCAAGCATTCACAAAAAACACACATGCGTTTCTCTTAAAGAGAAGCAGTCTGTTCCAACACTTCAATTCACTGTGCGAAGTGAATGGAGTGTTGCTTCAGTTTGTAAATGCTGTCCTTTCAGAGAAAATCACTTTCCTTTGAAAGTGCCTTAAGCAACTTGCAAGCATTCACAAGAAACTCACATGCGTTTCTCTGAAAGAGAAGCAGTCTGTTCCAACACTTCAATTCACTGTGCGAAGTGAATGGAGTGTTGCTTCACTTTCTAAATGCTGTCCTTTCAGAGAAAATCACTTTCCTTTGAAAGTGCCTTAAGCTACTTACAAGCATTCAACAGAAACTCACATGCATTTCTCTGAAAGAGAAGCAGTCTGTTCCAACACTTCAATTCACTGTGCGAAGTGAATGGAGTGTTGCTTCACTTTCTAAATGCTGTCCTTTCAGAGAAAATCACTTTAATTTGAAAGTGCCTTAAGCTACTTGCAAGCATTAGGAAGAAACTCACATGCGTTTCTCTGAAAGAGAAGCAGTCTGTTCCAACACTTCAATTCACTGTGTGAAGTGAATGGAGCGTGGCCTCACTTTCTAAATGCTGTCCTTTCAGAGAAAATCACTTTCCTTTGAAAGTGCCTTAAGCTACTTACAAGCATTCACCAGAAACTCACATGCGTTTCTCTGAAAGAGAAGCAGTCTGTTCCAACACTTCAATTCAATGTGTGAAGTGAATGGAGTGTTGCTTCACTTTCTAAATACTGTCCTTTCAGAGAAAATCACTTTCCTTTGAAAGTGCCTTAAGCTACTTACAAGCATTCAACAGAAACTCACATGCATTTCCCTGAAAGAGAAGCAATCTGTTCCAACACTTCAATTCTCTGTGCGAAGTGAATGGAGTGTTGCTTCACTTTCTAAATGCTGTCCTTTCAGAGAAAATCACTTTCCTTTGAAAGTGCCTTAAGCTACTTGCAAGCATTAGGAAGAAACTCTCATGCGTTTCTCTGAAAGAGAAGCAGTCTGTTCCAACACTTCAATTCACTGTGCGAAGTGAATGGAGTGTTGCCTCACTTTCTAAATGCTGTCCTTTCAGAGAAAATCACTTTCCATTGAAAGTGCCCAAAACTACTTTCAAGCATTCACAAAAAACTCACATTGGTTTCTCTGAAAGAGAAGCAGTCTGTTCCAACACTTCAATTCACTGTGCGAAGTGAATATAGTGTTGCTTCACTTTCTAAATGCTGTTCTTTCAGAGCAAATCCCTTTCCTTTGAATGTGCCTTAAGCTACTTAAAAGCATTCAACAGAAACTCACATGCATTTCTCTGAAAGAGAAGCAATCTGTTCCAACACTTCAATTCTCTGGGCTAAGTGAATGGAGTGTTGCTTCACTTTCTAAATGCTGTCCTTTCAGAGAAAATCACTTTCCTTTGAAAGTGCCTTAAGCTACTTGCAAGCATTAGGAAAAAACTCACATGTGTTTCTCTGAAAGAGAAGCAGTCTGTTCCAACACTTCAATTCACTGTGCGAAGTGAATGGAGTGTTGCTTCACTTTCTAAATGCTGTCCTTTCAGAGAAAATCACTTTAATTTGAAAGTGCCTTAAGCTACTTGCAAGCATTAGGAAGAAACTCACATGCGTTTCTCTGAAAGAGAAGCAGTCTGTTCCAACACTTCAATTCACTGTGTGAAGTGAATGGAGCGTGGCCTCACTTTCTAAATGCTGTCCTTTCAGAGAAAATCACTTTCCTTTGAAAGTGCCTTAAGCTACTTATAAGCATTCACCAGAAACGCACATGCGTTTCTCTGAAAGAGAAGCAGTCTGTTCCAACACTTCAATTCACTGTGCGAAGTGAATGGAGTGTTGCTTCACTTTCTAAATGCTGTCCTTTCAGAGAAAATCACTTTCCTTTGAAAGTGGCTTAAGCTACTTGCAAGCATTAGGAAGAAAATCACATGCGGTGTTCTGAAAGAGAAGCAGTCTGTTCCAACACTTCAATTCACTGTGCGAAGTGAATGGAGTGTTGCCTCACTTTTTAAATGCTGTCCTTTCAGAGAAAATCACTTTCAATTGAAAGTGCCCAAAACTACTTTCAAGCATTCACAAAAAACTCACATGCGTTGCTCTGAAAGAGAAGCAGTCTGTTCCAACACTTCAATTCACTGTTGCGAAGTGAATGGAGTGTTGCTTCACTTTCTAAATGCTGTCCTTTCAGAGAAAATCACTTTCCTTTGAAAGTGCCTTAAGCTACTTACAAGCATTCAACAGAAACTCACATGCATTTCTCTGAAAGAGAAGCAGTCTGTTCCAACACTTCAATTCACTGTGCGAAGTGAATGGAGTGTTGCTTCACTTTCTAAATGCTGTCCTTTCAGAGAAAATCACTTTAATTTGAAAGTGCCTTAAGCTACTTGCAAGCATTAGGAAGAAACTCACATGCGTTTCTCTGAAAGAGAAGCAGTCTGTTCCAACACTTCAATTCACTGTGTGAAGTGAATGGAGCGTGGCCTCACTTTCTAAATGCTGTCCTTTCAGAGAAAATCACTTTCCTTTGAAAGTGCCTTAAGCTACTTACAAGCATTCACCAGAAACTCACATGCGTTTCTCTGAAAGAGAAGCAGTCTGTTCCAACACTTCAATTCAATGTGTGAAGTGAATGGAGTGTTGCTTCACTTTCTAAATACTGTCCTTTCAGAGAAAATCACTTTCCTTTGAAAGTGCCTTAAGCTACTTACAAGCATTCAACAGAAACTCACATGCATTTCCCTGAAAGAGAAGCAATCTGTTCCAACACTTCAATTCTCTGTGCGAAGTGAATGGAGTGTTGCTTCACTTTCTAAATGCTGTCCTTTCAGAGAAAATCACTTTCCTTTGAAAGTGCCTTAAGCTACTTGCAAGCATTAGGAAGAAACTCTCATGCGTTTCTCTGAAAGAGAAGCAGTCTGTTCCAACACTTCAATTCACTGTGCGAAGTGAATGGAGTGTTGCCTCACTTTCTAAATGCTGTCCTTTCAGAGAAAATCACTTTCCATTGAAAGTGCCCAAAACTACTTTCAAGCATTCACAAAAAACTCACATTGGTTTCTCTGAAAGAGAAGCAGTCTGTTCCAACACTTCAATTCACTGTGCGAAGTGAATATAGTGTTGCTTCACTTTCTAAATGCTGTTCTTTCAGAGCAAATCCCTTTCCTTTGAATGTGTCTTAAGCTACTTAAAAGCATTCAACAGAAACTCACATGCATTTCTCTGAAAGAGAAGCAATCTGTTCCAACACTTCAATTCTCTGGGCTAAGTGAATGGAGTGTTGCTTCACTTTCTAAATGCTGTCCTTTCAGAGAAAATCACTTTCCTTTGAAAGTGCCTTAAGCTACTTGCAAGCATTAGGAAAAAACTCACATGTGTTTCTCTGAAAGAGAAGCAGTCTGTTCCAACACTTCAATTCACTGTGCGAAGTGAATGGAGTGTTGCTTCACTTTCTAAATGCTGTCCTTTCAGAGAAAATCACTTTAATTTGAAAGTGCCTTAAGCTACTTGCAAACATTAGGAAGAAACTCACATGCGTTTCTCTGAAAGAGAAGCAGTCTGTTCCAACACTTCAATTCACTGTGTGAAGTGAATGGAGCGTGGCCTCACTTTCTAAATGCTGTCCTTTCAGAGAAAATCACTTTCCTTTGAAAGTGCCTTAAGCTACTTATAAGCATTCACCAGAAACGCACATGCGTTTCTCTGAAAGAGAAGCAGTCTGTTCCAACACTTCAATTCACTGTGCGAAGTGAATGGAGTGTTGCTTCACTTTCTAAATGCTGTCCTTTCAGAGAAAATCACTTTCCTTTGAAAGTGGCTTAAGCTACTTGCAAGCATTAGGAAGAAAATCACATGCGGTGTTCTGAAAGAGAAGCAGTCTGTTCCAACACTTCAATTCACTGTGCGAAGTGAATGGAGTGTTGCCTCACTTTTTAAATGCTGTCCTTTCAGAGAAAATCACTTTCAATTGAAAGTGCCCAAAACTACTTTCAAGCATTCACAAAAAACTCACATGCGTTGCTCTGAAAGAGAAGCAGTCTGTTCCAAAACTTCAATTCACTGTGTGAAGTGAATGGAGTGCTGCTTCACTTTCTAAATGCTGTCCTTTCAGAGAAAATCCCTTTCCTTTGAATGTGCCTTAAGCTACTTACAAGCATTCAACAGAAACTCACATGCATTTCTCTGAAAGAGAAGCAATCTGTTCCAACACTTCAATTCTCTGTGCGAAGTGAATGGAGTGTTGCTTCACTTTCTAAATGCTGTCCTTTCAGAGAAAATCACTTTCCTTTGAAAGTGCCTTAAGCTACTTACAAGCATTCAACAGAAACTCACATGCATTTCTCTGAAAGAGAAGCAGTCTGTTCTAACACTTCAATTCACTGTTCGAAGTGAATGGAGTGTTGCCTCACTTTCTAAATGCTGTCCTTTCAGAGAAAATCACTTTCCTTTGAAAGTGCCTTAAGCTACTTACAAGCATTCACCAGAAACTCACATGCGTTTCTCTGAAAGAGAAGCAGTCTGTTCCAACACTTCAATTCACTGTGCGAAGTGAATGGAGTGTTGCTTCACTTTCTAAATGCTGTCCTTTCAGAGAAAATCACTTTCCTTTGAAAGTGCCTTAAGCTACTTGCAAGCATTAGGAAGAAACTCACATGCGTTTCTCTGAAAGAGAAGCAGTCTGTTCCAACACTTCAGTTCACTGTGTGAAGTGAACGGAGTGTTGCCTCACTTTCTAAATGCTGTCCTTTCAGAGAAAATCACTTTCCTTTGAAAGTGCCTTAAGCTACTTACAAGCATTCAACAGAAACTCACATGCGTTTCTCTGAAAGAGAAGCCGTCTGTTCCAACACTTCAATTCAATGTGTGAAGAGAATGGAGTGTTGCTTCACTTTCTAAATGCTGTCCTTTCAGAGAAAATCACTTTCCTTTGAAAGTGCCTTAAGCTACTTACAAGCATTTACCAGAAACTCACATGCGTTTCTCTGAAAGTGAAGCAGTCTGTTCCAACACTTCAATTCACTGTGCGAAGTGAATGGAGTGTTGCTTCACTTCCTAAATGCTGTCCTTTCAGAGAAAATCACTTTCCTTTGAAAGTGCCTTAAACTACTTTCAAGCATTCACAAAAAACTCACATGCGTTTCTCTTAAAGAGAAGCAGTCTGTTCCAACACTTCAATTCACTGTGCGAAGTGAATGGAGTGTTGCTTCACTTTCTAAATGCTGTCATTTCAGAGAAAATCACTTTCCTTTGAAAGTGCCTTAAGCTACTTGCAAGCATTAGGAAGAAACTCACATGCGTTTCTCTGAAAGAGAAGCAGTCTGTTCCAACACTTCAGTTCACTGTGTGAAGTGAACGGAGTGTTGCCTCACTTTCTAAATGCTGTCCTTTCAGAGAAAATCACTTTCCTTTGAAAGTGCCTTAAGCTACTTACAAGCATTCAACAGAAACTCACATGCGTTTCTCTGAAAGAGAAGCCGTCTGTTCCAACACTTCAATTCAATGTGTGAAGAGAATTGAGTGTTGCTTCACTTTCTAAATGCTGTCCTTTCAGAGAAAATCACTTTCCTTTGAAAGTGCCTTAAGCTACTTACAAGCATTCACCAGAAACTCACATGCGTTTCTCTGAAAGAGAAGCAGTCTGTTCCAACACTTCAATTCACTGTGCGAAGTGAATGGAGTGTTGCTTCAGTTTGTAAATGCTGTCCTTTCAGAGAAAATCACTTTCCTTTGAAAGTGCCTTAAGCAACTTGCAAGCATTCACAAGAAACTCACATGCGTTTCTCTGAAAGAGAAGCAGTCTGTTCCAACACTTCAATTCTCTGTGCGAAGTGAATGGAGTGTTGCTTCACTTTCTAAATGCTGTCCTTTCAGAGAAAATCACTTTCCTTTGAAAGTGCCTTAAGCTACTTACAAGCATTCAATAGAAACTCACATGCATTTCTCTGAAAGAGAAGCAGTCTGTTCCAACACTTCAATTCACTGTGCGAAGTGAATGGAGTGTTGCTTCACTTTCTAAATGCTGTCCTTTGAGAGAAAATCACTTTAATTTGAAAGTGCCTTAAGCTACTTGCAAGCATTAGGAAGAAACTCACATGCGTTTCTCTGAAAGAGAAGCAGTCTGTTCCAACACTTCAATTCACTGTGTGAAGTGAATGGAGCGTGGCCTCACTTTCTAAATGCTGTCCTTTCAGAGAAAAATCACTTTCCTTTGAAAGTGCCTTAAGCTACTTACAAGCATTCACCAGAAACTCACATGCGTTTCACTGAAAGAGAAGCAGTCTGTTCCAACACTTCAATTCAATGTGTGAAGTGAATGGAGTGTTGCTTCACTTTCTAAATACTGTCCTTTCAGAGAAAATCACTTTCCTTTGAAAGTGCCTTAAGCTACTTACAAGCATTCAACAGAAACTCACATGCGTTTCTCTGAAAGAGAAGCAGTCTGTTCCAACACTTCAATTCACTGTGCGAAGTGAATATAGTGTTGCTTCACTTTCTAAATGCTGTCCTTTGAGAGAAAATCCCTTTCCTTTGAATGTGCCTTAAGCTACTTACAAGCATTCAACAGAAACTCACATGCATTTCTCTGAAAGAGAAGCAATCTGTTCCAACACTTCAATTCTCTGTGCGAAGTGAATGGAGTGTTGCTTCACTTTCTAAATGCTGTCCTTTCAGAGAAAATCACTTTCCTTTGAAAGTGCCTTAAGCAACTTGTAAGCATTCACAAGAAACTCACATGCGTTTCTCTGAAAGAGAAGCAGTCTGGTCCAACACTTCAATTCACTGTGCGAAGTGAATGGAGTGTTGCTTCACTTTCTAAATGCTGTCCTTTCAGAGAACATCACTTTCCTTTGAAACTGCCTTAAGCTACTTACAAGCATTCAACAGAAACTCACATGCATTTCTCTGAAAGAAAAGCAGTCTGTTCCAGTACTTCAATTCACTCTGCGAAGTGAATGGAGTGTAGCTTCACTTTCTAAATGCTGTCCTTTCAGAGAAAATCACTTTCCTTTGAAAGTGCCTTAAGCTACTTACAAGCATTCACCAGAAACTCACATGCGTTTCTCTGAAAGAGAAGCAGTCTGTTCCAATACTTCAATTCACTCTGCGAAGTGAATGGAGTGTTGCTTCACTTTCTAAATGCTGTCCTTTCAGAAAAAATCACTTTCCTTTGAAAGTGCCTAAAGCTAATTGCAAGCATTAGGAAGAAACTCACATGTGTTTCTCTGAAAGAGAAGCAGTCTGTTCCAACACTTCATTTCACTGTGTGAAGTGAATGGAGTGTTGCCTCACTTTCTAAATGCTGTCCTTTCAGAGAAAATCACTTTCCTTTGAAAGTGCCTTAAGCTACTTACAAGCATTCAACAGAAACTCACATGCGTTTCTCTGAAAGAGAAGCAGTCTGTTCCAACACTTCAATTCAATGTGCGAAGTGAATGGAGTGTTGCTTCACTTTCTAAATGCTGTCCTTTCAGAGAAAATCACTTTCCTTTGAAAGTGCCTTAAGCTACTTACAAGCATTCAACAGAAACTCACTTGCATTTCTCTGAAAGAGAAGCAATCTGTTCCAGCACTTCAATTCTCTGTGCGAAGTGAATGGAGTGTTGCTTCACTTTCTAAATGCTGTCCTTTCAGAGAAAATCACTTTCCTTTGAAAGTGCCTTAAACTACTTTCAAGCATTCACAAAAAACACACATGCGTTTCTCTTAAAGAGAAGCAGTCTGTTCCAACACTTCAATTCACTGTGCGAAGTGAATGGAGTGTTGCTTCAGTTTGTAAATGCTGTCCTTTCAGAGAAAATCACTTTCCTTTGAAAGTGCCTTAAGCAACTTGCAAGCATTCACAAGAAACTCACATGTGTTTCTCTGAAAGAGAAGCAGTCTGTTCCAACACTTCAATTCACTGTGCGAAGTGAATGGAGTGTTGCTTCACTTTCTAAATGCTGTCCTTTCAGAGAAAATCACTTTCCTTTGAAAGTGCCTTAAGCTACTTACAAGAATTCAACAGAAACTCACATGCATTTCTCTGAAAGAGAAGCAGTCTGTTCCAACACTTCAATTCACTGTGCGAAGTGAATGGAGTGTTGCTTCACTTTCTAAATGCTGTCCTTTCAGAGAAAATCACTTTAATTTGAAAGTGCCTTAAGCTACTTGCAAGCATTAGGAAGAAACTCACATGCGTTTCTCTGAAAGAGAAGCAGTCTGTTCCAACACTTCAATTCACTGTGTGAAGTGAATGGAGCGTGGCCTCACTTTCTAAATGCTGTCCTTTCAGAGAAAATCACTTTCCTTTGAAAGTGCCTTAAGCTACTTACAAGCATTCACCAGAAACTCACATGCGTTTCTCTGAAAGAGAAGCAGTCTGTTCCAACACTTCAATTCAATGTGTGAAGTGAATGGAGTGTTGCTTCACTTTCTAAATACTGTCCTTTCAGAGAAAATCACTTTCCATTGAAAGTGCCCAAAACTACTTTCAAGCATTCACAAAAAACTCACATTGGTTTCTCTGAAAGAGAAGCAGTCTGTTCCAACACTTCAATTCACTGTGCGAAGTAATATAGTGTTGCTTCACTTTCTAAATGCTGTCCTTTCAGAGAAAATCACGTTCCTTTGAAAGTGCCTTAAGCTATTTACAAGCATTCAACAGAAACTCACATGCGTTTCTCTGAAAGAGAAGCAGTCTGTTCTAACACTTCAATTCACTGTTCGAAGTGAATGGAGTGTTGCTTCACTTTCTAAATGCTGTCCTTTCAGAGAAAATCACTTTCCTTTGAAAGTGCCTTAAGCTACTTACAAGCATTCACCAGAAACTCACATGCGTTTCTCTGAAAGAGAAGCAGTCTGTTCCAACAGTTCAATTCACTGTGCGAAGTGAATGGAGTGTTGCTTCACTTTCTAAATGCTGTCCTTTCAGAGAAAATCACTTTCCTTTGAAAGTGCCTTAAGCTACTTGCAAGCATTAGGAAGAAACTCACATGCGTTTCTCTGAAAGAGAAGCAGTCTGTTCCAACACTTCAGTTCACTGTGTGAAGTGAACGGAGTGTTGCCTCACTTTCTAAATGCTGTCCTTTCAGAGAAAATCACTTTCCTTTGAAAGTGCCTTAAGCTACTTACAAGCATTCAACAGAAACTCACATGCGTTTCTCTGAAAGAGAAGCCGTCTGTTCCAACACTTCAATTCAATGTGTGAAGAGAATGGAGTGTTGCTTCACTTTCTAAATGCTGTCCTTTCAGAGAAAATCACTTTCCTTTGAAAGTGCCTTAAGCTACTTACAAGCATTCACCAGAAACTCACATGCGTTTCTCTGAAAGAGAAGCAGTCTGTTCCAACACTTCAATTCACTGTGCGAAGTGAATGGAGTGTTGCTTCACTTCCTAAATGCTGTCCTTTCAGAGAAAATCACTTTCCTTTGAAAGTGCCTTAAACTACTTTCAAGCATTCACAAAAAACTCACATGCGTTTCTCTTAAAGAGAAGCAGTCTGTTCCAACACTTCAATTCACTGTGCGAAGTGAATGGAGTGTTGCTTCACTTTCTAAATGCTGTCCTTTCAGAGAAAATCACTTTCCTTTGAAAGTGCCTTAAGCTACTTGCAAGCATTAGGAAGAAACTCACATGCGTTTCTCTGAAAGAGAAGCAGTCTGTTCCAACACTTCAGTTCACTGTGTGAAGTGAACGGAGTGTTGCCTCACTTTCTAAATGCTGTCCTTTCAGAGAAAATCACTTTCCTTTGAAAGTGCCTTAAGCTACTTACAAGCATTCAACAGAAACTCACATGCGTTTCTCTGAAAGAGAAGCCGTCTGTTCCAACACTTCAATTCAATGTGTGAAGAGAATTGAGTGTTGCTTCACTTTCTAAATGCTGTCCTTTCAGAGAAAATCACTTTCCTTTGAAAGTGCCTTAAGCTACTTACAAGCATTCACCAGAAACTCACATGCGTTTCTCTGAAAGAGAAGCAGTCTGTTCCAACACTTCAATTCACTGTGCGAAGTGAATGGAGTGTTGCTTCAGTTTGTAAATGCTGTCCTTTCAGAGAAAATCACTTTCCTTTGAAAGTGCCTTAAGCAACTTGCAAGCATTCACAAGAAACTCACATGCGTTTCTCTGAAAGAGAAGCAGTCTGTTCCAACACTTCAATTCTCTGTGCGAAGTGAATGGAGTGTTGCTTCACTTTCTAAATGCTGTCCTTTCAGAGAAAATCACTTTCCTTTGAAAGTGCCTTAAGCTACTTACAAGCATTCAACAGAAACTCACATGCATTTCTCTGAAAGAGAAGCAGTCTGTTCCAACACTTCAATTCACTGTGCGAAGTGAATGGAGTGTTGCTTCACTTTCTAAATGCTGTCCTTTCAGAGAAAATCACTTTAATTTGAAAGTGCCTTAAGCTACTTGCAAGCATTAGGAAGAAACTCACATGCGTTTCTCTGAAAGAGAAGCAGTCTGTTCCAACACTTCAATTCACTGTGTGAAGTGAATGGAGCATGGCCTCACTTTCTAAATGCTGTCCTTTCAGAGAAAAATCACTTTCCTTTGAAAGTGCCTTAAGCTACTTACAAGCATTCACCAGAAACTCACATGCGTTTCACTGAAAGAGAAGCAGTCTGTTCCAACACTTCAATTCAATGTGTGAAGTGAATGGAGTGTTGCTTCACTTTCTAAATACTGTCCTTTCAGAGAAAATCACTTTCCTTTGAAAGTGCCTTAAGCTACTTACAAGCATTCAACAGAAACTCACATGCGTTTCTCTGAAAGAGAAGCAGTCTGTTCCAACACTTCAATTCACTGTGCGAAGTGAATATAGTGTTGCTTCACTTTCTAAATGCTGTCCTTTCAGAGAAAATCCCTTTCCTTTGAATGTGCCTTAAGCTACTTACAAGCATTCAACAGAAACTCACATGCATTTCTCTGAAAGAGAAGCAATCTGTTCCAACACTTCAATTCTCTGTGCGAAGTGAATGGAGTGTTGCTTCACTTTCTAAATGCTGTCCTTTCAGAGAAAATCACTTTCCTTT
Organism: Myodes glareolus; assembly: GCF_982192425.1. NCBI lineage: Eukaryota > Metazoa > Chordata > Mammalia > Rodentia > Cricetidae > Myodes > Myodes glareolus. The sequence continues at coordinate 476,646 of NW_028263245.1, forward strand.
GAAAGTGCCTTAAGCTACTTACAAGCATTCACCAGAAACTCACATGCGTTTCTCTGAAAGAGAAGCAGTCTGTTCCAATACTTCAATTCACTCTGCGAAGTGAATGGAGTGTTGCTTCACTTTCTAAATGCTGTCCTTTCAGAAAAAATCACTTTCCTTTGAAAGTGCCTAAAGCTAATTGCAAGCATTAGGAAGAAACTCACATGTGTTTCTCTGAAAGAGAAGCAGTCTGTTCCAACACTTCAATTCAATGTGCGAAGTGAATATAGTGTTGCTTCACTTTCTAAATGCTGTTCTTTCAGAGCAAATCCCTTTCCTTTGAATGTGCCTTAAGCTACTTAAAAGCATTCAACAGAAACTCACATGCATTTCTCTGAAAGAGAAGCAATCTGTTCCAACACTTCAATTCTCTGGGCTAAGTGAATGGAGTGTTGCTTCACTTTCTAAATGCTGTCCTTTCAGAGAAAATCACTTTCCTTTGAAAGTGCCTTAAGCTACTTGCAAGCATTAGGAAAAAACTCACATGTGTTTCTCTGAAAGAGAAGCAGTCTGTTCCAACACTTCAATTCACTGTGCGAAGTGAATGGAGTGTTGCTTCACTTTCTAAATGCTGTCCTTTCAGAGAAAATCACTTTAATTTGAAAGTGCCTTAAGCTACTTGCAAGCATTAGGAAGAAACTCACATGCGTTTCTCTGAAAGAGAAGCAGTCTGTTCCAACACTTCAATTCACTGTGTGAAGTGAATGGAGCATGGCCTCACTTTCTAAATGCTGTCCTTTCAGAGAAAATCACTTTCCTTTGAAAGTGCCTTAAGCTACTTATAAGCATTCACCAGAAACTCGCATGCGTTTCTCTGAAAGAGAAGCAGTCTGTTCCAACACTTCAATTCACTGTGCGAAGTGAATGGAGTGTTGCTTCACTTTCTAAATGCTGTCCTTTCAGAGAAAATCACTTTCCTTTGAAAGTGCCTTAAGCTACTTGCAAGCATTAGGAAAAAACTCACATGTGTTTCTCTGAAAGAGAAGCAGTCTGTTCCAACACTTCAATTCACTGTGCGAAGTGAATGGAGTGTTGCTTCACTTTCTAAATGCTGTCCTTTCAGAGAATATCACTTTCCTTTGAAAGTGCCTTAAGCTACTTGCAAGCATTAAAAAGAAACTCACACGCGTTTCTCTGAAAGAGAAGCAGTCTGTTCCAACACTTCAGTTCACTGTGTGAAGTGAATGGAGTGTTGCCTCACTTTCTAAATGCTGTCCTTTCAGTGAAAATCACTTTCCTTTGAAAGTGCCTTAAGCTACTTACAAGCATTCAACAGAAACTCACATGCGTTTCTCTGAAAGAGAAGCCGTCTGTTCCAACACTTCAATTCAATGTGCGAAGTGAATGGAGTGTTGCTTCACTTTCTAAATGCTGTCCTTTCAGAGAAAATCACTTTCCTTTGAAAGAGCCTTAAGCTACTTACAAGCATTCACAAAAAACTCACATGCGTTTCTCTTAAAGAGAAGCAGTCTGTTCCAACACTTCAATTCACTGTGCGAAGTGAATGGAGTGTTGCTTCAGTTTGTAAATGCTGTCCTTTCAGAGAAAATCACTTTCCTTTGAAAGTGCCTTAAGCAACTTGCAAGCATTCACAAGAAACTCACATGCGTTTCTCTGAAAGAGAAGCAGTCTGTTCCAACACTTCAATTCACTGTGCGAAGTGAATGGAGTGTTGCTTCACTTTCTAAATGCTGTCCTTTCAGAGAAAATCACTTTCCTTTGAAAGTGCCTTAAGCTACTTACAAGCATTCAACAGAAACTCACATGCATTTCTCTGAAAGAGAAGCAGTCTGTTCCAACACTTCAATTCACTGTGCGAAGTGAATGGAGTGTTGCTTCACTTTCTAAATGCTGTCCTTTCAGAGAAAATCACTTTAATTTGAAAGTGCCTTAAGCTACTTGCAAGCATTAGGAAGAAACTCACATGCGTTTCTCTGAAAGAGAAGCAGTCTGTTCCAACACTTCAATTCACTGTGTGAAGTGAATGGAGTGTTGCTTCACTTTCTAAATGCTGTCCTTTCAGAGAAAATCACTTTCCTTTGAAAGTGCCTTAAGCTACTTACAAGCATTCACCAGAAACTCACATGCGTTTCTCTGAAAGAGAAGCAGTCTGTTCCAACACTTCAATTCACTGTTCGAAGTGAATGGAGTGTTGCTTCACTTTCTAAATGCTGTCCTTTCAGAGAAAATCACTTTCCTTTGAAAGTGGCTTAAGCTACTTGCAAGCATTAGGAAGAAAATCACATGCGGTGTTCTGAAAGAGAAGCAGTCTGTTCCAACACTTCAATTCACTGTGCGAAGTGAATGGAGTGTTGCCTCACTTTTTAAATACTGTCCTTTCAGAGAAAATCACTTTCAATTGAAAGTGCCCAAAACTACTTTCAAGCATTCACAAAAAACTCACATGCGTTGCTCTGAAAGAGAAGCAGTCTGTTCCAACACTTCAATTCACTGTGTGAAGTGAATGGAGTGCTGCTTCACTTTCTAAATGCTGTCCTTTCAGAGAAAATCCCTTTCCTTTGAATGTGCCTTAAGCTACTTACAAGCATTCAACAGAAACTCACATGCATTTCTCTGAAAGAGAAGCAATCTGTTCCAACACTTCAATTCTCTGTGCGAAGTGAATGGAGTGTTGCTTCACTTTCTAAATGCTGTCCTTTCAGAGAAAATCACTTTCCTTTGAAAGTGCCTTAAGCTACTTACAAGCATTCAACAGAAACTCACATGCATTTCTCTGAAAGAGAAGCAGTCTGTTCTAACACTTCAATTCACTGTTCGAAGTGAATGGAGTGTTGCTTCACTTTCTAAATGCTGTCCTTTCAGAGAAAATCACTTTCCTTTGAAAGTGCCTTAAGCTACTTACAAGCATTCACCAGAAACTCACATGCGTTTCTCTGAAAGATAAGCAGTCTGTACCAACAGTTCAATTCACTGTGCGAAGTGAATGGAGTGTTGCTTCACTTTCTAAATCCTGTCCCTTCAGAGAAAATCACTTTCCTTTGAAAGTGCCTTAAGCTACTTGCAAGCATTTGGAAGAAACTCACATGCGTTTCTCTGAAAGAGAAGCAGTTTGTTCCAGCACTTCAATTCACTGTGTGAAGTGAATGGAGTGTTGCCTCGCTTTCTAAATGCTGTCCTTTCAGAGAAAATCACTTTCCTTTCAAAGTGCCTTATGCTACTTACAAGCATTCAACAGAAACTCACATGCGTTTCTCTGAAAGAGAAGCAGTCTGTTCCAACACTTCAATTCAATGTGCGAAGTGAATGGAGTGTTGCTTCACTTTCTAAATGCTGTCCTTTCAGAGAAAATCACTTTCTTTGAAAGTGCCTTAAGCTCCTTACAAGCATTCAACAGAAACTCACATGCATTTCTCTGAAAGAGAAGCAGTCTGTTCCAACACTTCAATTCACTGTGCGAAGTTAATGGAGTGTTGCTTCACTTTCTAAATTATGTCCTTTCAGAGAAAATCACTTTCCTTTGAAAGTGCCTTAAGCAACTTGCAAGCATTCACAAGAAACACTAATGCGTTTCTATGAAAGAGAAGAACTCTGTTCCAACACTTCAATTCACTGCACGAAGGGAATGGAGTGTTGCTTCACTTTCTAAATGCTGTCCTTTCAGAGAAAATCACTTTCCTTTGAAAGTGCCTTAAGCTACTTCCAAGCATTCAACAGAAACTCACATGCGTTTCTCTGAAAGAGAAGCTGTCTGTTCCAACACTTCAATTCACTGTGCGAAGTGAATGGAGTGTTGCTTCAGTTTGTAAATGCTGTCCTTTCAGAGAAAATCACTTTCCTTTGAAAGTGCCTTAAGCAACTTGCAAGCATTCACAAGAAACTCACATGCGTTTCTCTGAAAGAGAAGCAGTCTGTTCCAACACTTCAGTTCACTGTGCGAAGTGAATGGAGTGTTGCTTCACTTTCTAAATGCTGTCCTTTCAGAGAAAATCACTTTCCTTTCAAAGTGCCTTAAGCTACTTACAAGCATTCAACAGAAACTCACATGCGTTTCTCTGAAAGAGAAGCAGTCTGTTCCAATACTTCAATTCACTCTGCGAAGTGAATGGAGTGTTGCTTCACTTCTAAATGCTGTCCTTTTAGAGAAAATCACTTTCCTTTGAAAGTGCCTTAAGCAACTTGCAAGCATTCACAAGAAACTCACATGCGTTGCTCTGAAAGAGAAGCAGTCTGTTCCAACACTTCAATTCACTGTGCGAAGTGAATGGAGTGTTGCTTCACTTTCTAAATGCTGTCCTTTCAGAGAAAATCACTTTCCTTTGAAAGTGCCTTAAACTACTTTCAAGCATTCACAAAAAACACACATGCGTTTCTCTTAAAGAGAAGCAGTCTGTTCCAACACTTCAATTCACTGTGCGAAGTGAATGGAGTGTTGCTTCAGTTTGTAAATGCTGTCCTTTCAGAGAAAATCACTTTCCTTTGAAAGTGCCTTAAGCAACTTGCAAGCATTCACAAGAAACTCACATGCGTTTCTCTGAAAGAGAAGCAGTCTGTTCCAACACTTCAATTCACTGTGCGAAGTGAATGGAGTGTTGCTTCACTTTCTAAATTCTGTCCTTTCAGAGAAAATCACTTTCCTTTGAAAGTGCCTTAAGCTACTTACAAGCATTCAACAGAAACTCACATGCATTTCTCTGAAAGAGAAGCAGTCTGTTCCAACACTTCAATTCACTGTGCGAAGTGAATGGAGTGTTGCTTCACTTTCTAAATGCTGTCCTTTCAGAGAAAATCACTTTAATTTGTAAGTGCCTTAAGCTACTTGCAAGCATTAGGAAGAAACTCACATGCGTTTCTCTGAAAGAGAAGCAGTCTGTTCCAACACTTCAATTCACTGTGTGAAGTGAATGGAGCGTGGCCTCACTTTCTAAATGCTGTCCTTTCAGAGAAAATCACTTTCCTTTGAAAGTGCCTTAAGCTACTTACAAGCATTCACCAGAAACTCACATGCGTTTCTCTGAAAGAGAAGCAGTCTGTTCCAACACTTCAATTCAATGTGTGAAGTGAATGGAGTGTTGCTTCACTTTCTAAATACTGTCCTTTCAGAGAAAATCACTTTCCTTTGAAAGTGCCTTAAGCTACTTACAAGCATTCAACAGAAACTCACATGCATTTCCCTGAAAGAGAAGCAATCTGTTCCAACACTTCAATTCTCTGTGCGAAGTGAATGGAGTGTTGCTTCACTTTCTAAATGCTGTCCTTTCAGAGAAAATCACTTTCCTTTGAAAGTGCCTTAAGCTACTTGCAAGCATTAGGAAGAAACTCTCATGCGTTTCTCTGAAAGAGAAGCAGTCTGTTCCAACACTTCAATTCACTGTGCGAAGTGAATGGAGTGTTGCCTCACTTTCTAAATGCTGTCCTTTCAGAGAAAATCACTTTCCATTGAAAGTGCCCAAAACTACTTTCAAGCATTCACAAAAAACTCACATTGGTTTCTCTGAAAGAGAAGCAGTCTGTTCCAACACTTCAATTCACTGTGCGAAGTGAATATAGTGTTGCTTCACTTTCTAAATGCTGTTCTTTCAGAGCAAATCCCTTTCCTTTGAATGTGCCTTAAGCTACTTAAAAGCATTCAACAGAAACTCACATGCATTTCTCTGAAAGAGAAGCAATCTGTTCCAACACTTCAATTCTCTGGGCTAAGTGAATGGAGTGTTGCTTCACTTTCTAAATGCTGTCCTTTCAGAGAAAATCACTTTCCTTTGAAAGTGCCTTAAGCTACTTGCAAGCATTAGGAAAAAACTCACATGTGTTTCTCTGAAAGAGAAGCAGTCTGTTCCAACACTTCAATTCACTGTGCGAAGTGAATGGAGTGTTGCTTCACTTTCTAAATGCTGTCCTTTCAGAGAAAATCACTTTAATTTGAAAGTGCCTTAAGCTACTTGTAAGCATTAGGAAGAAACTCACATGCGTTTCTCTGAAAGAGAAGCAGTCTGTTCCAACACTTCAATTCACTGTGTGAAGTGAATGGAGCGTGGCCTCACTTTCTAAATGCTGTCCTTTCAGAGAAAATCACTTTCCTTTGAAAGTGCCTTAAGCTACTTATAAGCATTCACCAGAAACTCACATGCGTTTCTCTGAAAGAGAAGCAGTCTGTTCCAACACTTCAATTCACTGTGCGAAGTGAATGGAGTGTTGCTTCACTTTCTAAATGCTGTCCTTTCAGAGAAAATCACTTTCCTTTGAAAGTGGCTTAAGCTACTTGCAAGCATTAGGAAGAAAATCACATGCGGTGTTCTGAAAGAGAAGCAGTCTGTTCCAACACTTCAATTCACTGTGCGAAGTGAATGGAGTGTTGCCTCACTTTTTAAATGCTGTCCTTTCAGAGAAAATCACTTTCAATTGAAAGTGCCCAAAACTACTTTCAAGCATTCACAAAAAACTCACATGCGTTGCTCTGAAAGAGAAGCAGTCTGTTCCAACACTTCAATTCACTGTGTGAAGTGAATGGAGTGCTGCTTCACTTTCTAAATGCTGTCCTTTCAGAGAAAATCCCTTTCCTTTGAATGTGCCTTAAGCTACTTACAAGCATTCAACAGAAACTCACATGCATTTCTCTGAAAGAGAAGCAATCTGTTCCAACACTTCAATTCTCTGTGCGAAGTGAATGGAGTGTTGCTTCACTTTCTAAATGCTGTCCTTTCAGAGAAAATCACTTTCCTTTGAAAGTGCCTTAAGCTACTTACAAGCATTCAACAGAAACTCACATGCATTTCTCTGAAAGAGAAGCAGTCTGTTCTAACACTTCAATTCACTGTTCGAAGTGAATGGAGTGTTGCTTCACTTTCTAAATGCTGTCCTTTCAGAGAAAATCACTTTCCTTTGAAAGTGCCTTAAGCTACTTACAAGCATTCACCAGAAACTCACATGCGTTTCTCTGAAAGAGAAGCAGTCTGTACCAACAGTTCAATTCACTGTGCGAAGTTAATGGAGTGTTGCTTCACTTTCTAAATTATGTCCTTTCAGAGAAAATCACTTTCCTTTGAAAGTGCCTTAAGCTACTTACAAGCATTCAACAGAAACTCACATGCATTTCCCTGAAAGAGAAGCAATCTGTTCCAACACTTCAATTCTCTGTGCGAAGTGAATGGAGTGTTGCTTCACTTTCTAAATGCTGTCCTTTCAGAGAAAATCACTTTCCTTTGAAAGTGCCTTAAGCTACTTCCAAGCATTCAACAGAAACTCACATGCGTTTCTCTGAAAGAGAAGCTGTCTGTTCCAACACTTCAATTCACTGTGCGAAGTGAATGGAGTGTTGCTTCAGTTTGTAAATGCTGTCCTTTCAGAGAAAATCACTTTCCTTTGAAAGTGCCTTAAGCAACTTGCAAGCATTCACAAGAAACTCACATGCGTTTCTCTGAAAGAGAAGCAGTCTGTTCCAACACTTCAGTTCACTGTGCGAAGTGAATGGAGTGTTGCTTCACTTTCTAAATGCTGTCCTTTCAGAGAAAATCACTTTCCTTTCAAAGTGCCTTAAGCTACTTACAAGCATTCAACAGAAACTCACATGCGTTTCTCTGAAAGAGAAGCAGTCTGTTCCAATACTTCAATTCACTCTGCGAAGTGAATGGAGTGTTGCTTCAATTCTAAATGCTGTCCTTTTAGAGAAAATCACTTTCCTTTGAAAGTGCCTTAAGCAACTTGCAAGCATTCACAAGAAACTCACATGCGTTGCTCTGAAAGAGAAGCAGTCTGTTCCAACACTTCAATTCACTGTGCGAAGTGAATGGAGTGTTGCTTCACTTTCTAAATGCTGTCCTTTCAGAGAAAATCACTTTCCTTTGAAAGTGCCTTAAACTACTTTCAAGCATTCACAAAAAACACACATGCGTTTCTCTTAAAGAGAAGCAGTCTGTTCCAACACTTCAATTCACTGTGCGAAGTGAATGGAGTGTTGCTTCAGTTTGTAAATGCTGTCCTTTCAGAGAAAATCACTTTCCTTTGAAAGTGCCTTAAGCAACTTGCAAGCATTCACAAGAAACTCACATGCGTTTCTCTGAAAGAGAAGCAGTCTGTTCCAACACTTCAATTCACTGTGCGAAGTGAATGGAGTGTTGCTTCACTTTCTAAATGCTGTCCTTTCAGAGAAAATCACTTTCCTTTGAAAGTGCCTTAAGCTACTTACAAGCATTCAACAGAAACTCACATGCATTTCTCTGAAAGAGAAGCAGTCTGTTCCAACACTTCAATTCACTGTGCGAAGTGAATGGAGTGTTGCTTCACTTTCTAAATGCTGTCCTTTCAGAGAAAATCACTTTAATTTGAAAGTGCCTTAAGCTACTTGCAAGCATTAGGAAGAAACTCACATGCGTTTCTCTGAAAGAGAAGCAGTCTGTTCCAACACTTCAATTCACTGTGTGAAGTGAATGGAGCGTGGCCTCACTTTCTAAATGCTGTCCTTTCAGAGAAAATCACTTTCCTTTGAAAGTGCCTTAAGCTACTTACAAGCATTCACCAGAAACTCACATGCGTTTCTCTGAAAGAGAAGCAGGCTGTTCCAACACTTCAATTCAATGTGTGAAGTGAATGGAGTGTTGCTTCACTTTCTAAATACTGTCCTTTCAGAGAAAATCACTTTCCTTTGAAAGTGCCTTAAGCTACTTACAAGCATTCAACAGAAACTCACATGCATTTCCCTGAAAGAGAAGCAATCTGTTCCAACACTTCAATTCTCTGTGCGAAGTGAATGGAGTGTTGCTTCACTTTCTAAATGCTGTCCTTTCAGAGAAAATCACTTTCCTTTGAAAGTGCCTTAAGCTACTTGCAAGCATTAGGAAGAAACTCTCATGCGTTTCTCTGAAAGAGAAGCAGTCTGTTCCAACACTTCAATTCACTGTGCGAAGTGAATATAGTGTTGCTTCACTTTCTAAATGCTGTTCTTTCAGAGCAAATCCCTTTCCTTTGAATGTGCCTTAAGCTACTTAAAAGCATTCAACAGAAACTCACATGCATTTCTCTGAAAGAGAAGCAATCTGTTCCAACACTTCAATTCTCTGGGCTAAGTGAATGGAGTGTTGCTTCACTTTCTAAATGCTGTCCTTTCAGAGAAAATCACTTTCCTTTGAAAGTGCCTTAGGCTACTTGCAAGCATTAGGAAAAAACTCACATGTGTTTCTTTGAAAGAGAAGCAGTCTGTTCCAACACTTCAATTCACTGTGCGAAGTGAATGGAGTGTTGCTTCACTTTCTAAATGCTGTCCTTTCAGAGAAAATCACTTTAATTTGAAAGTGCCTTAAGCTACTTGCAAGCATTAGGAAGAAACTCACATGCGTTTCTCTGAAAGAGAAGCAGTCTGTTCCAACACTTCAATTCACTGTGTGAAGTGAATGGTGCGTGGCCTCACTTTCTAAATGCTGTCCTTTCAGAGAAAATCACTTTCCTTTGAAAGTGCCTTAAGCTACTTATAAGCATTCACCAGAAACTCACATGCGTTTCTCTGAAAGAGAAGCAGTCTGTTCCAACACTTCAATTCACTGTGCGAAGTGAATGGAGTGTTGCTTCACTTTCTAAATGCTGTCCTTTCAGAGAAAATCACTTTCCTTTGAAAGTGGCTTAAGCTACTTGCAAGCATTAGGAAGAAAATCACATGCGGTGTTCTGAAAGAGAAGCAGTCTGTTCCAACACTTCAATTCACTGTGCGAAGTGAATGGAGTGTTGCCTCACTTTTTAAATGCTGTCCTTTCAGAGAAAATCACTTTCAATTGAAAGTGCCCAAAACTACTTTCAAGCATTCACAAAAAACTCACATGCGTTGCTCTGAAAGAGAAGCAGTCTGTTCCAACACTTCAATTCACTGTGTGAAGTGAATGGAGTGCTGCTTCACTTTCTAAATGCTGTCCTTTCAGAGAAAATCCCTTTCCTTTGAATGTGCCTTAAGCTACTTACAAGCATTCAACAGAAACTCACATGCATTTCTCTGAAAGAGAAGCAATCTGTTCCAACACTTCAATTCTCTGTGCGAAGTGAATGGAGTGTTGCTTCACTTTCTAAATGCTGTCCTTTCAGAGAAAATCACTTTCCTTTGAAAGTGCCTTAAGCTACTTACAAGCATTCAACAGAAACTCACATGCATTTCTCTGAAAGAGAAGCAGTCTGTTCTAACACTTCAATTCACTGTTCGAAGTGAATGGAGTGATGCTTCACTTTCTAAATGCTGTCCTTTCAGAGAAAATCACTTTCCTTTGAAAGTGCCTTAAGCTACTTACAAGCATTCACCAGAAACTCACATGCGTTTCTCTGAAAGAGAAGCAGTCTGTTCCAACACTTCAATTCACTGTGCGAAGTGAATGGAGTGTTGCTTCACTTTCTAAATGCTGTCCTTTCAGAGAAAATCACTTTCCTTTGAAAGTGCCTTAAGCTACTTGCAAGCATTAGGAAGAAACTCACATGCGTTTCTCTGAAAGAGAAGCAGTTTGTTCCAGCACTTCAATTCACTGTGTGAAGTGAATGGATTGTTGCCTCGCTTTCTAAGTGCTGTCCTTTCAGAGAAAATCACTTTCCTTTCAAAGTGCCTTATGCTACTTACAAGCATTCAACAGAAACTCACATGCGTTTCTCTGAAAGAGAAGCAGTCTGTTCCAACACTTCAATTCAATGTGCGAAGTGAATGGAGTGTTGCTTCACTTTCTAAATGCTGTCCTTTCAGAGAAAATCACTTTCCTTTGAAAGTGCCTTTAGCTACTTACAAGCATTCAACAGAAACTCACATGCATTTCTCTGAAAGAGAAGCAGTCTGTTCCAACACTTCAATTCACTGTGCGAAGTGAATGGAGTGTTGCTTCACTTTCTAAATTATGTCCTTTCAGAGAAAATCACTTTCCTTTGAAAGTGCCTTAAGCAACTTGCAAGCATTCACAAGAAACACTAATGCGTTTCTATGAAAGAGAAGAACTCTGTTCCAACACTTCAATTCACTGCATGAAGGGAATGGAGTGTTGCTTCACTTTCTAAATGCTGTCCTTTCAGAGAAAATCACTTTCCTTTGAAAGTGCCTTAAGCTACTTACAAGCATTCAACAGAAACTCACATGCGTTTCTCTGAAAGAGAAGCAGTCTGTTCCAACACTTCAATTCACTGTGCGAAGTGAATGGAGTGTTGCTTCACTTTCTAAATGCTGTCCTTTCAGAGAAAATCACTTTAATTTGAAAGTGCCTTAAGCTACTTGCAAGCATTAGGAAGAAACTCACATGCGTTTCTCTGAAAGAGAAGCAGTCTGTTCCAACACTTCAATTCACTGTGTGAAGTGAATGGAGCGTGGCCTCACTTTCTAAATGCTGTCCTTTCAGAGAAAATCACTTTCCTTTGAAAGTGCCTTAAGCTACTTATAAGCATTCACCAGAAACTCACATGCGTTTCTCTGAAAGAGAAGCAGTCTGTTCCAACACTTCAATTCACTGTGCGAAGTGAATGGAGTGTTGCTTCACTTTCTAAATGCTGTCCTTTCAGAGAAAATCACTTTCCTTTGAAAGTGGCTTAAGCTACTTGCAAGCATTAGGAAGAAAATCACATGCGGTGTTCTGAAAGAGAAGCAGTCTGTTCCAACACTTCAATTCACTGTGCGAAGTGAATGGAGTGTTGCCTCACTTTTTAAATGCTGTCCTTTCAGAGAAAATCACTTTCAATTGAAAGTGCCCAAAACTACTTTCAAGCATTCACAAAAAACTCACATGCGTTGCTCTGAAAGAGAAGCAGTCTGTTCCAACACTTCAATTCACTGTGTGAAGTGAATGGAGTGCTGCTTCACTTTCTAAATGCTGTCCTTTCAGAGAAAATCCCTTTCCTTTGAATGTGCCTTAAGCTACTTACAAGCATTCAACAGAAACTCACATGCATTTCTCTGAAAGAGAAGCAATCTGTTCCAACACTTCAATTCTCTGTGCGAAGTGAATGGAGTGTTGCTTCACTTTCTAAATGCTGTCCTTTCAGAGAAAATCACTTTCCTTTGAAAGTGCCTTAAGCTACTTACAAGCATTCAACAGAAACTCACATGCATTTCTCTGAAAGAGAAGCAGTCTGTTCTAACACTTCAATTCACTGTTCGAAGTGAATGGAGTGATGCTTCACTTTCTAAATGCTGTCCTTTCAGAGAAAATCACTTTCCTTTGAAAGTGCCTTAAGCTACTTACAAGCATTCACCAGAAACTCACATGCGTTTCTCTGAAAGAGAAGCAGTCTGTTCCAATACTTCAATTCACTCTGCGAAGTGAATGGAGTGTTGCTTCACTTTCTAAATGCTGTCCTTTTAGAGAAAATCACTTTCCTTTGAAAGTGCCTAAGCAACTTGCAAGCATTCACAAGAAACTCACATGCGTTGCTCTGAAAGAGAAGCAGTCTGTTCCAACACTTCAATTCACTGTGCGAAGTGAATGGAGTGTTGCTTCACTTTCTAAATGCTGTCCTTTCAGAGAAAATCACTTTCCTTTGAAAGTGCCTTAAACTACTTTCAAGCATTCACAAAAAACACACATGCGTTTCTCTTAAAGAGAAGCAGTCTGTTCCAACACTTCAATTCACTGTGCGAAGTGAATGGAGTGTTGCTTCAGTTTGTAAATGCTGTCCTTTCAGAGAAAATCACTTTCCTTTGAAAGTGCCTTAAGCAACTTGCAAGCATTCACAAGAAACTCACATGCGTTTCTCTGAAAGAGAAGCAGTCTGTTCCAACACTTCAATTCACTGTGCGAAGTGAATGGAGTGTTGCTTCACTTTCTAAATGCTGTCCTTTCAGAGAAAATCACTTTCCTTTGAAAGTGCCTTAAGCTACTTACAAGCATTCAACAGAAACTCACATGCATTTCTCTGAAAGAGAAGCAGTCTGTTCCAACACTTCAATTCACTGTGCGAAGTGAATGGAGTGTTGCTTCACTTTCTAAATGCTGTCCTTTCAGAGAAAATCACTTTAGTTTGAAAGTGCCTTAAGCTACTTGCAAGCATTAGGAAGAAACTCACATGCGTTTCTCTGAAAGAGAAGCAGTCTGTTCCAACACTTCAATTCACTGTGTGAAGTGAATGGAGCGTGGCCTCACTTTGTAAATGCTGTCCTTTCAGAGAAAATCACTTTCCTTTGAAAGTGCCTTAAGCTACTTACAAGCATTCACCAGAAACTCACATGCGTTTCTCTGAAAGAGAAGCAGTCTGTTCCAACACTTCAATTCAATGTGTGAAGTGAATGGAGTGTTGCTTCACTTTCTAAATACTGTCCTTTCAGAGAAAATCACTTTCCTTTGAAAGTGCCTTAAGCTACTTACAAGCATTCAACAGAAACTCACATGCATTTCCCTGAAAGAGAAGCAATCTGTTCCAACACTTCAATTCTCTGTGCAAAGTGAATGGAGTGTTGCTTCACTTTCTAAATGCTGTCCTTTCAGAGAAAATCACTTTCCTTTGAAAGTGCCTTAAGCTACTTGCAAGCATTAGGAAGAAACTCACATGCCTTTCTCTGAAAGAGAAGCAGTCTGTTCCAATACTTCAATTCACTCTGCGAAGTGAATGGAGTGTTGCTTCACATTCTAAATGCTGTCCTTTCAGAGAAAATCACTTTCCTTTGAAAGTGCCCAAAACTACTTTCAAGCATTCACAAAAAACTCACATGCGTTGCTCTGAAAGAGAAGCAGTCTGTTCCAACACTTCAATTCACTGTGTGAAGTGAATGGAGTGCTGCTTCACTTTCTAAATGCTGTCCTTTCAGAGAAAATCCCTTTCCTTTGAATGTGCCTTAAGCTACTTACAAGCATTCAACAGAAACTCACATGCATTTCTCTGAAAGAGAAGCAATCTGTTCCAACACTTCAATTCTCTGTGCGAAGTGAATGGAGTGTTGCTTCACTTTCTAAATGCTGTCCTTTCAGAGAAAATCACTTTCCTTTGAAAGTGCCTTAAGCTACTTACAAGCATTCAACAGAAACTCACATGCATTTCTCTGAAAGAGAAGCAGTCTCTTCTAACACTTCAATTCACTGTTCGAAGTGAATGGAGTGATGCTTCACTTTCTAAATGCTGTCCTTTCAGAGAAAATCACTTTCCTTTGAAAGTGCCTTAAGCTACTTACAAGCATTCACCAGAAACTCACATGCGTTTCTCTGAAAGAGAAGCAGTCTGTTCCAATACTTCAATTCACTCTGCGAAGTGAATGGAGTGTTGCTTCACTTTCTAAATGCTGTCCTTTTAGAGAAAATCACTTTCCTTTGAAAGTGCCTAAGCAACTTGCAAGCATTCACAAGAAACTCACATGCGTTGCTCTGAAAGAGAAGCAGTCTGTTCCAACACTTCAATTCACTGTGCGAAGTGAATGGAGTGTTGCTTCACTTTCTAAATGCTGTCCTTTCAGAGAAAATCACTTTCCTTTGAAAGTGCCTTAAACTACTTTCAAGCATTCACAAAAAACACACATGCGTTTCTCTTAAAGAGAAGCAGTCTGTTCCAACACTTCAATTCACTGTGCGAAGTGAATGGAGTGTTGCTTCAGTTTGTAAATGCTGTCCTTTCAGAGAAAATCACTTTCCTTTGAAAGTGCCTTAAGCAACTTGCAAGCATTCACAAGAAACTCACATGCGTTTCTCTGAAAGAGAAGCAGTCTGTTCCAACACTTCAATTCACTGTGCGAAGTGAATGGAGTGTTGCTTCACTTTCTAAATGCTGTCCTTTCAGAGAAAATCACTTTCCTTTGAAAGTGCCTTAAGCTACTTACAAGCATTCAACAGAAACTCACATGCATTTCTCTGAAAGAGAAGCAGTCTGTTCCAACACTTCAATTCACTGTGCGAAGTGAATGGAGTGTTGCTTCACTTTCTAAATGCTGTCCTTTCAGAGAAAATCACTTTAATTTGAAAGTGCCTTAAGCTACTTGCAAGCATTAGGAAGAAACTCACATGCGTTTCTCTGAAAGAGAAGCAGTCTGTTCCAACACTTCAATTCAATGTGTGAAGTGAATGGAGCGTGGCCTCACTTTCTAAATGCTGTCCTTTCAGAGAAAATCACTTTCCTTTGAAAGTGCCTTAAGCTACTTACAAGCATTCACCAGAAACTCACATGCGTTTCTCTGAAAGAGAAGCAGTCTGTTCCAACACTTCAATTCAATGTGTGAAGTGAATGGAGTGTTGCTTCACTTTCTAAATACTGTCCTTTCAGAGAAAATCACTTTCCTTTGAAAGTGCCTTAAGCTACTTACAAGCATTCAACAGAAACTCACATGCATTTCCCTGAAAGAGAAGCAATCTGTTCCAACACTTCAATTCTCTGTGCAAAGTGAATGGAGTGTTGCTTCACTTTCTAAATGCTGTCCTTTCAGAGAAAATCACTTTCCTTTGAAAGTGCCTTAAGCTACTTGCAAGCATTAGGAAGAAACTCTCATGCGTTTCTCTGAAAGTGAAGCAGTCTGTTCCAACACTTCAATTCACTGTGCGAAGTGAATGGAGTGTTGCCTCACTTTCTAAATGCTGTCTTTTCAGAGAAAATCACTTTCCATTGAAAGTGCCCAAAACTACTTTCAAGCATTCACAAAAAACTCACATTGGTTTCTCTGAAAGGGAAGCAGTCTGTTCCAACACTTCAATTCACTGTGCGAAGTGAATATAGTGTTGCTTCACTTTCTAAATGCTGTTCTTTCAGAGCAAATCCCTTTCCTTTGAATGTGCCTTAAGCTACTTACAAGCATTCAACAGAAACTCACATGCATTTCTCTGAAAGAGAAGCAATCTGTTCCAACACTTCAATTCTCTGGGCTAAGTGAATGGAGTGTTGCTTCACTTTCTAAATGCTGTCCTTTCAGAGAAAATCACTTTCCTTTGAAAGTGCCTTAAGCAACTTGCAAGCATTCACAAGAAACACACATGCGTTGCTCTGAAAGAGAAGCAGTCTGTTCCAACACTTCAATTCACTGTGCGAAGTGAATGGAGTGTTGCTTCACTTTCTAAATGCTGTCCTTTCAGAGAAAATCACTTTCCTTTGAAAGTGCCTTAAACTACTTTCAAGCATTCACAAAAAACACACATGCGTTTCTCTTAAAGAGAAGCAGTCTGTTCCAACACTTCAATTCACTGTGCGAAGTGAATGGAGTGTTGCTTCAGTTTGTAAATGCTGTCCTTTCAGAGAAAATCACTTTCCTTTGAAAGTGCCTTAAGCAACTTGCAAGCATTCACAAGAAACTCACATGCGTTTCTCTGAAAGAGAAGCAGTCTGTTCCAACACTTCAATTCACTGTGCGAAGTGAATGGAGTGTTGCTTCACTTTCTAAATGCTGTCCTTTCAGAGAAAATCACTTTCCTTTGAAAGTGCCTTAAGCTACTTACAAGCATTCAACAGAAACTCACATGCATTTCTCTGAAAGAGAATCAGTCTGTTCCAACACTTCAATTCACTGTGCGAAGTGAATGGAGTGTTGCTTCACTTTCTAAATGCTGTCCTTTCAGAGAAAATCACTTTCCTTTGAAAGTGCCTTAAGCTACTTACAAGCATTCAACAGAAACTCACATGCGTTTCTCTGAAAGAGAAGCAGTCTGTTCCAACACTTCAATTCACTGTGTGAAGTGAATGGAGCGTGGCCTCACTTTCTAAATGCTGTCCTTTCAGAGAAAATCACTTTCCTTTGAAAGTGCCTTAAGCTACTTACAAGCATTCACCAGAAACTCACATGCGTTTCTCTGAAAGAGAAGCAGTCTGTTCCAACACTTCAATTCAATGTGTGAAGTGAATGGAGTGTTGCTTCACTTTCTAAATACTGTCCTTTCAGAGAAAATCACTTTCCTTTGAAAGTGCCTTAAGCTACTTACAAGCATTCAACAGAAACTCACATGCATTTCCCTGAAAGAGAAGCAATCTATTCCAACACTTCAATTCTCTGTGCAAAGTGAATGGAGTGTTGCTTCACTTTCTAAATGCTGTCCTTTCAGAGAAAATCACTTTCCTTTGAAAGTGCCTTAAGCTACTTGCAAGCATTAGGAAGAAACTCTCATGCGTTTCTCTGAAAGTGAAGCAGTCTGTTCCAACACTTCAATTCACTGTGCGAAGTGAATGGAGTGTTGCCTCACTTTCTAAATGCTGTCTTTTCAGAGAAAATCACTTTCCATTGAAAGTGCCCAAAACTACTTTCAAGCATTCACAAAAAACTCACATTGGTTTCTCTGAAAGAGAAGCAGTCTGTTCCAACACTTCAATTCACTGTGCGAAGTGAATATAGTGTTGCTTCACTTTCTAAATGCTGTTCTTTCAGAGCAAATCCCTTTCCTTTGAATGTGCCTTAAGCTACTTACAAGCATTCAACAGAAACTCACATGCATTTCTCTGAAAGAGAAGCAATCTGTTCCAACACTTCAATTCTCTGGGCTAAGTGAATGGAGTGTTGCTTCACTTTCTAAATGCTGTCCTTTCAGAGAAAATCACTTTCCTTTGAAAGTGCCTTAAGCTACTTGCAAGCATTAGGAAAAAACTCACATGTGTTTCTCTGAAAGAGAAGCAGTCTGTTCCAACACTTCAATTCACTGTGCGAAGTGAATGGAGTGTTGCTTCACTTTCTAAATGCTGTCCTTTCAGAGAATAACACTTTCCTTTGAATGTGCCTTAAGCTACTTGCAAGCATTAAAAAGAAACTCACACGCGTTTCTCTGAAAGAGAAGCAGTCTGTTCCAACACTTCAGTTCACTGTGTGAAGTGAATGGAGTGTTGCCTCACTTTCTAAATGCTGTCCTTTCAGAGAAAATCACTTTCCTTTGAAAGTGCCTTAAGCTACTTGCAAGCATTAGGAAGAAACTCACATGCGTTTCTCTGAAAGAGAAGCAGTCTGTTCCAACACTTCAGTTCACTGTGTGAAGTGAATGGAGTGTTGCCTCACTTTCTAAATGCTGTCCTTTCAGAGAAAATCACTTTCCTTTGAAAGTGCCTTAAGCTACTTACAAGCATTCAACAGAAACTCACATGCGTTTCTCTGAAAGAGAAGCCGTCTGCTCCAACACTTCAATTCAATGTGTGAAGAGAATGGAGTGTTGCTTCACTTTCTAAATGCTGTCCTTTCAGAGAAAATCATTTTCCTTTGAAAGTGCCTTAAGCTACTTACAAGCATTCAACAGAAACTCACATGCATTTCCCTGAAAGAGAAGCAATCTGTTCCAACACTTCAATTCTCTGTGCGAAGTGAATGGAGTGTTGCTTCACTTTCTAAATGCTGTCCTTTCAGAGAAAATCACTTTCCTTTGAAAGTGCCTTAAGCTACTTGCAAGCATTAGGAAGAAACTCTCATGCGTTTCTCTGAAAGAGAAGCAGTCTGTTCCAACACTTCAATTCACTGTGCGAAGTGAATGGAGTGTTGCCTCACTTTCTAAATGCTGTCCTTTCAGAGAAAATCACTTTCCATTGAAAGTGCCCAAAACTACTTTCAAGCATTCACAAAAAACTCACATTGGTTTCTCTGAAAGAGAAGCAGTCTGTTCCAACACTTCAATTCACTGTGCGAAGTGAATATAGTGTTGCTTCACTTTCTAAATGCTGTTCTTTCAGAGGAAATCCCTTTCCTTTGAATGTGCCTTAAGCTACTTACAAGCATTCAACAAAAACTCACATGCATTTCTCTGAAAGAGAAGCAATCTGTTCCAACACTTCAGTTCTCTGTGCGAAGTGAATGGAGTGTTGCTTCACTTTCTAAATGCTGTCC
Source organism: Myodes glareolus (assembly GCF_982192425.1). Lineage (NCBI taxonomy): Eukaryota > Metazoa > Chordata > Mammalia > Rodentia > Cricetidae > Myodes > Myodes glareolus. The sequence goes on from NW_028263245.1 coordinate 495,337, forward strand.
TTTCAGAGAAAATCACTTTCCTTTGAAAGTGCCTTAAGCTACTTGCAAGCATTAGGAAAAAACTCACATGTGTTTCTCTGAAAGAGAAGCAGTCTGTTCCAACACTTCAATTCACTGTGCGAAGTGAATGGAGTGTTGCTTCACTTTCTAAATGCTGTCCTTTCAGAGAATATCACTTTCCTTTGAAAGTGCCTTAAGCTACTTGCAAGCATTAGGAAGAAACACTAATGCGTTTCTCTGAAAGAGAAGCAGTCTGTTCCAAAACTTCAGTTCACTGTGTGAAGTGAATGGAGTGTTGCCTCACTTTCTAAATGCTGTCCTTTCAGAGAAAATCACTTTCCTTTGAAAGTGCCTTTAGCTACTTACAAGCATTCAACAGAAACTCACATGCGTTTCTCTGAAAGAGAAGCCGTCTGTTCCAACACTTCAATTCAATGTGTGAAGAGAATGGAGTGTTGCTTCACTTTCTAAATGCTGTCCTTTCAGAGAAAATCACTTTCCTTTGAAAGTGCCTTAAGCTACTTACAAGCATTCACCAGAAACTCACATGCGTTTCTCTGAAAGAGAAGCAGTCTGTTCCAACACTTCAATTCACTGTGCGAACGAATGGAGTGTTGCTTCACTTTCTAAATGCTGTCCTTTCAGAGAAAATCACTTTCCTTTGAAAGTGCCTTAAACTACTTTCAAGCAGTCACAAAAAACTCACATGCGTATCTCTTAAAGAGAAGCAGTCTGTTCCAACACTTCAATTCACTGTGCGAAGTGAATGGAGTGTTGCTTCAGTTTGTAAATGCTGTCCTTTCAGAGAAACTCACTTTCCTTTGAAAGTGCCTTAAGCAACTTGTAAGCATTCACAAGAAACTCACATGCGTTTCTCTGAAAGAGAAGCAGTCTGTTCCAACACTTCAATTCTCTGTGCGAGTGAATGGAGTGTTGCTTCACTTTCTAAATGCTGTCCTTTCAGAGAAAATCACTTTCCTTTGAAAGTGCCTTAAGCTACTTACAAGCATTCACCAGAAACTCACATGCGTTTCTCAGAAAGAAAAGCAGTCTGTTCCAATACTTCAATTCACTCTGCGAAGTGAATGGAGTGTTGCTTCACTTTCTAAATGCTGTCCTTTCAGAGAAAATCACTTTCCTTTGAAAGTGCCTTAAGCTACTTACAAGCATTCACCAGAAACTCACTTGCGTTTCTCTGAAAGAGAAGCAGTCTGTTCCAATACTTCAATTCACTCTGCGAAGTGAATGGAGTGTTGCTTCACTTTCTAAATGCTGTCCTTTCAGAGAAAATCACTTTCCTTTGAAAGTGCCTAAAGCTAATTGCAAGCAGTAGGAAGAAACTCACATGTGTTTCTCTGAAAGAGAAGCAGTCTGTTCCAACACTTCAATTCACTGTGTGAAGTGAATGGAGTGTTGCCTCACTTTCTAAATGCTGTCCTTTCAGAGAAAATCACTTTCCTTTGAAAGTGCCTTAAGCTACTTACAAGAATTCAACAAAAAATCACATGCGTTTCTCTGAAAGAGAAGCAGTCTGTTCCAACACTTCAATTCAATGTGCGAAGTGAATGGAGTGTTGCTTCACTTTCTAAATGCTGTCCTTTCAGAGAAAATCACTTTCCTTTGAAAGTGCCTTAAGCTACTTACAAGCATTCAAAAGAAACACACATGCATTTCTCTGAAAGTGAAGCAATCTGTTCCAGCACTTCAATTCTCTGTGCGAAGTGAATGGAGTGTTGCTTCACTTTCTAAATGCTGTCCTTTCAGAGAAAATCACTTTCCTTTGAAAGTGCCTTAAGGTACTTGCAAGAATTAGGAAGAAACTCACATGCATTTCCCTGAAAGAGAAGCAATCTGTTCCAACACTTCAATTCTCTGTGCGAAGTGAATGGAGTGTTGCTTCACTTTCTAAATGCTGTCCTTTCAGAGAAAATCACTTTCCTTTGAAAGTGCCTTAAGCTACTTGCAAGCATTAGGAAGAAACTCTCATGCGTTTCTCTGAAAGAGAAGCAGTCTGTTCCAACACTTCAATTCACTGTGCGAAGTGAATGGAGTGTTGCCTCACTTTCTAAATGCTGTCCTTTCAGAGAAAATCACTTTCCATTGAAAGTGCCCAAAACTACTTTCAAGCATTCACAAAAAACTCACATTGGTTTCTCTGAAAGAGAAGCAGTCTGTTCCAGCACTTCAATTCACTGTGCGAAGTGAATATAGTGTTGCTTCACTTTCTAAATGCTGTTCTTTCAGAGCAAATCCCTTTCCTTTGAATGTGCCTTAAGCTACTTACAAGCATTCAACAGAAACTCACATGCATTTCTCTGAAAGAGAAGCAATCTGTTCCAACACTTCGGTTCTCTGTGCGAAGTGAATGGAGTGTTGCTTCACTTTCTAAATGCTGTCCTTTCAGAGAAAATCACTTTCCTTTGAAAGTGCCTTAAGCTACTTGCAAGCATTAGGAAAAAACTCACATGTGTTTCTCTGAAAGAGAAGCAGTCTGTTCCAACACTTCAATTCACTGTGCGAAGTGAATGGAGTGTTGCTTCACTTTCTAAATGCTGTCCTTTCAGAGAATATCACTTTCCTTTGAAAGTGCCTTAAGCTACTTGCAAGCATTAGGAAGAAACACTAATGCGTTTCTCTGAAAGAGAAGCAGTCTGTTCCAAAACTTCAATTCACTGTGTGAAGTGAATGGAGCGTGGCCTCACTTTCTAAATGCTGTCCTTTCAGAGAAAATCACTTTCCATTGAAAGTGCCCAAAACTACTTTCAAGCATTCACAAAAAACTCACATTGGTTTCTCTGAAAGAGAAGCAGTCTGTTCCAACACTTCAATTCACTGTGCGAAGTGAATATAGTGTTGCTTCACTTTCTAAATGCTGTCCTTTCAGAGAAAATCCCTTTCCTTTGAATGTGCCTTAAGCTACTTACAAGCATTCAACAGAAACTCACATGCATTTCTCTGAAAGAGAAGCAATCTGTTCCAACACTTCAATTCTCTGTGCGAAGTGAATGGAGTGTTGCTTCACTTTCTAAATGCTGTCCTTTCAGAGAAAATCACTTTCCTTTGAAAGTGCCTTAAGCTACTTGCAAGCATTAGGAAGAAACTCACATGCGTTTCTCTGAAAGAGAAGCAGTCTGTTCCAACACTTCAGTTCACTGTGTGAAGTGAATGGAGTGTTGCCTCACTTTCTAAATGCTGTCCTTTCAGAGAAAATCACTTTCCTTTGAAAGTGCCTTTAGCTACTTACAAGCATTCAACAGAAACTCACATGCGTTTCTCTGAAAGAGAAGCCGTCTGTTCCAACACTTCAATTCAATGTGTGAAGAGAATGGAGTGTTGCTTCACTTTCTAAATGCTGTCCTTTCAGAGAAAATCACTTTCCTTTGAAAGTGCCTTAAGCTACTTACAAGCATTCACCAGAAACTCACATGCGTTTCTCTGAAAGAGAAGCAGTCTGTTCCAACACTTCAATTCACTGTGCGAACGAATGGAGTGTTGCTTCACTTTCTAAATGCTGTCCTTTCAGAGAAAATCACTTTCCTTTGAAAGTGCCTTAAACTACTTTCAAGCAGTCACAAAAAACTCACATGCGTATCTCTTAAAGAGAAGCAGTCTGTTCCAACACTTCAATTCACTGTGCGAAGTGAATGGAGTGTTGCTTCAGTTTGTAAATGCTGTCCTTTCAGAGAAAATCACTTTCCTTTGAAAGTGCCTTAAGCAACTTGTAAGCATTCACAAGAAACTCACATGTGTTTCTCTGAAAGAGAAGCAGTCTGTTCCAACACTTCAATTCACTGTGTGAAGTGAATGGAGTGTTGCCTCACTTTCTAAATGCTGTCCTTTCAGAGAAAATCACTTTCCTTTGAAAGTGCCTTAAGCTACTTACAAGAATTCAACAAAAACTCACATGCGTTTCTCTGAAAGAGAAGCAGTCTGTTCCAACACTTCAATTCAATGTGCAAAGTGAATGGAGTGTTGCTTCACTTTCTAAATGCTGTCCTTTCAGAGAAAATCACTTTCCTTTGAAAGTGCCTTAAGCTACTTACAAGCATTCAAAAGAAACACACATGCATTTCTCTGAAAGTGAAGCAATCTGTTCCAGCACTTCAATTCTCTGTGCGAAGTGAATGGAGTGTTGCTTCACTTTCTAAATGCTGTCCTTTCAGAGAAAATCACTTTCCTTTGAAAGTGCCTTAAGCAACTTGCAAGCATTCACAAGAAACACTAATGCGTTTCTATGAAAGAGAAGCAGTCTGTTCCAACACTTCAATTCACTGTGCGAAGTGAATGGAGTGTTGCTTCACTTTCTAAATGCTGTCCTTTCAGAGAAAATCACTTTCCTTTGAAAGTGCCTTAAGCAACTTACAAGCATTCACCAGAAACTCACATGTGTTTCTCTGAAAGAGAAGCAGTCTGTTCCAACACTTCAATTCACTGTGCGAAGTGAATGGAGTGTTGCTTCACTTTCTAAATGCTGTCCTTTCAGAGAAAATCACTTTCCTTTGAAAGTGCCTTAAACTACTTTCAAGCATTCACAAAAAACACACATGCGTTTCTCTTAAAGAGAAGCAGTCTGTTCCAACACTTCAATTCACTGTGCGAAGTGAATGGAGTGTTGCTTCAGTTTGTAAATGCTGTCCTTTCAGAGGAAATCACTTTCCTTTGAAAGTGCCTTAAGCAACTTGTAAGCATTCACAAGAAACTCACATGCGTTTCTCTGAAAGAGAAGCAGTCTGGTCCAACACTTCAATTCACTGTGCGAAGTGAATGGAGTGTTGCTTCACTTTCTAAATGCTCTCCTTTCAGAGAAAATCACTTTCCTTTGAAAGTGCCTTAAGCTACTTACAAGCATTCACCGGAAACTCACATGCGTTTCTCTGAAAGAAAAGCAGTCTGTTCCAATACTTCAATTCACTCTGCGAAGTGAAAGGAGTGTTGCTTCACTTTCTAAATGCTGTCCTTTCAGAGAAAATCACTTTCCTTTGAAAGTGCCTTAAGCTACTTACAAGCATTCACCAGAAACTCACATGCGTTTCTCTGAAAGAGAAGCAGTCTGTTCCAACACTTCAATTCACTGTGCGAAGTGAATGGAGTGTTGCTTCACTTTCTAAATGCTGTCCTTTCAGAGAAAATCACTTTAATTTGAAAGTGCCTTAAGCTACTTGCAAGCATTAGGAAGAAACTCACATGCGTTTCTCTGAAAGAGAAGCAGTCTGTTCCAACACTTCAATTCACTGTGTGAAGTGAATGGAGCGTGGCCTCACTTTCTAAATGCTGTCCTTTCAGAGAAAATCACTTTCCTTTGAAAGTGCCTTAAGCTACTTACAAGCATTCACCAGAAACTCACATGCGTTTCTCTGAAAGAGAAGCAGTCTGTTCCAACACTTCAATTCAATGTGTGAAGTGAATGGAGTGTTGCTTCACTTTCTAAATACTGTCCTTTCAGAGAAAATCACTTTCCTTTGAAAGTGCCTTAAGCTACTTACAAGCATTCAACAGAAACTCACATGCGTTTCTCTGAAAGAGAAGCAGTCTGTTCCAACACTTCAATTCACTGTGCGAAGTGAATATAGTGTTGCTTCACTTTCTAAATGCTGTCCTTTCAGAGAAAATCCCTTTCCTTTGAATGTGCCTTAAGCTACTTACAAGCATTCAACAGAAACTCACATGCATTTCTCTGAAAGAGAAGCAATCTGTTCCAACACTTCAATTCTCTGTGCGAAGTGAATGGAGTGTTGCTTCACTTTCTAAATGCTGTCCTTTCAGAGAAAATCACTTTCCTTTGAAACTGCCTTAAGCTACTTGCAAGCATTAGGAAGAAACTCACATGCGTTTCTCTGAAAGAGAAGCCGTCTGTTCCAACACTTCAGTTCACTGTGTGAAGTGAAGGGAGTGTTGCCTCACTTTCTAAATGCTGTCCTTTCAGAGAAAATCACTTTCTTTGAAAGTGCCTTAAGCTACTTACAAGCATTCAACAGAAACTCACATGCGTTTCTCTGAAAGAGAAGCCGTCTGTTCCAACACTTCAATTCAATGTGTGAAGAGAATGGAGTGTTGCTTCACTTTCTAAATGCTGTCCTTTCAGAGAAAATCACTTTCCTTTGAAAGTGCCTTAAGCTACTTACAAGCATTCACCAGAAACTCACATGCGTTTCTCTGAAAGAGAAGCAGTCTGTTCCAACACTTCAATTCACTGTGCGAAGTGAATGGAGTGTTGCTTCACTTCCTAAATGCTGTCCTTTCAGAGAAAATCACTTTCCTTTGAAAGTGCCTTAAACTACTTTCAAGCATTCACAAAAAACTCACATGCGTTTCTCTTAAAGAGAAGCAGTCTGTTCCAACACTTCAATTCACTGTGCGAAGTGAATGGAGTGTTGCTTCAGTTTGTAAATGCTGTCCTTTCAGAGAAAATCACTTTCCTTTGAAAGTGCCTTAAGCAACTTGTAAGCATTCACAAGAAACTCACATGCGTTTCTCTGAAAGAGAAGCAGTCTGGTCCAACACTTCAATTCACTGTGCGAAGTGAATGGAGTGTTGCTTCACTTTCTAAATGCTGTCCTTTCAGAGAAAATCACTTTCCTTTGAAAGTGCCTTAAGCTACTTACAAGCATTCACCAGAAACTCACATGCATTTCTCTGAAAGAAAAGCAGTCTGTTCCAATACTTCAATTCACTCTGCGAAGTGAATGGAGTGTTGCTTCACTTTCTAAATGCTGTCCTTTCAGAGAAAATCACTTTCCTTTGAAAGTGCCTTAAGCTACTTACAAGCATTCACCAGAAACTCACATGCGTTTCTCTGAAAGAGAAGCAGTCTGTTCCAATACTTCAATTCACTCTGCGAAGTGATGGAGTGTTGCTTCACTTTCTAAATGCTGTCCTTTCAGAAAAAATCACTTTCCTTTGAAAGTGCCTAAAGCTAATTGCAAGCATTAGGAAGAAACTCACATGTGTTTCTCTGAAAGAGAAGCAGTCTGTTCCAACACTTCAATTCACTGTGCGAAGTGAATGGAGTGTTGCTTCACTTTCTAAATGCTGTCCTTTCAGAGAAAATCACTTTCCTTTGAAAGTGCCTTAAGCTACTTACAAGCATTCAACAGAAACTCACATGCGTTTCTCTGAAAGAGAAGCAGTCTGTTCCAACACTTCAATTCAATGTGCGAAGTGAATGGAGTGTTGCTTCACTTTCTAAATGCTGTCCTTTCAGAGAAAATCACTTTCCTTTGAAAGTGCCTTAAGCTACTTACAAGCATTCAACAGAAACTCACATGCATTTCTCTGAAAGAGAAGCAATCTGTTCCAGCACTTCAATTCTCTGTGCGAAGTGAATGGAGTGTTGCTTCACTTTCTAAATGCTGTCCTTTCAGAGAAAATCACTTTCCTTTGAAAGTGCCTTAAGCAACTTGCAAGCATTCAACAGAAACTCACATGCATTTCTCTGAAAGAGAAGCAGTCTGTTCCAACAATTCAGTTCACTGTGTGAAGTGAAGGGAGTGTTGCCTCACTTTCTAAATGCTGTCCTTTCAGAGAAAATCACTTTCTTTGAAAGTGCCTTAAGCTACTTACAAGCATTCAACAGAAACTCACATGCGTTTCTCTGAAAGAGAAGCCGTCTGTTCCAACACTTCAATTCAATGTGTGAAGAGAATGGAGTGTTGCTTCACTTTCTAAATGCTGTCCTTTCAGAGAAAATCACTTTCCTTTGAAAGTGCCTTAAGCTACTTACAAGCATTCACCAGAAACTCACATGCGTTTCTCTGAAAGAGAAGCAGTCTGTTCCAACACTTCAATTCACTGTGCGAAGTGAATGGAGTGTTGCTTCACTTCCTAAATGCTGTCCTTTCAGAGAAAATCACTTTCCTTTGAAAGTGCCTTAAACTACTTTCAAGCATTCACAAAAAACTCACATGCGTTTCTCTTAAAGAGAAGCAGTCTGTTCCAACACTTCAATTCACTGTGCGAAGTGAATGGAGTGTTGCTTCAGTTTGTAAATGCTGTCCTTTCAGAGAAAATCACTTTCCTTTGAAAGTGCCTTAAGCAACTTGTAAGCATTCACAAGAAACTCACATGCGTTTCTCTGAAAGAGAAGCAGTCTGGTCCAACACTTCAATTCACTGTGCGAAGTGAATGGAGTGTTGCTTCACTTTCTAAATGCTGTCCTTTCAGAGAAAATCACTTTCCTTTGAAAGTGCCTTAAGCTACTTACAAGCATTCACCAGAAACTCACATGCATTTCTCTGAAAGAAAAGCATTCTGTTCCAATACTTCAATTCACTCTGCGAAGTGAATGGAGTGTTGCTTCACTTTCTAAATGCTGTCCTTTCAGAGAAAATCACTTTCCTTTGAAAGTGCCTTAAGCTACTTACAAGCATTCACCAGAAACTCACATGCGTTTCTCTGAAAGAGAAGCAGTCTGTTCCAATACTTCAATTCACTCTGCGAAGTGATGGAGTGTTGCTTCACTTTCTAAATGCTGTCCTTTCAGAAAAAATCACTTTCCTTTGAAAGTGCCTAAAGCTAATTGCAAGCATTAGGAAGAAACTCACATGTGTTTCTCTGAAAGAGAAGCAGTCTGTTCCAACACTTCAATTCACTGTGTGAAGTGAATGGAGTGTTGCCTCACTTTCTAAATGCTGTCCTTTCAGAGAAAATCACTTTCCTTTGAAAGTGCCTTAAGCTACTTACAAGCATTCAACAGAAACTCACATGCGTTTCTCTGAAAGAGAAGCAGTCTGTTCCAACACTTCAATTCAATGTGCGAAGTGAATGGAGTGTTGCTTCACTTTCTAAATGCTGTCCTTTCAGAGAAAATCACTTTCCTTTGAAAGTGCCTTAAGCTACTTACAAGCATTCAACAGAAACTCACATGCATTTCTCTGAAAGAGAAGCAATCTGTTCCAGCACTTCAATTCTCTGTGCGAAGTGAATGGAGTGTTGCTTCACTTTCTAAATGCTGTCCTTTCAGAGAAAATCACTTTCCTTTGAAAGTGCCTTAAGCAACTTGCAAGCATTCACAAGAAACACTAATGCATTTCTATGAAAGAGAATCAGTCTGTTCCAACACTTCAATTCACTGTGCGAAGTGAATGGAGTGTTGCTTCACTTTCTAAATTCTGTCCTTTCAGAGAAAATAACTTTCCTTTGAAAGAGCCTTAAGCAACTTACAAGCATTCACCAGAAACTCACATGTGTTTCTCTGAAAGAGAAGCAGTCTGTTCCAACACTTCAATTCACTGTGCGAAGTGAATGGAGTGTTGCTTCACTTTCTAAATGCTGTCCTTTCAGAGAAAATCACTTTCCTTTGAAAGTGCCTTAAACTACTTTCAAGCATTCACAAAAAACACACATGCGTTTCTCTTAAAGAGAAGCAGTCTGTTCCAACACTTCAATTCACTGTGCGAAGTGAATGGAGTGTTGCTTCAGTTTGTAAATGCTGTCCTTTCAGAGAAAATCACTTTCCTTTGAAAGTGCCTTAAGCAACTTGCAAGCATTCACAAGAAACTCACATGCGTTTCTCTGAAAGAGAAGCAGTCTGTTCCAACACTTCAATTCACTGTCCGAAGTGAATGGAGTGTAGCTTCACTTTCTAAATGCTGTCCTTTCAGAGAAAATCACTTTCCTTTGAAAGTGCCTTAAGCTACTTACAAGCTTTCAACAGAAACTCACATGCATTTCTCTGAAAGAGAAGCAGTCTGTTCCAACACTTCAATTCACTGTGCGAAGTGAATGGAGTGTTGCTTCACTTTCTAAATGCTGTCCTTTCAGAGAAAATCACTTTAATTTGAAAGTGCCTTAAGCTACTTGCAAGCATTTGGAAGAAACTCACATGCGTTTCTCTGAAAGAGAAGCAGTCTGTTCCAACACTTCAATTCACTGTGTGAAGTGAATGGAGCATGGCCTCACTTTCTAAATGCTGTCCTTTCAGAGAAAATCACTTTCCTTTGAAAGTGCCTTAAGCTACTTACAAGCATTCACCAGAAACTCACATGCGTTTCTCTGAAAGAGAAGCAGTCTGTTCCAACACCTCAATTCAATGTGTGAAGTGAATGGAGTGTTGCTTCACTTTCTAAATACTGTCCTTTCAGAGAAAATCACTTTCCTTTGAAAGTGCCTTAAGCTACTTACAAGCATTCAACAGAAACTCACATGCATTTCCCTGAAAGAGAAGCAATCTGTTCCAAAACTTCAATTCACTGTGCGAAGTGAATGGAGTGTTGCTTCACTTTCTAAATGCTGTCCTTTCAGAGAAAATCACTTTCCTTTGAAAGTGCCTTAAGCTACTTGCAAGCATTAGGAAGAAACTCTCATGCGTTTCTCTGAAAGAGAAGCAGTCTGTTCCAACACTTCAATTCACTGTGCGAAGTGAATGGAGTGTTGCCTCACTTTTTAAATGCTGTCCTTTCAGAGAAAATCACTTTCAATTGAAAGTGCCCAAAACTACTTTCAAGCATTCACAAAAAACTCACATGCGTTGCTCTGAAAGAGAAGCAGTCTGTTCCAACACTTCAATTCACTGTGTGAAGTGAATGGAGTGCTGCTTCACTTTCTAAATCCTGTCCTTTCAGAGAAAATCACTTTCCTTTGAAAGTGCCTTAAGCTACTTGCAAGCATTAGGAAGAAACTCACATGCGTTTCTCTGAAAGAGAAGCAGTTTGTTCCAGCACTTCAATTCACTGTGTGAAGTGAATGGAGTGTTGCCTGGCTTTCTAAATGCTGTCCTTTCAGAGAAAATCACTTTCCTTTCAAAGTGCCTTATGCTACTTACAAGCATTCAACAGAAACTCACATGCGTTTCTCTGAAAGAGAAGCAGTCTGTTCCAACACTTCAATTCAATGTGCGTAGTGAATGGAGTGTTGCTTCACTTTCTAAATGCTGTCCTTTCAGAGAAAATCACTTTCCTTTGAAAGTGCCTTAAGCTACTTACAAGCATTCAACAGAAACTCACATGCATTTCTCTGAAAGAGAAGCAGTCTGTTCCAACACTTCAATTCACTGTGCGAAGTTAATGGAGTGTTGCTTCACTTTCTAAATTATGTCCTTTCAGAGAAAATCACTTTCCTTTGAAAGTGCCTTAAGCAACTTGCAAGCATTCACAAGAAACTCTAATGCATTTCTATGAAAGAGAAGAACTCTGTTCCAACACTTCAATTCACTGCACGAAGGGAATGGAGTGTTGCTTCACTTTCTAAATGCTGTCCTTTCAGAGAAAATCACTTTCCTTTGAAAGTGCCTTAAGCTACTTACAAGCATTCAACAGAAACTCACATGCGTTTCTCTGAAAGAAAAGCTGTCTGTTCCAACACTTCTATTCACTGTGCGAAGTGAATGGAGTGTTGCTTCAGTTTGTAAATGCTGTCCTTTCAGAGAAAATCACTTTCCTTTGAAAGTGCCTTAAGCAACTTGCAAGCATTCACAAGAAACTCACATGCGTTTCTCTGAAAGAGAAGCAGTCTGTTCCAACACTTCAGTTCACTGTGCGAAGTGAATGGAGTGTTGCTTCACTTTCTAAATGCTGTCATTTCAGAGAAAATCACTTTCCTTTCAAAGTGCCTTAAGCTACTTACAAGCATTCAACAGAAACTCACATGCGTTTCTCTGAAAGAGAAGCAGTCTGTTCCAATACTTCAATTCACTCTGCGAAGTGAATGGAGTGTTGCTTCACTTTCTAAATGCTGTCCTTTTAGAGAAAATCACTTTCCTTTGAAAGTGCCTTAAGCAACTTGCAAGCATTCACAAGAAACTCACATGCGTTGCTCTGAAAGAGAAGCAGTCTGTTCCAACACTTCAATTCACTGTGCGAAGTGAATGGAGTGTTGCTTCACTTTCTAAATGCTGTCCTTTTAGAGAAAATCACTTTCCTTTGAAAGTGCCTTAAGCAACTTGCAAGCATTAGGAAGAAACTCACATGCGTTGCTCTGAAAGAGAAGCAGTCTGTTCCAACACTTCAATTCACTGTGCGAAGTGAATGGAGTGTTGCTTCACTTTCTAAATGCTGTCCTTTCAGAGAAAATCACTTTCCTTTGAAAGTGACTTAAGCTACTTGCAAGCATTAGGAAGAAACTCTCATGCGTTTCTCTGAAAGAGAAGCAGTCTGTTCCAACACTTCATTTCACTGTGCGAAGTGAATGGAGTGTTGCCTCACTTTCTAAATGCTGTCCTTTCAGAGAAAATCACTTTCCATTGAAAGTGCCCAAAACTACTTTCAAGCATTCACAAAAAACTCACATTGGTTTCTCTGAAAGAGAAGCAGTCTGTTCCAACACTTCAATTCACTGTGCGAAGTGAATATAGTGTTGCTTCACTTTCTAAATGCTGTTCTTTCAGAGCAAATCACTTTCCTTTGAAAGTGCCTTAAGCTACTTACAAGCATTCAACAGAAACTCACATGCGTTTCTCTGAAAGAGAAGCAGTCTGTTCCAACACTTCAATTCAATGTGCGAAGTGAATGGAGTGTTGCTTCACTTTCTAAATGCTGTCCTTTCAGAGAAAATCACTTTCCTTTGAAAGTGCCTTAAGCTACTTACAAGCATTCAACAGAAACTCACATGCATTTCTCTGAAAGAGAAGCAATCTGTTCCAGCACTTCAATTCTCTGTGCGAAGTGAATGGAGTGTTGTTTCACTTTCTAAATGCTGTCCTTTCAGAGAAAATCACTTTCCTTTGAAAGTGCCTTAAGCAACTTGCAAGCATTCACAAGAAACACTAATGCATTTCTATGAAAGAGAAGCAGTCTGTTCCAACACTTCAATTCACTGTGCGAAGTGAATGGAGTGTTGCTTCACTTTCTAAATTCTGTCCTTTCAGAGAAAATCACTTTCCTTTGAAAGAGACTTAAGCAACTTACAAGCATTCACCAGAAACTCACATGTGTTTCTCTGAAAGAGAAGCAGTCTGTTCCAACACTTCAATTCACTGTGCGAAGTGAATGGAGTGTTGCTTCACTTTCTAAATGCTGTCCTTTCAGAGAAAATCACTTTCCTTTGAAAGTGCCTTAAACTACTTTCAAGCATTCACAAAAAACACACATGCGTTTCTCTTAAAGAGAAGCAGTCTGTTCCAACACTTCAATTCACTGTGCGAAGTGAATGGAGTGTTGCTTCAGTTTGTAAATGCTGTCCTTTCAGAGAAAATCACTTTCCTTTGAAAGTGCCTTAAGCAACTTGCAAGCATTCACAAGAAACTCACATGCGTTTCTCTGAAAGAGAAGCAGTCTGTTCCAACACTTCAATTCACTGTCCGAAGTGAATGGAGTGTTGCTTCACTTTCTAAATGCTGTCCTTTCAGAGAAAATCACTTTCCTTTGAAAGTGCCTTAAGCTACTTACAAGCTTTCAACAGAAACTCACATGCATTTCTCTGAAAGAGAAGCAGTCTGTTCCAACACTTCAATTCACTGTGCGAAGTGAATGGAGTGTTGCTTCACTTTCTAAATGCTGTCCTTTCAGAGAAAATCACTTTAATTTGAAAGTGCCTTAAGCTACTTACAAGCATTCAACAGAAACTCACATGCATTTCTCTGAAAGAGAAGCAATCTGTTCCAACACTTCAATTCTCTGTGCGAAGTGAATGGAGTGTTGCTTCACTTTCTAAATGCTGTCCTTTCAGAGAAAATCACTTTCCTTTGAAAGTGCCTTAAGCTACTTACAAGCATTCAACAGAAACTCACATGCATTTCTCTGAAAGAGAAGCAGTCTGTTCCAACACTTCAATTCACTGTGCGAAGTTAATGGAGTGTTGCTTCACTTTCTAAATTATGTCCTTTCAGAGAAAATCACTTTCCTTTGAAAGTGCCTTAAGCAACTTGCAAGCATTCACAAGAAACTCTAATGCATTTCTATGAAAGAGAAGAACTCTGTTCCAACACTTCAATTCACTGCACGAAGGGAATGGAGTGTTGCTCCACTTTCTAAATGCTGTCCTTTCAGAGAAAATCACTTTCCTTTGAAAGTGCCTTAAGCTACTTACAAGCATTCAACAGAAACTCACATGCGTTTCTCTGAAAGAAAAGCTGTCTGTTCCAACACTTCTATTCACTGTGCGAAGTGAATGGAGTGTTGCTTCAGTTTGTAAATGCTGTCCTTTCAGAGAAAATCACTTTCCTTTGAAAGTGCCTTAAGCAACTTGCAAGCATTCACAAGAAACTCACATGCGTTTCTCTGAAAGAGAAGCAGTCTGTTCCAACACTTCAGTTCACTGTGCGAAGTGAATGGAGTGTTGCTTCACTTTCTAAATGCTGTCATTTCAGAGAAAATCACTTTCCTTTCAAAGTGCCTTAAGCTACTTACAAGCATTCAACAGAAACTCACATGCGTTTCTCTGAAAGAGAAGCAGACTGTTCCAATACTTCAATTCACTCTGCGAAGTGAATGGAGTGTTGCTTCACTTTCTAAATGCTGTCCTTTTAGAGAAAATCACTTTCCTTTGAAAGTGCCTTAAGCAACTTGCAAGCATTCACAAGAAACTCACATGCGTTGCTCTGAAAGAGAAGCAGTCTGTTCCAACACTTCAATTCATTGTGCGAAGTGAATGGAGTGTTGCTTCACTTTCTAAATGCTGTCCTTTTAGAGAAAATCACTTTCCTTTGAAAGTGCCTTAAGCAACTTGCAAGCATTAGGAAGAAACTCACATGCGTTGCTCTGAAAGAGAAGCAGTCTGTTCCAACACTTCAATTCACTGTGCCAAGTGAATGGAGTGTTGCTTCACTTTCTAAATGCTGTCCTTTCAGAGAAAATCACTTTCCTTTGAAAGTGACTTAAGCTACTTGCAAGCATTAGGAAGAAACTCTCATGCGTTTCTCTGAAAGAGAAGCAGTCTGTTCCAACACTTCAATTCACTGTGCGAAGTGAATGGAGTGTTGCCTCACTTTTTAAATGCTGTCCTTTCAGAGAAAATCACTTTCAATTGAAAGTGCCCAAAACTACTTTCAAGCATTCACAAAAAACTCACATGCGTTGCTCTGAAAGAGAAGCAGTCTGTTCCAACACTTCAATTCACTGTGTGAAGTGAATGGAGTGCTGCTTCACTTTCTAAATGCTGTCCTTTCAGAGAAAATCCCTTTCCTTTGAATGTGCCTTAAGCTACTTACAAGCATTCAACAGAAACTCACATGCATTTCTCTGTAAGAGAAGCAATCTGTTCCAACACTTCAATTCTCTGTGCGAAGTGAATGGAGTGTTGCTTCACTTTCTAAATGCTGTCCTTTCAGAGAAAATCACTTTCCTTTGAAAGTGCCTTAAGCTACTTACAAGTATTCAACAGAAACTCACATGCATTTCTCTGAAAGAGAAGCAGTCTGTTCTAACACTTCAATTCACTGTTCGAAGTGAATGGAGTGTTACTTCACTTTCTAAATGCTGTCCTTTCAGAGAAAATCACTTTCCTTTGAAAGTGCCTTAAGCTACTTACAAGCATTCACCAGAAACTCACATGCGTTTCTCTGAAAGAGAAGCAGTCTGTTCCAACAGTTCAATTCACTGTGCGAAGTGAATGGAGTGTTGCTTCACTTTCTAAATCCTGTCCTTTCAGAGAAAATCACTTTCCTTTGAAAGTGCCTTAAGCTACTTGCAAGCATTAGGAAGAAACTCACATGCGTTTCTCTGAAAGAGAAGCAGTTTGTTCCAGCACTTCAATTCACTGTGTGAAGTGAATGGAGTGTTGCCTGGCTTTCTAAATGCTGTCCTTTCAGAGAAAATCACTTTCCTTTCAAAGTGCCTTATGCTACTTACAAGCATTCAACAGAAACTCACATGCGTTTCTCTGAAAGAGAAGCAGTCTGTTCCAACACTTCAATTCAATGTGCGTAGTGAATGGAGTGTTGCTTCACTTTCTAAATGCTGTCCTTTCAGAGAAAATCACTTTCCTTTGAAAGTGCCTTAAGCTACTTACAAGCATTCAACAGAAACTCACATGCATTTCTCTGAAAGAGAAGCAGTCTGTTCCAACACTTCAATTCACTGTGCGAAGTTAATGGAGTGTTGCTTCACTTTCTAAATTATGTCCTTTCAGAGAAAATCACTTTCCTTTGAAAGTGCCTTAAGCAACTTGCAAGCATTCACAAGAAACTCTAATGCATTTCTATGAAAGAGAAGAACTCTGTTCCAACACTTCAATTCACTGCACGAAGGGAATGGAGTGTTGCTTCACTTTCTAAATGCTGTCCTTTCAGAGAAAATCACTTTCCTTTGAAAGTGCCTTAAGCTACTTACAAGCATTCAACAGAAACTCACATGCGTTTCTCTGAAAGAAAAGCTGTCTGTTCCAACACTTCTATTCACTGTGCGAAGTGAATGGAGTGTTGCTTCAGTTTGTAAATGCTGTCCTTTCAGAGAAAATCACTTTCCTTTGAAAGTGCCTTAAGCAACTTGCAAGCATTCACAAGAAACTCACATGCGTTTCTCTGAAAGAGAAGCAGTCTGTTCCAACACTTCAGTTCACTGTGCGAAGTGAATGGAGTGTTGCTTCACTTTCTAAATGCTGTCATTTCAGAGAAAATCACTTTCCTTTCAAAGTGCCTTAAGCTACTTACAAGCATTCAACAGAAACTCACATGCGTTTCTCTGAAAGAGAAGCAGACTGTTCCAATACTTCAATTCACTCTGCGAAGTGAATGGAGTGTTGCTTCACTTTCTAAATGCTGTCCTTTTAGAGAAAATCACTTTCCTTTGAAAGTGCCTTAAGCAACTTGCAAGCATTCACAAGAAACTCACATGCGTTGCTCTGAAAGAGAAGCAGTCTGTTCCAACACTTCAATTCATTGTGCGAAGTGAATGGAGTGTTGCTTCACTTTCTAAATGCTGTCCTTTTAGAGAAAATCACTTTCCTTTGAAAGTGCCTTAAGCAACTTGCAAGCATTAGGAAGAAACTCACATGCGTTGCTCTGAAAGAGAAGCAGTCTGTTCCAACACTTCAATTCACTGTGCCAAGTGAATGGAGTGTTGCTTCACTTTCTAAATGCTGTCCTTTCAGAGAAAATCACTTTCCTTTGAAAGTGACTTAAGCTACTTGCAAGCATTAGGAAGAAACTCTCATGCGTTTCTCTGAAAGAGAAGCAGTCTGTTCCAACACTTCAATTCACTGTGCGAAGTGAATGGAGTGTTGCCTCACTTTCTAAATGCTGTCCTTTCAGAGAAAATCACTTTCCATTGAAAGTGCCCAAAACTACTTTCAAGCATTCACAAAAAACTCACATTGGTTTCTCTGAAAGAGAAGCAGTCTGTTCCAACACTTCAATTCACTGTGCGAAGTGAATATAGTGTTGCTTCACTTTCTAAATGCTGTTCTTTCAGAGCAAATCCCTTTCCTTTGAATGTGCCTTAAGCTACTTACAAGCATTCAACAGAAACTCACATGCATTTCTCTGAAAGAGAAGCCATCTGTTCCAACACTTCAATTCTCTGTGCGAAGTGAATGGAGTGTTGCTTCACTTTCTAAATGCTATCCTTTCAGAGAAAATCACTTTCCTTTGAAAGTGCCTTAAGCTACTTACAAGCATTCAACAGAAACTCACATGCATTTCTCTGAAAGAGAAGCAGTCTGTTCTAACACTTCAATTCACTGTTCGAAGTGAATGGAGTGTTGCTTCACTTTCTAAATGCTATCCTTTCAGAGAAAATCACTTTCCTTTGAAAGTGCCTTAAGCTACTTACAAGCATTCACCAGAAACTCACATGCGTTTCTCTGAAAGAGAAGAAGTCTGTTCCAACAGTTCAATTCACTGTGCGAAGTGAATGGAGTGTTGCTTCACTTTCTAAATGCTGTCCTTTCAGAGAAAATCACTTTCCTTTGAAAGTGCCTTAAGCTACTTGCAAGCATTAGGAAGAAACTCACATGCGTTTCACTGAAAGAGAAGCAGTTTGTTCCAGCACTTCAATTCACTGTGTGAAGTGAATGGAGTGTTGCCTCGCTTTCTAAATGCTGTCCTTTCAGAGAAAATCACTTTCCTTTCAAAGTGCCTTATGCTACTTACAAGCATTCAACAGAAACTCACATGCGTTTCTATGAAAGAGAAGCAGTCTGTTCCAACACTTCAATTCAATGTGCGAAGTGAATGGAGTGTTGCTTCACTTTCTAAATGCTGTCCTTTCAGAGAAAATCACTTTCCTTTGAAAGTGCCTTAAGCTACTTACAAGCATTCAACAGAAACTCACATGCATTTCTCTGAAAGAGAAGCAGTCTGTTCCAACACTTCAATTCACTGTGCGAAGTTAATGGAGTGTTGCTTCACTTTCTAAATGCTGTCCTTTCAGAGAAAATCACTTTCCTTTGAAAGTGCCTTAAGCAACTTGCAAGCATTCACAAGAAACACTAATGCGTTTCTATGAAAGAGAAGAACTCTGTTCCAACACTTCAATTCACTGCACGAAGGGAATGGAGTGTTGCTTCACTTTCTAAATGCTGTCCTTTCAGAGGAAATCACTTTCCTTTGAAAGTGCCTTAAGCTACTTACAAGCATTCAACAGAAACTCACATGCGTTTCTCTGAAAGAGAAGCTGTCTGTTCCAACACTTCAATTCACTGTGCGAAGTGAATGGAGTGTTGCTTCAGTTTGTAAATGCTGTCCTTTCAGAGAAAATCACTTTCCTTTGAAAGTGCCTTAAGCAACTTGCAAGCATTCACAAGAAACTCACATGCGTTTCTCTGAAAGAGAAGCAGTCTGTTCCAACACTTCAGTTCACTGTGTGAAGTGAATGGAGTGTTGCTTCACTTTCTAAATGCTGTCCTTTCAGAGAAAATCACTTTCCTTTCAAAGTGCCTTAAGCTACTTACAAGCATTCAACAGAAACTCACATGCGTTTCTCTGAAAGAGAAGCAGACTGTTCCAATACTTCAATTCACTCTGCGAAGTGAATGGAGTGTTGCCTCACTTTCTAAATGCTGTCCTTTTAGAGAAAATCACTTTCCTTTGAAAGTGCCTTAAGCAACTTGCAAGCATTCACAAGAAACTCACATGCGTTTCTCTGAAAGAGAAGCAGTCTGTTCCAACACTTCAATTCACTGTGCGAAGTGAATGGAGTGTTGCTTCACTTTCTAAATGCTGTCCTTTCAGAGAAAATCACTTTCCTTTGAAAGTGCCTTAAGCTACTTACAAGCATTCACCAGAAACTCACATGCGTTTCTCTGAAAGAGAAGCAGTCTGTTCCAACACTTCAATTCACTGTGCGAAGTGAATGGAGTGTTGCTTCACTTTCTAAATGCTGTCCTTTCAGAGAAAATCACTTTCCTTTGAAAGTGCCTTAAGCTACTTACAAGCATTCAACAGAAACTCACATGCATTTCTCTGAAAGAGAAGCAGTCTGTTCCAACACTTCAATTCACTGTGCGAAGTGAATGGAGTGTTGCTTCACTTTCTAAATGCTGTCCTTTCAGAGAAAATCACTTTCCTTCGAAAGTGCCTTAAGCTACTTGCAAGCATTAGGAAGAAACTCACATGCGTTTCTCTGAAAGAGAAGCAGTCTGTTCCAACACTTCAATTCACTGTGTGAAGTGAATGGAGCGTGGCCTCACTTTCTAAATGCTGTCCTTTCAGAGAAAATCACTTTCCTTTGAAAGTGCCTTAAGCTACTTACAAGCATTCACCAGAAACTCACATGCGTTTCTCTGAAAGAGAAGCAGTCTGTTCCAACACTTCAATTCAATGTGTGAAGTGAATGGAGTGTTGCTTCACTTTCTAAATACTGTCCTTTCAGAGAAAATCACTTTTCTTTGAAAGTGCCTTAAGCTACTTACAAGCATTCACCAGAAACTCACATGCGTTTCTCTGAAAGAGAAGCAGTCTGTTCCAACACTTCAATTCACTGTGCGAAGTGAATGGAGTGTTGCTTCTCTTTCTAAATCCTGTCCTTTCAGAGAAAAACACTTTCCTTTGAAAGTGCCTTAAGCTACTTGCAAGCATTAGGAAGAAACTCACATGCGTTTCTCTGAAAGAGAAGCAGTTTGTTCCAGCACTTCAATTCACTGTGTGAAGTGAATGGAGTGTTGCCTCGCTTTCTAAATGCTGTCCTTTCAGAGAAAATCACTTTCCTTTCAAAGTGCCTTATGCTACTTACAAGCATTCAACAGAAACTCACATGCGTTTCTCTGAAAGAGAAGCAGTCTGTTCCAACACTTCAATTCAATGTGCGAAGTGAATGGAGTGTTGCTTCACTTTCTAAATGCTGTCCTTTCAGAGAAAATCACTTTCCTTTGAAAGTGCCTTAAGCTACTTACAAGCACTCAACAGAAACTCACATGCATTTCTCTGAAAGAGAAGCAGTCTGTTCCAACTCTTCAATTCACTGTGCGAAGTGAATGGAGTGTTGCTTCACTTTCTAAATGCTGTCCTTTCAGAGAAAATCAATTTCCTTTGAAAGTGCCTTAAGCAACTTGCAAGCATTCACAAGAAACACTAATGCGTTTCTATGAAAGAGAAGCACTCTGTTCCAACACTTCAATTCACTGTGTGAAGTGAATGGAGTGTTGCCTCGCTTTCTAAATGCTGTCCTTTCAGAGAAAATCACTTTCCTTTCAAAGTGCCTCATGCTACTTACAAGCATTCAACAGAAACACACATGCATTTCTCTGAAAGAGAAGCAGTCTGTTCCAACACTTCAATTCACTGTGCGAAGTGAATGGAGTGTTGCTTCACTTTCTAAATGCTGTCCTTTCAGAGAAAATCACTTTCCTTTGAAAGTGCCTTAAGCTACATACAAGCATTCAACAGAAACTCACATGCATTTCTCTGAAAGAGAAGCAGTCTGTTCCAACACTTCAATTCACTGTGCGAAGTGAATGGAGTGTTGCTTCACTTTCTAAATCCTGTCCTTTCAGAGAAAATCACTTTCCTTCGAAAGTGCCTTAAGCTACTTGCAAGCATTAGGAAGAAACTCACATGCGTTTCTCTGAAAGAGAAGCAGTCTGTTCCAACACTTCAATTCACTGTGTGAAGTGAATGGAGCGTGGCCTCACTTTCTAAATGCTGTCCTTTCAGAGAAAATCACTTTCCTTTGAAAGTGCCTTAAGCTACTTACAAGCATTCACCAGAAACTCACATGCGTTTCTCTGAAAGAGAAGCAGTCTGTTCCAACACTTCAATTCAATGTGTGAAGTGAATGGAGTGTTGCTTCACTTTCTAAATACTGTCCTTTCAGAGAAAATCACTTTCCTTTGAAAGTGCCTTAAGCTACTTACAAGCATTCAACAGAAACTCACATGCATTTCCCTGAAAGAGAAGCAATCTGTTCCAACACTTCAATTCTCTGTGCGAAGTGAATGGAGTGTTGCTTCAGTTTCTAAATGCTGTCCTTTCAGAGAAAATCACTTTCCTTTGAAAGTGCCTTAAGCTACTTGCAAGCATTAGGAAGAAACTCTCATGCGTTTCTCTGAAAGAGAAGCAGTCTGTTCCAACACTTCAATTCACTTTGCGAAGTGAATGGAGTGTTGCCTCACTTTCTAAATGCTGTCCTTTCAGAGAAAATCACTTTCCATTGAAAGTGCCCAAAACTACTTTCAAGCATTCACAAAAAACTCACATTGGTTTCTCTGAAAGAGAAGCAGTCTGTTCCAACACTTTAATTCACTGTGCGAAGTGAATATAGTGTTGCTTCACTTTCTAAATGCTGTTCTTTCAGAGCAAATCCCTTTCCTTTGAATGTGCCTTAAGCTACTTACAAGCATTCAACAGAAACCCACATGCATTTCTCTGAAAGAGAAGCAATCTGTTCCAACACTTCAATTCTCTGTGCGAAGTGAATGGAGTGTTGCTTCACTTTCTAAATGCTGTCCTTTCAGAGAAAATCACTTTCCTTTGAAAGTGCCTTAAGCTACTTGCAAGCATTAGGAAAAAACCCACATGTGTTTTTCTGAAAGAGAAGCAGTCTGTTCCAACACTTCAATTCACTGTGCGAAGTGAATGGAGTGTTGCTTCACTTTCTAAATGCTGTCCTTTCAGAGAAAATCACTTTCCTTTGAAAGTGGCTTAAGCTACTTGCAAGCATTAGGAAGAAAATCACATGCGGTGTTCTGAAAGAGAAGCAGTCTGTTCCAACACTTCAATTCACTGTGCGAAGTGAATGGAGTGTTGCCTCACTTTTTAAATGCTGTCCTTTCAGAGAAAATCACTTTCAATTGAAAGTGCCCAAAACTACTTTCAAGCATTCACAAAAAACTCACATGCGTTGCTCTGAAAGAGAAGCAGTCTGTTCCAACACTTCAATTCACTTTGTGAAGTGAATGGAGTGCTGCTTCACTTTCTAAATGCTGTCCTTTCAGAGAAAATCCCTTTCCTTTGAATGTGCCTTAAGCTACTTACAAGCATTCAACAGAAACTCACATGCATTTCTCTGAAAGAGAAGCAATCTGTTCCAACACTTCAATTCACTGTGCGAAGTGAATGGAGTGTTGCTTCACTTTCTAAATGCTATCCTTTCAGAGAAAATCACTTTCCTTTGAAAGTGCCTTAAGCTACTTACAAGCATTCAACAGAAACTCACATGCATTTCTCTGAAAGAGAAGCAGTCTGTTCTAACACTTCAATTCACTGTTCGAAGTGAATGGAGTGTTGCTTCACTTTCTAAATGCTATCCTTTCAGAGAAAATCACTTTCCTTTGAAAGTGCCTTAAGCTACTTACAAGCATTCACCAGAAACTCACATGCGTTTCTCTGAAAGAGAAGCAGTCTGTTCCAACACTTCAATTCACTGTGCGAAGTGAATGGAGTGTTGCTTCACTTTCTAAATCCTGTCCTTTCAGAGAAAATCACTTTCCTTTGAAAGTGCCTTAAGCTACTTGCAAGCATTAGGAAGAAACTCACATGCGTTTCTCTGAAAGAGAAGCAGTTTGTTCCAGCACTTCAATTCACTGTGTGAAGTGAATGGAGTGTTGCCTCGCTTTCTAAATGCTGTCCTTTCAGAGAAAATCACTTTCCTTTCAAAGTGCCTTATGCTACTTACAAGCATTCAACAGAAACTCACATGCGTTTCTCTGAAAGAGAAGCAGTCTGTTCCAACACTTCAATTCAATGTGCGAAGTGAATGGAGTGTTGCTTCACTTTCTAAATGCTGTCCTTTCAGAGAAAATCACTTTCCTTTGAAAGTGCCTTAAGCTACTTACAAGCATTCCACAGAAATTCACATGCGTTTCTCTGAAAGAGAAGCTGTCTGTTCCAACACTTCAATTCACTGTGCGAAGTGAATGGAGTGTTGCTTCAGTTTGTAAATGCTGTCCTTTCAGAGAAAATCACTTTCCTTTGAAAGTGCCTTAAGCAACTTGCAAGCATTCAGAAGAAACTCACATGCGTTTCTCTGAAAGAGAAGCAGTCTGTTCCAACACTTCAGTTCACTGTGCGAAGTGAATGGAGTGTTGCTTCACTTTCTAAATGCTGTCCTTTCAGAGAAAATCACTTTCCTTTCAAAGTGCCTTAAGCTACTTACAAGCATTCAACAGAAACTCACATGCGTTTCTCTGAAAGAGAAGCAGTCTGTTCCAATACTTCAATTCACTCTGCGAAGTGAATGGAGTGTTGCTTCACTTTCTAAATGCTGTCCTTTTAGAGAAAATCACTTTCCTTTGAAAGTGCCTTAAGCAAATTGCAAGCATTCACAAGAAACTCACATGCGTTTCTCTGAAAGAGAAGCAGTCTGTTCCAACACTTCAAT
The DNA here is from genome assembly GCF_982192425.1 of Myodes glareolus. Lineage (NCBI taxonomy): Eukaryota > Metazoa > Chordata > Mammalia > Rodentia > Cricetidae > Myodes > Myodes glareolus. The sequence continues at coordinate 518,961 of NW_028263245.1, forward strand.
TCACTGTGCGAAGTGAATGGAGTGTTGCTTCACTTTCTAAATGCTGTCCTTTCAGAGAAAATCACTTTCCTTTCAAAGTGCCTTAAGCTACTTACAAGCATTCACCAGAAACTCACATGCGTTTCTCTGAAAGAGAAGCAGTCTGTTCCAACACTTCAATTCACTGTGCGAAGTGAATGGAGTGTTGCTTCACTTTCTAAATGCTGTCCTTTCAGAGAAAATCACTTTCCTTTGAAAGTGCCTTAAGCTACTTACAAGCATTCAACAGAAACTCACATGCATTTCTCTGAAAGAGAAGCAGTCTGTTCCAACACTTCAATTCACTGTGCGAAGTGAATGGAGTGTTGCTTCACTTTCTAAATGCTGTCCTTTCAGAGAAAATCACTTTCCTTCGAAAGTGCCTTAATCTACTTGCAAGCATTAGGAAGAAACTCACATGCGTTTCTCTGAAAGAGAAGCAGTCTGTTCCAACACTTCAATTCACTGTGTGAAGTGAATGGAGCGTGGCCTCACTTTCTAAATGCTGTCCTTTCAGAGAAAATCACTTTCCTTTGAAAGTGCCTTAAGCTACTTACAAGCATTCACCAGAAACTCACATGCGTTTCTCTGAAAGAGAAGCAGTCTGTTCCAACACTTCAATTCAATGTGTGAAGTGAATGGAGTGTTGCTTCACTTTCTAAATACTGTCCTTTCAGAGAAAATCACTTTCCTTTGAAAGTGCCTTAAGCTACTTACAAGCATTCAACAGAAACTCACATGCATTTCCCTGAAAGAGAAGCAATCTGTTCCAACACTTCAATTCTCTGTGCGAAGTGAATGGAGTGTTGCTTCAGTTTCTAAATGCTGTCCTTTCAGAGAAAATCACTTTCCTTTGAAAGTGCCTTAAGCTACTTGCAAGCATTAGGAAGAAACTCTCATGCGTTTCTCTGAAAGAGAAGCAGTCTGTTCCAACACTTCAATTCACTGTGCGAAGTGAATGGAGTGTTGCCTCACTTTCTAAATGCTGTCCTTTCAGAGAAAATCACTTTCCATTGAAAGTGCCCAAAACTACTTTCAAGCATTCACAAAAAACTCACATTGGTTTCTCTGAAAGAGAAGCAGTCTGTTCCAACACTTTAATTCACTGTGCGAAGTGAATATAGTGTTGCTTCACTTTCTAAATGCTGTTCTTTCAGAGCAAATCCCTTTCCTTTGAATGTGCCTTAAGCTACTTACAAGCATTCAACAGAAACTCACATGCATTTCTCTGAAAGAGAAGCAATCTGTTCAAACACTTCAATTCTCTGTGCGAAGTGAATGGAGTGTTGCTTCACTTTCTAAATGCTGTCCTTTCAGAGAAAATCACTTTCCTTTGAAAGTGCCTTAAGCTACTTGCAAGCATTAGGAAAAAACCCACATGTGTTTTTCTGAAAGAGAAGCAGTCTGTTCCAACACTTCAATTCACTGTGCGAAGTGAATGGAGTGTTGCTTCACTTTCTAAATGCTGTCCTTTCAGAGAAAATCACTTTCCTTTGAAAGTGGCTTAAGCTACTTGCAAGCATTAGGAAGAAAATCACATGCGGTGTTCTGAAAGAGAAGCAGTCTGTTCCAACACTTCAATTCACTGTGCGAAGTGAATGGAGTGTTGCCTCACTTTTTAAATGCTGTCCTTTCAGAGAAAATCACTTTCAATTGAAAGTGCCCAAAACTACTTTCAAGCATTCACAAAAAACTCACATGCGTTGCTCTGAAAGAGAAGCAGTCTGTTCCAACACTTCAATTCACTGTGTGAAGTGAATGGAGTGCTGCTTCACTTTCTAAATGCTGTCCTTTCAGAGAAAATCCCTTTCCTTTGAATGTGCCTTAAGCTACTTACAAGCATTCAACAAAAACTCACATGCATTTCTCTGAAAGAGAAGCAATCTGTTCCAACACTTCAATTCTCTGTGCGAAGTGAATGGAGTGTTGCTTCACTTTCTAAATGCTATCCTTTCAGAGAAAATCACTTTCCTTTGAAAGTGCCTTAAGCTACTTAAAAGCATTCAACAGAAACTCACATGCATTTCTCTGAAAGAGAAGCAGTCTGTTCTAACACTTCAATTCACTGTTCGAAGTGAATGGAGTGTTGCTTCACTTTCTAAATGCTATCCTTTCAGAGAAAATCACTTTCCTTTGAAAGTGCCTTAAGCTACTTACAAGCATTCACCAGAAACTCACATGCGTTTCTCTGAAAGAGAAGCAGTCTGTTCCAACACTTCAATTCACTGTGCGAAGTGAATGGAGTGTTGCTTCACTTTCTAAATCCTGTCCTTTCAGAGAAAATCACTTTCCTTTGAAAGTGCCTTAAGCTACTTGCAAGCATTAGGAAGAAACTCACATGCGTTTCTCTGAAAGAGAAGCAGTTTGTTCCAGCACTTCAATTCACTGTGTGAAGTGAATGGAGTGTTGCCTCGCTTTCTAAATGCTGTCCTTTCAGAGAAAATCACTTTCCTTTCAAAGTGCCTTATGCTACTTACAAGCATTCAACAGAAACTCACATGCGTTTCTCTGAAAGAGAAGCAGTCTGTTCCAACACTTCAATTCAATGTGCGAAGTGAATGGAGTGTTGCTTCACTTTCTAAATGCTGTCCTTTCAGAGAAAATCACTTTCCTTTGAAAGTGCCTTAAGCTACTTACAAGCATTCAACAGAAACTCACATGCATTTCTCTGAAAGAGAAGCAGTCTGTTCCAACACTTCAATTCACTGTGCGAAGTTAATGGAGTGTTGCTTCACTTTCTAAATGCTGTCCTTTCAGAGAAAATCACTTTCCTTTGAAAGTGCCTTAAGCAACTTGCAAGCATTCACAAGAAACACTAATGCGTTTCTATGAAAGAGAAGAACTCTGTTCCAACACTTCAATTCACTGCACGAAGGGAATGGAGTGTTGCTTCACTTTCTCAATGCTGTCCTTTCATAGAAAATCACTTTCCTTTGAAAGTGCCTTAAGCTACTTACAAGCATTCAACAGAAACTCACATGCGTTTCTCTGAAAGAGAAGCTGTCTGTTCCAACACTTCAATTCACTGTGCGAAGTGAATGGAGTGTTGCTTCAGTTTGTAAATGCTGTCCTTTCAGAGAAAATCACTTTCCTTTGAAAGTGCCTTAAGCAACTTGCAAGCATTCACAAGAAACTCACATGCGTTTCTCTGAAAGAGAAGCAGTCTGTTCCAACACTTCAGTTCCCTGTGCGAAGTGAATGGAGTGTTGCTTCACTTTCTAAATGCTGTCCTTTCAGAGAAAATCACTTTCCTTTGAAAGTGCCTTAAGCTACTTACAAGCATTCACCAGAAACTCACATGCGTTTCTCTGAAAGAGAAGCAGTCTGTTCCAACACTTCAATTCACTGTGCGAAGTGAATGGAGTGTTGCTTCACTTTCTAAATGCTGTCCTTTCAGAGAAAATCACTTTCCTTTTAAAGTGCCTTAAGCTACTTACAAGCATTCAACAGAAACTCACATGCGTTTCTCTGAAAGAGAAGCAGTCTGTTCCAACACTTCAATTCAATGTGTGAAGTGAATGGAGTGTTGCTTCACTTTCTAAATACTGTCCTTTCAGAGAAAATCACTTTCCTTTGAAAATGCCTTAAGCTACTTACAAGCATTCAACAGAAACTCACATGCATTTCTCTGAAAGAGAAGCAATCTGTTCCAACACTTCATTCTCTGTGCGAAGTGAATGGAGTGTTGCTTCATTTTCTAAATGCTGTCCTTTCAGAGAAAATAACTTTCCTTTGAAAGTGCCTTAAGCTACTTGCAAGCATTAGGAAGAAACTCTCATGCGTTTCTCTGAAATAGAAGCAGTCTGTTCCAACACTTCAATTCACTGTGCGAAGTGAATGGAGTGTTGCCTCACTTTCTAAATGCTGTCCTTTCAGAGAAAATCACTTTCCATTGAAAGTGCCCAAAACTACTTTCAAGCATTCACAAAAAACTCACATTGGTTTCTCTGAAAGAGAAGCAGTCTGTTCCATCACTTCAATTCACTGTGCGAAGTGAATATAGTGTTGCTTCACTTTCTAAATGCTGTTCTTTCAGAGAAAATCCCTTTCCTTTGAATGTGCCTTAAGCTACTTACAAGCATTCAACAGAAACTCACATGCATTTCTCTGAAAGAGAAGCAATCTGTTCCAACACTTCAATTCTCTGTGCGAAGTGAATGGAGTGTTGCTTCACTTTCTAAATGCTGTCCTTTCAGAGAAAATCACTTTCCTTTGAAAGTGCCTTAAGCTACTTGCAAGCATTAGGAAGAAACTCACATGCGTTTCTCTGAAAGAGAAGCAATCTGTTCCAACACTTCAATTCTCTTTGCGAAGTGAATGGAGTGTTGCTTCATTTTCTAAATGCTGTCCTTTCAGAGAAAATAACTTTCCTTTGAAAGTGCCTTAAGCTACTTGCAAGCATTAGGAAGAAACTCTCATGCGTTTCTCTGAAAGAGAAGCAGTCTGTTCCAACACTTCAATTCACTGTGCGAAGTGAATGGAGTGTTGCCTCACTTTCTAAATGCTGTCCTTTCAGAGAAAATCACTTTCCATTGAAAGTGCCCAAAACTACTTTCAAGCATTCACAAAAAACTCACATTGGTTTCTCTGAAAGAGAAGCAGTCTGTTCCATCACTTCAATTCACTGTGCGAAGTGAATATAGTGTTGCTTCACTTTCTAAATGCTGTTCTTTCAGAGAAAATCCCTTTCCTTTGAATGTGCCTTAAGCTACTTACAAGCATTCAACAGAAACTCACATGCATTTCTCTGAAAGAGAAGCAATCTGTTCCAACACTTCAATTCTCTGTGCGAAGTGAATGGAGTGTTGCTTCACTTTCTAAATGCTGTCCTTTCAGAGAAAATCACTTTCCTTTGAAAGTGCCTTAAGCTACTTGCAAGCATTAGGAAGAAACTCACATGCGTTTCTCTGAAAGAGAAGCAGTCTGTTCCAACACTTCAATTCACTGTGCGAAGTGAATAGAGTGTTGCTTCACTTTCTAAATGCTGTCCTTTCAGAGAAAATCACTTTCCTTTGAAAGTGCCTTAAGCTACTTGCAAGCATTAAAAAGAAACTCACATGCGTTTCTCTGAAAGAGAAGCAGTCTCTTCCAACACTTCAGTTCACTGTGTGAAGTGAATGGAGTGTTGCCTCACTTTCTAAATGCTGTCCTTTCAGAGAAAATCACTTTCCTTTGAAAGTGCCTTAAGCTACTTACAAGCATTCAACAGAAACTCACATGCGTTTCTCTGAAAGAGAAGCCGTCTGTTCCAACACTTCAATTCAATGTGTGAAGAGAATGGAGTGTTGCTTCACTTTCTAAATGCTGTCCTTTCAGAGAAAATCACTTTCCTTTCAAAGTGCCTTAAGCTACTTACAAGCATTCACCAGAAACTCACATGCGTTTCTCTGAAAGAGAAGCAGTCTGTTCCAACACTTCAATTCACTGTGCGAAGTGAATGGAGTGTTGCTTCACATTCTAAATGCTGTCCTTTCAGAGAAAATCACTTTCCTTTGAAAGTGCCTTAAGCTACTTGCAAGCATTAGGAAGAAACTCACATGCGTTGCTCTGAAAGAGAAGCAGTCTGTTCCAACACTTCAATTCACTGTGCGAAGTGAATGGAGTGTTGCCTCACTTTTTAAATGCTGTCCTTTCAGAGAAAATCACTTTCCATTGAAAGTGCCCAAAACTACTTTCAAGCATTCACAAAAAACTCAAATGCGTTTCTCTGAAAGAGAAGCAGTCTGTTCCAACACTTCAATTCAGTGCGCGAAGTGAATATAGTGTTGCTTCACTTTCTAAATGCTGTCCTTTCAGAGAAAATCCCTTTCCTTTGAATGTGCCTTAAGCTACTTACAAGCATTCAACAGAAACTCACATGCATTTCTCTGAAAGAGAAGCAATCTGTTCCAATACTTCAATTCTCTGTGCGAAGTGAATGGAGTGTTGCTTCACTTTCTAAATGCTGTCCTTTCAGAGAAAATCACTTTCCTTTGAAAGTGCCTTAAGCTACTTACAAGCATTCAACAGAAACTCACATGCATTTCTCTGAAAGAGAAGCAGTCTGTTCTAACACTTCAATTCACTGTGCGAAGTGAATGGAGTGTTGCTTCACTTTCTAAATGCTGTCCTTTCAGAGAAAATCACTTTCCTTTGAAAGTGCCTTAAGCTACTTACAAGCATTCACCAGAAACTCACATGCGTTTCTCTGAAAGAGAAGCAGTCTGTTCCAACACTTCAATTCACTGTGCGAAGTGAATGGAGTGTTGCTTCTCTTTCTAAATCCTGTCCTTTCAGAGAAAAACACTTTCCTTTGAAAGTGCCTTAAGCTACTTGCAAGCATTAGGAAGAAACTCACATGCGTTTCTCTGAAAGAGAAGCAGTTTGTTCCAGCACTTCAATTCACTGTGTGAAGTGAATGGAGTGTTGCCTCGCTTTCTAAATGCTGTCCTTTCAGAGAAAATCACTTTCCTTTCAAAGTGCCTTATGCTACTTACAAGCATTCAACAGAAACTCACATGCGTTTCTCTGAAAGAGAAGCAGTCTGTTCCAACACTTCAATTCAATGTGCGAAGTGAATGGAGTGTTGCTTCACTTTCTAAATGCTGTCCTTTCAGAGAAAATCACTTTCCTTTGAAAGTGCCTTAAGCTACTTACAAGCACTCAACAGAAACTCACATGCATTTCTCTGAAAGAGAAGCAGTCTGTTCCAACTCTTCAATTCACTGTGCGAAGTGAATGGAGTGTTGCTTCACTTTCTAAATGCTGTCCTTTCAGAGAAAATCAATTTCCTTTGAAAGTGCCTTAAGCAACTTGCAAGCATTCACAAGAAACACTAATGCGTTTCTATGAAAGAGAAGCACTCTGTTCCAACACTTCAATTCACTGTGTGAAGTGAATGGAGTGTTGCCTCGCTTTCTAAATGCTGTCCTTTCAGAGAAAATCACTTTCCTTTCAAAGTGCCTCATGCTACTTACAAGCATTCAACAGAAACACACATGCATTTCTCTGAAAGAGAAGCAGTCTGTTCCAACACTTCAATTCACTGTGCGAAGTGAATGGAGTGTTGCTTCACTTTCTAAATGCTGTCCTTTCAGAGAAAATCACTTTCCTTTGAAAGTGCCTTAAGCTACATACAAGCATTCAACAGAAACTCACATGCATTTCTCTGAAAGAGAAGCAGTCTGTTCCAACACTTCAATTCACTGTGCGAAGTGAATGGAGTGTTGCTTCACTTTCTAAATCCTGTCCTTTCAGAGAAAATCACTTTCCTTCGAAAGTGCCTTAAGCTACTTGCAAGCATTAGGAAGAAACTCACATGCGTTTCTCTGAAAGAGAAGCAGTCTGTTCCAACACTTCAATTCACTGTGTGAAGTGAATGGAGCGTGGCCTCACTTTCTAAATGCTGTCCTTTCAGAGAAAATCACTTTCCTTTGAAAGTGCCTTAAGCTACTTACAAGCATTCACCAGAAACTCACATGCGTTTCTCTGAAAGAGAAGCAGTCTGTTCCAACACTTCAATTCAATGTGTGAAGTGAATGGAGTGTTGCTTCACTTTCTAAATACTGTCCTTTCAGAGAAAATCACTTTCCTTTGAAAGTGCCTTAAGCTACTTACAAGCATTCAACAGAAACTCACATGCATTTCCCTGAAAGAGAAGCAATCTGTTCCAACACTTCAATTCTCTGTGCGAAGTGAATGGAGTGTTGCTTCAGTTTCTAAATGCTGTCCTTTCAGAGAAAATCACTTTCCTTTGAAAGTGCCTTAAGCTACTTGCAAGCATTAGGAAGAAACTCTCATGCGTTTCTCTGAAAGAGAAGCAGTCTGTTCCAACACTTCAATTCACTTTGCGAAGTGAATGGAGTGTTGCCTCACTTTCTAAATGCTGTCCTTTCAGAGAAAATCACTTTCCATTGAAAGTGCCCAAAACTACTTTCAAGCATTCACAAAAAACTCACATTGGTTTCTCTGAAAGAGAAGCAGTCTGTTCCAACACTTTAATTCACTGTGCGAAGTGAATATAGTGTTGCTTCACTTTCTAAATGCTGTTCTTTCAGAGCAAATCCCTTTCCTTTGAATGTGCCTTAAGCTACTTACAAGCATTCAACAGAAACCCACATGCATTTCTCTGAAACAGAAGCAATCTGTTCCAACACTTCAATTCTCTGTGCAAAGTGAATGGAGTGTTGCTTCACTTTCTAAATGCTGTCCTTTCAGAGAAAATCACTTTCCTTTGAAAGTGCCTTAAGCTACTTGCAAGCATTAGGAAAAAACCCACATGTGTTTTTCTGAAAGAGAAGCAGTCTGTTCCAACACTTCAATTCACTGTGCGAAGTGAATGGAGTGTTGCTTCACTTTCTAAATGCTGTCCTTTCAGAGAAAATCACTTTCCTTTGAAAGTGGCTTAAGCTACTTGCAAGCATTAGGAAGAAAATCACATGCGGTGTTCTGAAAGAGAAGCAGTCTGTTCCAACACTTCAATTCACTGTGCGAAGTGAATGGAGTGTTGCCTCACTTTTTAAATGCTGTCCTTTCAGAGAAAATCACTTTCAATTGAAAGTGCCCAAAACTACTTTCAAGCATTCACAAAAAACTCACATGCGTTGCTCTGAAAGAGAAGCAGTCTGTTCCAACACTTCAATTCACTGTGTGAAGTGAATGGAGTGCTGCTTCACTTTCTAAATGCTGTCCTTTCAGAGAAAATCCCTTTCCTTTGAATGTGCCTTAAGCTACTTACAAGCATTCAACAGAAACTCACATGCATTTCTCTGAAAGAGAAGCAATCTGTTCCAACACTTCAATTCTCTGTGCGAAGTGAATGGAGTGTTGCTTCACTTTCTAAATGCTATCCTTTCAGAGAAAATCACTTTCCTTTGAAAGTGCCTTAAGCTACTTACAAGCATTCAACAGAAACTCACATGCATTTCTCTGAAAGAGAAGCAGTCTGTTCTAACACTTCAATTCACTGTTCGAAGTGAATGGAGTGTTGCTTCACTTTCTAAATGCTATCCTTTCAGAGAAAATCACTTTCCTTTGAAAGTGCCTTAAGCTACTTACAAGCATTCACCAGAAACTCACATGCGTTTCTCTGAAAGAGAAGCAGTCTGTTCCAACACTTCAATTCACTGTGCGAAGTGAATGGAGTGTTGCTTCACTTTCTAAATCCTGTCCTTTCAGAGAAAATCACTTTCCTTTGAAAGTGCCTTAAGCTACTTGCAAGCATTAGGAAGAAACTCACATGCGTTTCTCTGAAAGAGAAGCAGTTTGTTCCAGCACTTCAATTCACTGTGTGAAGTGAATGGAGTGTTGCCTCGCTTTCTAAATGCTGTCCTTTCAGAGAAAATCACTTTCCTTTCAAAGTGCCTTATGCTACTTACAAGCATTCAACAGAAACTCACATGCGTTTCTCTGAAAGAGAAGCAGTCTGTTCCAACACTTCAATTCAATGTGCGAAGTGAATGGAGTGTTGCTTCACTTTCTAAATGCTGTCCTTTCAGAGAAAATCACTTTCCTTTGAAAGTGCCTTAAGCTACTTACAAGCATTCAACAGAAACTCACATGCGTTTCTCTGAAAGAGAAGCTGTCTGTTCCAACACTTCAATTCACTGTGCGAAGTGAATGGAGTGTTGCTTCACTTTCTAAATCCTGTCCTTTCAGAGAAAATCACTTTCCTTTGAAAGTGCCTTAAGCAACTTGCAAGCATTCACAAGAAACACTAATGCGTTTCTATGAAAGAGAAGAACTCTGTTCCAACACTTCAATTCACTGCACGAAGGGAATGGAGTGTTGCTTCACTTTCTAAATGCTGTCCTTTCAGAGAAAATCACTTTCCTTTGAAAGTGCCTTAAGCTACTTACAAGCATTCAACAGAAACTCACATGCGTTTCTCTGAAAGAGAAGCTGTCTGTTCCAACACTTCAATTCACTGTGCGAAGTGAATGGAGTGTTGCTTCAGTTTGTAAATGCTGTCCTTTCAGAGAAAATCACTTTCCTTTGAAAGTGCCTTAAGCAACTTGCAAGCATTCAGAAGAAACTCACATGCGTTTCTCTGAAAGAGAAGCAGTCTGTTCCAACACTTCAGTTCACTGTGCGAAGTGAATGGAGTGTTGCTTCACTTTCTAAATGCTGTCCTTTCAGAGAAAATCACTTTCCTTTCAAAGTGCCTTAAGCTACTTACAAGCATTCAACAGAAACTCACATGCGTTTCTCTGAAAGAGAAGCAGTCTGTTCCAATACTTCAATTCACTCTGCGAAGTGAATGGAGTGTTGCTTCACTTTCTAAATGCTGTCCTTTCAGAGAAAATCACTTTCCTTTGAAAGTGCCTTAAGCTACTTACAAGCATTCAACAGAAACTCACATGCATTTCTCTGAAAGAGAAGCAGTCTGTTCCAACACTTCAATTCACTGTGCGAAGTGAATGGAGTGTTGCTTCACTTTCTAAATGCTGTCCTTTCAGAGAAAATCACTTTCCTTCGAAAGTGCCTTAAGCTACTTGCAAGCATTAGGAAGAAACTCACATGCGTTTCTCTGAAAGAGAAGCAGTCTGTTCCAACACTTCAATTCACTGTGTGAAGTGAATGGAGCGTGGCCTCACTTTCTAAATGCTGTCCTTTCAGAGAAAATCACTTTCCTTTGAAAGTGCCTTAAGCTACTTACAAGCATTCACCAGAAACTCACATGCGTTTCTCTGAAAGAGAAGCAGTCTGTTCCAACACTTCAATTCAATGTGTGAAGTGAATGGAGTGTTGCTTCACTTTCTAAATACTGTCCTTTCAGAGAAAATCACTTTCCTTTGAAAGTGCCTTAAGCTACTTACAAGCATTCAACAGAAACTCACATGCATTTCCCTGAAAGAGAAGCAATCTGTTCCAACACTTCAATTCTCTGTGCGAAGTGAATGGAGTGTTGCTTCAGTTTCTAAATGCTGTCCTTTCAGAGAAAATCACTTTCCTTTGAAAGTGCCTTAAGCTACTTGCAAGCATTAGGAAGAAACTCTCATGCGTTTCTCTGAAAGAGAAGCAGTCTGTTCCAACACTTCAATTCACTGTGCGAAGTGAATGGAGTGTTGCCTCACTTTCTAAATGCTGTCCTTTCAGAGAAAATCACTTTCCATTGAAAGTGCCCAAAACTACTTTCAAGCATTCACAAAAAACTCACATTGGTTTCTCTGAAAGAGAAGCAGTCTGTTCCAACACTTTAATTCACTGTGCGAAGTGAATATAGTGTTGCTTCACTTTCTAAATGCTGTTCTTTCAGAGCAAATCCCTTTCCTTTGAATGTGCCTTAAGCTACTTACAAGCATTCAACAGAAACTCACATGCATTTCTCTGAAAGAGAAGCAATCTGTTCAAACACTTCAATTCTCTGTGCGAAGTGAATGGAGTGTTGCTTCACTTTCTAAATGCTGTCCTTTCAGAGAAAATCACTTTCCTTTGAAAGTGCCTTAAGCAACTTGCAAGCATTCACAAGAAACACTAATGCGTTTCTATGAAAGAGAAGAACTCTGTTCCAACACTTCAATTCACTGCACGAAGGGAATGGAGTGTTGCTTCACTTTCTAAATGCTGTCCTTTCAGAGAAAATCACTTTCCTTTGAAAGTGCCTTAAGCTACTTACAAGCATTCAACAGAAACTCACATGCATTTCTCTGAAAGAGAAGCAGTCTGTTCTAACACTTCAATTCACTGTTCGAAGTGAATGGAGTGTTGCTTCACTTTCTAAATGCTATCCTTTCAGAGAAAATCACTTTCCTTTGAAAGTGCCTTAAGCTACTTACAAGCATTCACCAGAAACTCACATGCGTTTCTCTGAAAGAGAAGCAGTCTGTTCCAACACTTCAATTCACTGTGCGAAGTGAATGGAGTGTTGCTTCACTTTCTAAATCCTGTCCTTTCAGAGAAAATCACTTTCCTTTGAAAGTGCCTTAAGCTACTTGCAAGCATTAGGAAGAAACTCACATGCGTTTCTCTGAAAGAGAAGCAGTTTGTTCCAGCACTTCAATTCACTGTGTGAAGTGAATGGAGTGTTGCCTCGCTTTCTAAATGCTGTCCTTTCAGAGAAAATCACTTTCCTTTCAAAGTGCCTTATGCTACTTACAAGCATTCAACAGAAACTCACATGCGTTTCTCTGAAAGAGAAGCAGTCTGTTCCAACACTTCAATTCAATGTGCGAAGTGAATGGAGTGTTGCTTCACTTTCTAAATGCTGTCCTTTCAGAGAAAATCACTTTCCTTTGAAAGTGCCTTAAGCTACTTACAAGCATTCAACAGAAACTCACATGCGTTTCTCTGAAAGAGAAGCTGTCTGTTCCAACACTTCAATTCACTGTGCGAAGTGAATGGAGTGTTGCTTCACTTTCTAAATCCTGTCCTTTCAGAGAAAATCACTTTCCTTTGAAAGTGCCTTAAGCAACTTGCAAGCATTCACAAGAAACACTAATGCGTTTCTATGAAAGAGAAGAACTCTGTTCCAACACTTCAATTCACTGCACGAAGGGAATGGAGTGTTGCTTCACTTTCTAAATGCTGTCCTTTCAGAGAAAATCACTTTCCTTTGAAAGTGCCTTAAGCTACTTACAAGCATTCAACAGAAACTCACATGCGTTTCTCTGAAAGAGAAGCTGTCTGTTCCAACACTTCAATTCACTGTGCGAAGTGAATGGAGTGTTGCTTCAGTTTGTAAATGCTGTCCTTTCAGAGAAAATCACTTTCCTTTGAAAGTGCCTTAAGCAACTTGCAAGCATTCAGAAGAAACTCACATGCGTTTCTCTGAAAGAGAAGCAGTCTGTTCCAACACTTCAGTTCACTGTGCGAAGTGAATGGAGTGTTGCTTCACTTTCTAAATGCTGTCCTTTCAGAGAAAATCACTTTCCTTTCAAAGTGCCTTAAGCTACTTACAAGCATTCAACAGAAACTCACATGCGTTTCTCTGAAAGAGAAGCAGTCTGTTCCAATACTTCAATTCACTCTGCGAAGTGAATGGAGTGTTGCTTCACTTTCTAAATGCTGTCCTTTCAGAGAAAATCACTTTCCTTTGAAAGTGCCTTAAGCTACTTACAAGCATTCAACAGAAACTCACATGCATTTCTCTGAAAGAGAAGCAGTCTGTTCCAACACTTCAATTCACTGTGCGAAGTGAATGGAGTGTTGCTTCACTTTCTAAATGCTGTCCTTTCAGAGAAAATCACTTTCCTTCGAAAGTGCCTTAAGCTACTTGCAAGCATTAGGAAGAAACTCACATGCGTTTCTCTGAAAGAGAAGCAGTCTGTTCCAACACTTCAATTCACTGTGTGAAGTGAATGGAGCGTGGCCTCACTTTCTAAATGCTGTCCTTTCAGAGAAAATCACTTTCCTTTGAAAGTGCCTTAAGCTACTTACAAGCATTCACCAGAAACTCACATGCGTTTCTCTGAAAGAGAAGCAGTCTGTTCCAACACTTCAATTCAATGTGTGAAGTGAATGGAGTGTTGCTTCACTTTCTAAATACTGTCCTTTCAGAGAAAATCACTTTCCTTTGAAAGTGCCTTAAGCTACTTACAAGCATTCAACAGAAACTCACATGCATTTCCCTGAAAGAGAAGCAATCTGTTCCAACACTTCAATTCTCTGTGCGAAGTGAATGGAGTGTTGCTTCAGTTTCTAAATGCTGTCCTTTCAGAGAAAATCACTTTCCTTTGAAAGTGCCTTAAGCTACTTGCAAGCATTAGGAAGAAACTCTCATGCGTTTCTCTGAAAGAGAAGCAGTCTGTTCCAACACTTCAATTCACTGTGCGAAGTGAATGGAGTGTTGCCTCACTTTCTAAATGCTGTCCTTTCAGAGAAAATCACTTTCCATTGAAAGTGCCCAAAACTACTTTCAAGCATTCACAAAAAACTCACATTGGTTTCTCTGAAAGAGAAGCAGTCTGTTCCAACACTTTAATTCACTGTGCGAAGTGAATATAGTGTTGCTTCACTTTCTAAATGCTGTTCTTTCAGAGCAAATCCCTTTCCTTTGAATGTGCCTTAAGCTACTTACAAGCATTCAACAGAAACTCACATGCATTTCTCTGAAAGAGAAGCAATCTGTTCAAACACTTCAATTCTCTGTGCGAAGTGAATGGAGTGTTGCTTCACTTTCTAAATGCTGTCCTTTCAGAGAAAATCACTTTCCTTTGAAAGTGCCTTAAGCAACTTGCAAGCATTCACAAGAAACACTAATGCGTTTCTATGAAAGAGAAGAACTCTGTTCCAACACTTCAATTCACTGCACGAAGGGAATGGAGTGTTGCTTCACTTTCTAAATGCTGTCCTTTCAGAGAAAATCACTTTCCTTTGAAAGTGCCTTAAGCTACTTACAAGCATTCAACAGAAACTCACATGCGTTTCTCTGAAAGAGAAGCTGTCTGTTCCAACACTTCAATTCACTGTGCGAAGTGAATGGAGTGTTGCTTCAGTTTGTAAATGCTGTCCTTTCAGAGAAAATCACTTTCCTTTGAAAGTGCCTTAAGCAACTTGCAAGCATTCAGAAGAAACTCACATGCGTTTCTCTGAAAGAGAAGCAGTCTGTTCCAACACTTCAGTTCACTGTGCGAAGTGAATGGAGTGTTGCTTCACTTTCTAAATGCTGTCCTTTCAGAGAAAATCACTTTCCTTTCAAAGTGCCTTAAGCTACTTACAAGCATTCAACAGAAACTCACATGCGTTTCTCTGAAAGAGAAGCAGTCTGTTCCAATACTTCAATTCACTCTGCGAAGTGAATGGAGTGTTGCTTCACTTTCTAAATGCTGTCCTTTTAGAGAAAATCACTTTCCTTTGAAAGTGCCTTAAGCAAATTGCAAGCATTCACAAGAAACTCACATGCGTTTCTCTGAAAGAGAAGCAGTCTGTTCCAACACTTCAATTCACTGTGCGAAGTGAATGGAGTGTTGCTTCACTTTCTAAATGCTGTCCTTTCAGAGAAAATCACTTTCCTTTCAAAGTGCCTTAAGCTACTTACAAGCATTCACCAGAAACTCACATGCGTTTCTCTGAAAGAGAAGCAGTCTGTTCCAACACTTCAATTCACTGTGCGAAGTGAATGGAGTGTTGCTTCACTTTCTAAATGCTGTCCTTTCAGAGAAAATCACTTTCCTTTGAAAGTGCCTTAAGCTACTTGCAAGCATTAGGAAAAAACCCACATGTGTTTTTCTGAAAGAGAAGCAGTCTGTTCCAACACTTCAATTCACTGTGCGAAGTGAATGGAGTGTTGCTTCACTTTCTAAATGCTGTCCTTTCAGAGAAAATCACTTTCCTTTGAAAGTGGCTTAAGCTACTTGCAAGCATTAGGAAGAAAATCACATGCGGTGTTCTGAAAGAGAAGCAGTCTGTTCCAACACTTCAATTCACTGTGCGAAGTGAATGGAGTGTTGCCTCACTTTTTAAATGCTGTCCTTTCAGAGAAAATCACTTTCAATTGAAAGTGCCCAAAACTACTTTCAAGCATTCACAAAAAACTCACATGCGTTGCTCTGAAAGAGAAGCAGTCTGTTCCAACACTTCAATTCACTGTGTGAAGTGAATGGAGTGCTGCTTCACTTTCTAAATGCTGTCCTTTCAGAGAAAATCCCTTTCATTTGAATGTGCCTTAAGCTACTTACAAGCATTCAACAAAAACTCACATGCATTTCTCTGAAAGAGAAGCAATCTGTTCCAACACTTCAATTCTCTGTGCGAAGTGAATGGAGTGTTGCTTCACTTTCTAAATGCTATCCTTTCAGAGAAAATCACTTTCCTTTGAAAGTGCCTTAAGCTACTTACAAGCATTCAACAGAAACTCACATGCATTTCTCTGAAAGTGAAGCAGTCTGTTCTAACACTTCAATTCACTGTTCGAAGTGAATGGAGTGTTGCTTCACTTTCTAAATGCTATCCTTTCAGAGAAAATCACTTTCCTTTGAAAGTGCCTTAAGCTACTTACAAGCATTCACCAGAAACTCACATGCGTTTCTCTGAAAGAGAAGCAGTCTGTTCCAACACTTCAATTCACTGTGCGAAGTGAATGGAGTGTTGCTTCACTTTCTAAATCCTGTCCTTTCAGAGAAAATCACTTTCCTTTGAAAGTGCCTTAAGCTACTTGCAAGCATTAGGAAGAAACTCACATGCGTTTCTCTGAAAGAGAAGCAGTTTGTTCCAGCACTTCAATTCACTGTGTGAAGTGAATGGAGTGTTGCCTCGCTTTCTAAATGCTGTCCTTTCAGAGAAAATCACTTTCCTTTCAAAGTGCCTTATGCTACTTACAAGCATTCAACAGAAACTCACATGCGTTTCTCTGAAAGAGAAGCAGTCTGTTCCAACACTTCAATTCAATGTGCGAAGTGAATGGAGTGTTGCTTCACTTTCTAAATGCTGTCCTTTCAGAGAAAATCACTTTCCTTTGAAAGTGCCTTAAGCTACTTACAAGCATTCAACAGAAACTCACATGCATTTCTCTGAAAGAGAAGCAGTCTGTTCCAACACTTCAATTCACTGTGCGAAGTTAATGGAGTGTTGCTTCACTTTCTAAATGCTGTCCTTTCAGAGAAAATCACTTTCCTTTGAAAGTGCCTTAAGCAACTTGCAAGCATTCACAAGAAACACTAATGCGTTTCTATGAAAGAGAAGAACTCTGTTCCAACACTTCAATTCACTGCACGAAGGGAATGGAGTGTTCCTTCACTTTCTCAATGCTGTCCTTTCAGAGAAAATCACTTTCCTTTGAAAGTGCCTTAAGCTACTTACAAGCATTCACCAGAAACTCACATGCGTTTCTCTGAAAGAGAAGCAGTCTGTTCCAACACTTCAATTCACTGTGCGAAGTGAATGGAGTGTTGCTTCACTTTCTAAATGCTGTCCTTTCAGAGAAAATCACTTTCCTTTTAAAGTGCCTTAAGCTACTTACAAGCATTCAACAGAAACTCACATGCGTTTCTCTGAAAGAGAAGCAGTCTGTTCCAACACTTCAATTCAATGTGTGAAGTGAATGGAGTGTTGCTTCACTTTCTAAATACTGTCCTTTCAGAGAAAATCACTTTCCTTTGAAAATGCCTTAAGCTACTTACAAGCATTCAACAGAAACTCACATGCATTTCTCTGAAAGAGAAGCAATCTGTTCCAACACTTCATTCTCTGTGCGAAGTGAATGGAGTGTTGCTTCATTTTCTAAATGCTGTCCTTTCAGAGAAAATAACTTTCCTTTGAAAGTGCCTTAAGCTACTTGCAAGCATTAGGAAGAAACTCTCATGCGTTTCTCTGAAATAGAAGCAGTCTGTTCCAACACTTCAATTCACTGTGCGAAGTGAATGGAGTGTTGCCTCACTTTCTAAATGCTGTCCTTTCAGAGAAAATCACTTTCCATTGAAAGTGCCCAAAACTACTTTCAAGCATTCACAAAAAACTCACATTGGTTTCTCTGAAAGAGAAGCAGTCTGTTCCATCACTTCAATTCACTGTGCGAAGTGAATATAGTGTTGCTTCACTTTCTAAATGCTGTTCTTTCAGAGAAAATCCCTTTCCTTTGAATGTGCCTTAAGCTACTTACAAGCATTCAACAGAAACTCACATGCATTTCTCTGAAAGAGAAGCAATCTGTTCCAACACTTCAATTCTCTGTGCGAAGTGAATGGAGTGTTGCTTCACTTTCTAAATGCTGTCCTTTCAGAGAAAATCACTTTCCTTTGAAAGTGCCTTAAGCTATTGCAAGCATTAGGAAGAAACTCACATGCGTTTCTCTGAAAGAGAAGCAATCTGTTCCAACACTTCAATTCTCTTTGCGAAGTGAATGGAGTGTTGCTTCATTTTCTAAATGCTGTCCTTTCAGAGAAAATAACTTTCCTTTGAAAGTGCCTTAAGCTACTTGCAAGCATTAGGAAGAAACTCTCATGCGTTTCTCTGAAAGAGAAGCAGTCTGTTCCAACACTTCAATTCACTGTGCGAAGTGAATGGAGTGTTGCCTCACTTTCTAAATGCTGTCCTTTCAGAGAAAATCACTTTCCATTGAAAGTGCCCAAAACTACTTTCAAGCATTCACAAAAAACTCACATTGGTTTCTCTGAAAGAGAAGCAGTCTGTTCCATCACTTCAATTCACTGTGCGAAGTGAATATAGTGTTGCTTCACTTTCTAAATGCTGTTCTTTCAGAGAAAATCCCTTTCCTTTGAATGTGCCTTAAGCTACTTACAAGCATTCAACAGAAACTCACATGCATTTCTCTGAAAGAGAAGCAATCTGTTCCAACACTTCAATTCTCTGTGCGAAGTGAATGGAGTGTTGCTTCACTTTCTAAATGCTGTCCTTTCAGAGAAAATCACTTTCCTTTGAAAGTGCCTTAAGCTACTTGCAAGCATTAGGAAGAAACTCACATGCGTTTCTCTGAAAGAGAAGCAGTCTGTTCCAACACTTCAATTCACTGTGCGAAGTGAATAGAGTGTTGCTTCACTTTCTAAATGCTGTCCTTTCAGAGAAAATCACTTTCCTTTGAAAGTGCCTTAAGCTACTTGCAAGCATTAAAAAGAAACTCACATGCGTTTCTCTGAAAGAGAAGCAGTCTCTTCCAACACTTCAGTTCACTGTGTGAAGTGAATGGAGTGTTGCCTCACTTTCTAAATGCTGTCCTTTCAGAGAAAATCACTTTCCTTTGAAAGTGCCTTAAGCTACTTACAAGCATTCAACAGAAACTCACATGCGTTTCTCTGAAAGAGAAGCCGTCTGTTCCAACACTTCAATTCAATGTGTGAAGAGAATGGAGTGTTGCTTCACTTTCTAAATGCTGTCCTTTCAGAGAAAATCACTTTCCTTTCAAAGTGCCTTAAGCTACTTACAAGCATTCACCAGAAACTCACATGCGTTTCTCTGAAAGAGAAGCAGTCTGTTCCAACACTTCAATTCACTGTGCGAAGTGAATGGAGTGTTGCTTCACATTCTAAATGCTGTCCTTTCAGAGAAAATCACTTTCCTTTGAAAGTGCCTTAAGCTACTTGCAAGCATTAGGAAGAAACTCACATGCGTTGCTCTGAAAGAGAAGCAGTCTGTTCCAACACTTCAATTCACTGTGCGAAGTGAATGGAGTGTTGCCTCACTTTTTAAATGCTGTCCTTTCAGAGAAAATCACTTTCCATTGAAAGTGCCCAAAACTACTTTCAAGCATTCACAAAAAACTCAAATGCGTTTCTCTGAAAGAGAAGCAGTCTGTTCCAACACTTCAATTCAGTGCGCGAAGTGAATATAGTGTTGCTTCACTTTCTAAATGCTGTCCTTTCAGAGAAAATCCCTTTCCTTTGAATGTGCCTTAAGCTACTTACAAGCATTCAACAGAAACTCACATGCATTTCTCTGAAAGAGAAGCAATCTGTTCCAATACTTCAATTCTCTGTGCGAAGTGAATGGAGTGTTGCTTCACTTTCTAAATGCTGTCCTTTCAGAGAAAATCACTTTCCTTTGAAAGTGCCTTAAGCTACTTACAAGCATTCAACAGAAACTCACATGCATTTCTCTGAAAGAGAAGCAGTCTGTTCTAACACTTCAATTCACTGTGCGAAGTGAATGGAGTGTTGCTTCACTTTCTAAATGCTGTCCTTTCAGAGAAAATCACTTTCCTTTGAAAGTGCCTTAAGCTACTTACAAGCATTCACCAGAAACTCACATGCGTTTCTCTGAAAGAGAAGCAGTCTGTTCCAACACTTCAATTCACTGTGCGAAGTGAATGGAGTGTTGCTTCACTTTCTAAATCCTGTCCTTTCAGAGAAAAACACTTTCCTTTGAAAGTGCCTTAAGCTACTTGCAAGCATTAGGAAGAAACTCACATGCGTTTCTCTGAAAGAGAAGCAGTTTGTTCCAGCATTTCAATTCACTGTGTGAAGTGAATGGAGTGTTGCCTCGCTTTCTAAATGCTGTCCTTTCAGAGAAAATCACTTTCCTTTGAAAGTGCCTTATGCTACTTACAAGCATTCAACAGAAACTCACATGCGTTTCTCTGAAAGAGAAGCAGTCTGTTCCAACACTTCAATTCAATGTGCGAAGTGAATGGAGTGTTGCTTCACTTTCTAAATGCTGTCCTTTCAGAGAAAATCACTTTCCTTTGAAAGTGCCTTAAGCTACTTACAAGCACTCAACAGAAACTCACATGCATTTCTCTGAAAGAGAAGCAGTCTGTTCCAACACTTCAATTCACTGTGCGAAGTGAATGGAGTGTTGCTTCACTTTCTAAATGCTGTCCTTTCAGAGAAAATCAATTTCCTTTGAAAGTGCCTTAAGCAACTTGCAAGCATTCACAAGAAACACTAATGCGTTTCTATGAAAGAGAAGCACTCTGTTCCAACACTTCAATTCACTGTGTGAAGTGAATGGAGTGTTGCCTCGCTTTCTAAATGCTGTCCTTTCAGAGAAAATCACTTTCCTTTCAAAGTGCCTCATGCTACTTACAAGCATTCAACAGAAACACACATGCATTTCTCTGAAAGAGAAGCAGTCTGTTCCAACACTTCAATTCACTGTGCGAAGTGAATGGAGTGTTGCTTCACTTTCTAAATGCTGTCCTTTCAGAGAAAATCACTTTCCTTTGAAAGTGCCTTAAGCTACATACAAGCATTCAACAGAAACTCACATGCATTTCTCTGAAAGAGAAGCAGTCTGTTCCAACACTTCAATTCACTGTGCGAAGTGAATGGAGTGTTGCTTCACTTTCTAAATCCTGTCCTTTCAGAGAAAATCACTTTCCTTTGAAAGTGCCTTAAGCAACTTGCAAGCATTCACAAGAAACACTAATGCGTTTCTATGAAAGAGAAGCACTCTGTTCCAACACTTCAATTCTCTGCACGAAAGGAATGGAGTGTTGCTTCACTTTCTAAATGCTGTCCTTTCAGAGAAAATCACTTTCCTTTCAAAGTGCCTTAAGCTACTTACAAGCATTCAACAGAAACTCACATGCGTTTCTCTGAAAGAGAAGCAGTCTGTTCCAACACTTCAATTCACTGTGCGAAGTGAATGGAGTGTTGCTTCAGTTTGTAAATGCTGTCCTTTCAGAGAAAATCACTTTCCTTTGAAAGTGCCTTAAGCTACTTACAAGCATTCACCAGAAACTCACATGCGTTTCTCTGAAAGAGAAGCAGTCTGTTCCAATACTTCAATTCACTCTGCGAAGTGAATGGAGTGTTGCTTCACTTTCTAAATGCTGTCCTTTCAGAGAAAATCACTTTCCTTTGAAAGTGCCTTAAGCTACTTACAAGCATTCAACAGAAACTCACATGCATTTCTCTGAAAGAGAAGCAGTCTGTTCCAACACTTCAATTCACTGTGCGAAGTGAATGGAGTGTTGCTTCACTTTCTAAATGCTGTCCTTTCAGAGAAAATCACTTTCCTTTGAAGGTGCCTTAAGCTACTAGCAAGCATTAGGAAGAAACTCACATGCGTTTCTCTGAGAGAGAAGCAGTCTGTTCCAACACTTCAATTCACTGTGCGAAGTGAATGGAGTGTTGCTTCACTTTCTAAATGCTGTCCTTTCAGAGAATATCACTTTAATTGAAAGTGCCTTAAGCTACTTGCAAGCATTAAAAAGAAACTCACATGCGTTTCTCTGAAAGAGAAGCAGTCTGTTCCAACACTTCAGTTCACTGTGTGAAGTGAATGGAGTGTTGCCTCACTTTCTAAATGCTGTCCTTTCAGAGAAAATCACTTTCCTTTGAAAGTGCCTTAAGCTACTTACAAGCATTCAACAGAAACTCACATGCGTTTCTCTGAAAGAGAAGCCGTCTGTTCCAACACTTCAATTCAATGTGTGAAGAGAATGGAGTGTTTCTTCACTTTCTAAATGCTGTCCTTTCAGAGAAAATCACTTTCCTTTCAAAGTGCCTTAAGCTACTTACAAGCATTCACCAGAAAATCACATGCGTTTCTCTGAAAGAGAAGCAGTCTGTTACAACACTTCAATTCACTGTGCGAAGTGAATGGAGTGTTGTCTCACTTTTTAAATGCTGTCCTTTCAGAGAAAATCACTTTCCATTGAAAGTGTCCAAAACTACTTTCAAGCATTCACAAAAAACTCACATGCGTTTCTCTGAAAGAGAAGCAGTCTGTTCCAACACTTCAATTCAGTGCGCGAAGTGAATATAGTGTTACTTCACTTTCTAAATGCTGTCCTTTCAGAGAAAATCCCTTTCCTTTGAATGTGCCTTAAGCTACTTACAAGCATTCAACAGAAACTCACATGCATTTCTCTGAAAGAGAAGCAATCTGTTCCAACACTTCAATTCTCTGTGCGAAGTGAATGGAGTGTTGCTTCACTTTCTAAATGCTGTCCTTTCAGAGAAAATCACGTTCCTTTGAAAGTGCCTTAAGCTTCTTACAAGCACTCAACAGAAACTCACATGCATTTCTCTGAAAGAGAAGCAGTCTGTTCCAACACTTCAATTCACTGTGCGAAGTGAATGGAGTGTTGCTTCACTTTCTAAATGCTGTCCTTTCAGAGAAAATCAATTTCCTTTGAAAGTGCCTTAAGCAACTTGCAAGCATTCACAAGAAACACTAATGCGTTTCTATGAAAGGGAAGCACTCTGTTCCAACACTTCAATTCACTGTGTGATGTGAATGGAGTGTTGCCTCGCTTTCTAAATGCTGTCCTTTCAGAGAAAATCACTTTCCTTTCAAAGTGCCTTATGCTACTTACAAGCATTCAACAGAAACACACATGCGTTTCTCTGAAAGAGAAGCAGTCTGTTCCAACACTTCAATTCACTGTGCGAAGTGAATGGAGTGTTGCTTCACTTTCTAAATGCTGTCCTTTCAGAGAAAATCACTTTCCTTTGAAAGTGCCTTAAGCTACTTACAAGCATTCAACAGAAACTCACATGCATTTCTCTGAAAGAGAAGCAGTCTGTTCCAACACTTCAATTCACTGTGCGAAGTGAATGGAGTGTTGCTTCACTTTCTAAATCCTGTCCTTTCAGAGAAAATCACTTTCCTTTGAAAGTGCCTTAAGCAACTTGCAAGCATTCACAAGAAACACTAATGCGTTTCTATGAAAGAGAAGCAATCTGTTCCAACATTTCAATTCTCTGCACGAAGGGAATGGAGTGTTGCTTCACTTTCTAAATGCTGTCCTTTCAGAGAAAATCACTTTCCTTTCAAAGTGCCTTAAGCTACTTACAAGCATGCAACAGAAACTCACATGCGTTTCTCTGAAAGAGAAGCAGTCTGTTCCAACACTTCAATTCACTGTGCGAAGTGAATGGAGTGTTGCTTCAGTTTGTAAATGCTGTCCTTTCAGAGAAAATCACTTTCCTTTGAAAGTGCCTTAAGCTACTTACAAGCATTCACCAGAAACTCACATGCGTTTCTCTGAAAGAGAAGCAGTCTGTTCCAATACTTCAATTCACTCTGCGAAGTGAATGGAGTGTTGCTTCACATTCTAAATGCTGTCCTTTCAGAGAAAATCACTTTCCTTTGAAAGTGCCTTAAGCTACTTACAAGCATTCAACAGAAACTCACATGCATTTCTCTGAAAGAGAAGCAGTCTGTTCCAACACTTCAATTCACTGTGCGAATTGAATGGAGTGTTGCTTCACTTTCTAAATGCTGTCCTTTCAGAGAAAATCACTTTCCTTTGAAAGTGCCTTAAGCTACTTACAAGCATTCACCAGAAACTCACATGCGTTTCTCTGAAAGAGAAGCAGTCTGTTCCAATACTTCAATTCACTCTGCGAAGTGAATGGAGTGTTGCTTCACTTTCTAAATGCTGTCCTTTCAGAGAAAATCACTTTCCTTTGAAAGTGCCTTAAGCTACTTACAAGCATTCAACAGAAACTCACATGCATTTCTCTGAAAGAGAAGCAGTCTGTTCCAACACTTCAATTCACTGTGCGAAGTGAATGGAGAGTTCCTTCACTTTCTAAATGCTGTCCTTTCAGAGAAAATCACTTTCTTTTGAAAGTGCCTTAAGCTACTAGCAAGCATTAGGAAGAAACTCACATGCGTTTCTCTGAAAGAGAAGCAGTCTGTTCCAACACTTCAATTCACTGTGCGAAGTGAATGGAGTGTTGCTTCACTTTCTAAATTATGTCCTTTCAGAGAAAATTACTTTCCTTTGAAAGTGCCTTAAGCAACTTGCAAGCATTCACAAGAAACACTAATGCGTTTCTATGAAAGAGAAGCAGTCTGTTCCAACACTTCAATTCATTGCGCGAAGGGAATGGAGTGTTGCTTCACTTTCTAAATCCTGTCCTTTCAGAGAAAATCACTTTCCTTTGAAAGTGCCTTAAGCTACTTGCAAGCATTAGGAAGAAACTCACATGCGTTTCTCTGAAAGAGAAGCAGTTTGTTCCAGCACTTCAATTCACTGTGTGAAGTGAATGGAGTGTTGCCTCGCTTTCTAAATGCTGTCCTTTCAGAGAAAATCACTTTCCTTTCAAAGTGCCTTATGCTACTTACAAGCATTCAACAGAAACTCACATGCGTTTCTCTGAAAGAGAAGCAGTCTGTTCCAACACTTCAATTCAATGTGCGAAGTGAATGGAGTGTTGCTTCACTTTCTAAATGCTGTCCTTTCAGAGAAAATCACTTTCCTTTGAAAGTGTCTTAAGCAACTTGCAAGCATTCACAAGAAACACTAATGCGTTTCTATGAAAGAGAAGCACTCTGTTCCAACACTTCAATTCACTGCACGAAGGGAATGGAGTGTTGCTTCACTTTCTAAATGCTGTCCTTTCAGAGAAAATCACTTTCCTTTGAAAGTGCCTTAAGCTACTTACAAGCATTCAACAGAAACTCACATGCGTTTCTCTGAAAGAGAAGCAGTCTGTTCCAACACTTCAATTCACTGTGCGAAGTGAATGGAGTGTTGCGTCAGTTTCTAAATGCTGTCTTTTCAGGGAAAATCACTTTCCGTTGAAAGTGCCTTAAGCAACTTGCAAGAATTCACAAGAAACTCACATGCGTTTCTCTGAAAGAGAAGCAGTCTGTTCCAACACTTCAATTCACTGTGCGAAGTGAATGGAGTGTTGCTTCACTTTTTAAATGCTGTCCTTATAGAGAAAATCACTTTCATTTGAAAGTGCCTTAAGCTACTTACAAGCATTCACCAGAAACTCACATGCGTTTCTCTGAAAGAGAAGCAGTCTGGTCCAATACTTCAATTCACTCTGCGAAGTGAATGGAGTGTTGCTTCACTTTCTAAATGCTGTCCTTTCAGAAAAAATCACTTTCCTTTGAAAGTGCCTAAAGCTACTTGCAAGCATTATGAAGAAACTCACATGCGTTTCTCTGAAAGAGAAGCAGTCTGTTCCAACACTTCAATTCACTGTGTGAAGTGAATGGAGTGTTGCCTCACTTTCTAAATGCTGTCCTTTCAGAGAAAATCACTTTCCTTTGAAAGTGCCTTAAGCTACTTACAAGCATTCAACAGAAACTCACATGCATTTCTCTGAAAGTGAAGCAGTCTGTTCCAACACTTCAATTCACTGTGCGAAGTGAATGGAGTGTTGCTTCACTTTCTAAATTATGTCCTTTCAGAGAAAATCACTTTCCTTTGAAAGTGCCTTAAGCAACTTGCAAGCATTCACAAGAAACACTAATGCGTTTCTATGAAAGAGAAGCACTCTGTTCCAACAATTCAATTCACTGCACGAAGGGAATGGAGTGTTGCTTCACTTTCTAAATGCTGTCCTTTCAGAGAAAATCACTTTCCTT
Organism: Myodes glareolus; assembly: GCF_982192425.1. NCBI lineage: Eukaryota > Metazoa > Chordata > Mammalia > Rodentia > Cricetidae > Myodes > Myodes glareolus. The sequence continues at coordinate 544,629 of NW_028263245.1, forward strand.
TGAAAGTGCCTTAAGCTACTTACAAGCATTCACCAGAAACTCACATGCGTTTCTCTGAAAGAGAAGCAGTCTGTTCCAATACTTCAATTCACTCTGCGAAGTGAATGGAGTGTTGCTTCACTTTCTAAATGCTGTCCTTTCAGAGAAAATCACTTTCCTTTGAAAGTGCCTTAAGCTACTTACAAGCATTCACCAGAAACTCACATGCATTTCTCTGAAAGAGAAGCAGTCTGTATCAACACTTCAATTCACAGTGCGAAGTGAATGGAGTGTTGCTTCACTTTCTAAATGCTGTCCTTTCAGAAAAAATCACTTTCCTTTGAAAGTGCCTAAAGCTACTTGCAAGCATTAGGAAGAAACTCACATGCGTTTCTCTGAAAGAGAAGCAGTCTGTTTCAACACTTCAATTCACTGTGTGAAGTGAATGGAGTGTTGCCTCACTTTCTAAATGTTGTCCTTTCAGAGAAAATCACTTTCCTTTGAAAGTGCCTTAAGCTACTTACAAGCATTCACAGGAAACTCAAATGCGTTTCTATAAAAGAGAAGCTGTCTGTTCCAACTCTTCAATTCACTGTGCGAAGTGAATGGAGTGTTGCTTCACTTTCTATTTGCTCTCCTTTTAGAGAAAATCACTCTCTTTTGAAACTGCCTTAAGCTACTTACAAGCATTCAATAGAAACTCACATGCGTTTCTCTGAAAGAGAAGCAGTCTGTTCCAACACTTCAATTCAATGTGTGAAGTGAATGGGGTGTTGCTTCACTTTCTGAATACTGTCCTTTCAGAGAAAATCACTTTCCTTTGAAAGTGCCTTAAGCTACTTACAAGCATTCAACAGAAACTCACATGCATTTCTCTGAAAGAGAAGCAATCTGTTCCAACACTTCAATTCTCTGTGCGAAGTGAATGGAGTGTTGCTTCACTTTCTAAATGCTGTCCTTTCAGAGAAAATCACTTTCCTTTGAAAGTGCCTTAACTAACTTGCAAGCATTCACAAGAAACACTAATGCATTTTTATGAAAAAGAAGCAGTCTGTTCCAACACTTCAATTCACTGTGCGAAGTGAATGGAGTGTTGCTTCACTTTCGAAATGCTGTCCTTTCAGAGAAAATCACTTTCCTTTGAAAGTGCCTTAAGCTACTTGCAAGCATTAGGAAGAAAAAAACATGCGTTTCTCTGAAAGAGAATCAGTCTGTTCCAACACATCAATTCACTGTGCGAAGTGAATGGAGTGTTGCCTCACTTTCTAAATGCTGTCCTTTCAGAGAAAATCACTTTCCATTGAAAGTGCCCAAAACTACTTTCAAGCATTCACAAAAAACTCACATGCGTTTCTCTGAAAGAGAAGCAGTCTGTTCCAACACTTCAGTTCACTGTGTGAAGTGAATGGAGTGTTGCCTCACTTTCTAAATGCTGTCCTTTCAGAGAAAATCACTTTCCTTTGAAAGTGCCTTAAGCTACTTACAAGCATTCAACAGAAACTCACATGCGTTTCTCTGAAAGAGAAGCCGTCTGTTCCAACACTTCAAATCAATGTGTGAAGAGAATGGAGTGTTGCTTCACTTTCTAAATGCTGTCCTTTCAGAGAAAATCACTTTCCTTTGAAAGTGCCTTAAGCTACTTACAAGCATTCACCAGAAACTCACATGCGGTTCTCTGAAAGAGAAGCAGTCTGTTCCAACACTTCAATTCACTGTGCGAAGTGAATGGAGTGTTTCTTCACTTTCTAAATCCTGTCCTTTCAGAGAAAATCACTTTCCTTTGAAAGTGCCTTAAGCTACTTGCAAGCATTAGGAAGAAACTCACATGCGTTTCCCTGAAAGAGAAGCAGTTTGTTCCAACACTTCAATTCACTGTGTGAAGTGAATGGAGTGTTGCCTCGCTTTCTAAATGCTGTCCTTTCAGAGAAAATCACTTTCCTTTCAAAGTGCCTTATGCTACTTACAAGCATTCAACAGAAACTCACATGCGTTTCTCTGAAAGAGAAGCAGTCTGTTCCAACAATTCAATTCAATGTGCGAAGTGAATGGAGTGTTGCTTCACTTTCTAAATGCTGTCCTTTCAGAGAAAATCACTTTCCTTTGAAAGTGCCTTAAGCTACTTACAAGCATTCAACAGAAACTCACATGCATTTCTCTGAAAGAGAAGCAGTCTGTTCCAACACTTCAATTCACTGTGCAAAGTGAATGGAGTGTTGCTTCACTTTCTAAATTATGTCCTTTCAGAGAAAATCACTTTCCTTTGAAAGTGCCTTAAGCAACTTGCAAGCATTCACAAGAAACACTAATGCGTTTCTATGAAAGAGAAGCAGTCTGTTCCAACACTTCAATTCACTGTGCTAAGTGAATGGAGTGTTGCTTCACTTTCTAAATGCTGTCCTTTCAGAGAAAATCACTTTCCTTTGAATGTGCCTTAAGCTACTTACAAGCATTCAACAGAAACTCACATGCGTTTCTCTGAAAGAGAAGCAGTCTGTTCCAACACTTCAATTCACTGTGCTAAGTGAATGGAGTGTTGCTTCAGTTTCTAAATGCTGTCTTTTCAGAGAAAATCACTTTCCTTTGAAAGTGCCTTAAGCAACTTGCAAGAATTCACAAGAAACTCACATGCGTTTCTCTGAAAGAGAAGCAGTCTGTTTCAACACTTCAATTCACTGTGCGAAGTGAATGGAGTGTTGCTTCGCTTTCTAAATGCTGTCCTTTCAGAGAAAATCACTTTCCTTAGAAAGTGCCTTAAGCTACTTACAAGCATTCACCAGAAACTCACATGCGTTTCTCTGAAAGAGAAGCAGTCTGTTCCAATACTTCAATTCACTCTGCGAAGTGAATGGAGTGTTGCTTCACTTTCTAAATGCTGTCCTTTCAGAGAAAATCACTTTCCTTTGAAAGTGCCTTAAGCTACTTGCAAGCATTAGGAAGAAACTCACATGCGTTTCTCTGAAAGAGAAGTAGTCTGTTCCAACACTTCAATTCACTGTGCGAAGTGAATGGAGTGTTGCTTCACTTTCTAAATGCTGTCCTTTCAGAGAAAATCACTTTCCTTTGAAAGTGCCTTAAGCTACTTGCAAGCATTAGGAAGAAACTCACATGCGTTTCTCTGAAAGAGAAGCAGTCTGTTCCAACACTTCAATTCACTGTGCGAAATGAATGGAGTGTTGCCTCACTTTCTAAATGCTGTCCTTTCAGAGAAAATCACTTTCCATTGAAAATGCCCAAAACAACTTTCAAGCATTCACAAAAAACTCACATGCGTTCCTCTGAAAGAGAAGCAGTCTGTTCCAACACTTCAATTCAATGCGCGAAGGGAATGGAGTGTTGCTTTACTTTCTAAATGGTGTCCTTTGAGAGAAAATCACTTTCCTTTGAAAGAGCCTTAAGCTACTTACAAGCATTCAACAGAAACTCACATGCATTTCTCTGAAAGAGAAGCAATCTGTTCCAACACTTCAATTCTCTGTGCGAAGTGAATGGAGTGTTGCTTCACTTTCTAAATGCTGTCCTTTCAGAGAAAATCACTTTCCTTTGAAAGTGCCTTAACTAACTTGCAAGCATTCACAAGAAACACTAATGCATTTTTATGAAAAAGAAGCAGTCTGTTCCAACACTTCAATTCACTGTGCGAAGTGAATGGAGTGTTGCTTCACTTTCGAAATGCTGTCCTTTCAGAGAAAATCACTTTCCTTTGAAAGTGCCTTAAGCTACTTGCAAGCATTAGGAAGAAAAAAACATGCGTTTCTCTGAAAGAGAAGCAGTCTGTTCCAACACATCAATTCACTGTGCGAAGTGAATGGAGTGTTGCCTCACTTTCTAAATGCTGTCCTTTCAGAGAAAATCACTTTCCATTGAAAGTGCCCAAAACTACTTTCAAGCATTCACAAAAAACTCACATGCGTTTCTCTGAAAGAGAAGCAGTCTGTTCCAACACTTCAGTTCACTGTGTGAAGTGAATGGAGTGTTGCCTCACTTTCTAAATGCTGTCCTTTCAGAGAAAATCACTTTCCTTTGAAAGTGCCTTAAGCTACTTACAAGCATTCAACAGAAACTCACATGCGTTTCTCTGAAAGAGAAGCCGTCTGTTCCAACACTTCAAATCAATGTGTGAAGAGAATGGAGTGTTGCTTCACTTTCTAAATGCTGTCCTTTCAGAGAAAATCACTTTCCTTTGAAAGTGCCTTAAGCTACTTACAAGCATTCACCAGAAACTCACATGCGGTTCTCTGAAAGAGAAGCAGTCTGTTCCAACACTTCAATTCACTGTGCGAAGTGAATGGAGTGTTTCTTCACTTTCTAAATCCTGTCCTTTCAGAGAAAATCACTTTCCTTTGAAAGTGCCTTAAGCTACTTGCAAGCATTAGGAAGAAACTCACATGCGTTTCCCTGAAAGAGAAGCAGTTTGTTCCAACACTTCAATTCACTGTGTGAAGTGAATGGAGTGTTGCCTCGCTTTCTAAATGCTGTCCTTTCAGAGAAAATCACTTTCCTTTCAAAGTGCCTTATGCTACTTACAAGCATTCAACAGAAACTCACATGCGTTTCTCTGAAAGAGAAGCAGTCTGTTCCAACAATTCAATTCAATGTGCGAAGTGAATGGAGTGTTGCTTCACTTTCTAAATGCTGTCCTTTCAGAGAAAATCACTTTCCTTTGAAAGTGCCTTAAGCTACTTACAAGCATTCAACAGAAACTCACATGCATTTCTCTGAAAGAGAAGCAGTCTGTTCCAACACTTCAATTCACTGTGCGAAGTGAATGGAGTGTTGCTTCACTTTCTAAATTATGTCCTTTCAGAGAAAATCACTTTCCTTTGAAAGTGCCTTAAGCAACTTGCAAGCATTCACAAGAAACACTAATGCGTTTCTATGAAAGAGAAGCAGTCTGTTCCAACACTTCAATTCACTGTGCTAAGTGAATGGAGTTTTGCTTCACTTTCTAAATGCTGTCCTTTCAGAGAAAATCACTTTCCTTTGAATGTGCCTTAAGCTACTTACAAGCATTCAACAGAAACTCACATGCGTTTCTCTGAAAGAGAAGCAGTCTGTTCCAACACTTCAATTCACTGTGCTAAGTGAATGGAGTGTTGCTTCAGTTTCTAAATGCTGTCTTTTCAGAGAAAATCACTTTCCTTTGAAAGTGCCTTAAGCAACTTGCAAGAATTCACAAGAAACTCACATGCGTTTCTCTGAAAGAGAAGCAGTCTGTTTCAACACTTCAATTCACTGTGCGAAGTGAATGGAGTGTTGCTTCGCTTTCTAAATGCTGTCCTTTCAGAGAAAATCACTTTCCTTAGAAAGTGCATTAAGCTACTTACAAGCATTCACCAGAAACTCACATGCGTTTCTCTGAAAGAGAAGCAGTCTGTTCCAATACTTCAATTCACTCTGCGAAGTGAATGGAGTGTTGCTTCACTTTCTAAATGCTGTCCTTTCAGAGAAAATCACTTTCCTTTGAAAGTGCCTTAAGCTACTTGCAAGCATTAGGAAGAAACTCACATGCGTTTCTCTGAAAGAGAAGTAGTCTGTTCCAACACTTCAATTCACTGTGCGAAGTGAATGGAGTGTTGCTTCACTTTCTAAATGCTGTCCTTTCAGAGAAAATCACTTTCCTTTGAAAGTGCCTTAAGCTACTTGCAAGCATTAGGAAGAAACTCACATGCGTTTCTCTGAAAGAGAAGCAGTCTGTTCCAACACTTCAATTCACTGTGCGAAATGAATGGAGTGTTGCCTCACTTTCTAAATGCTGTCCTTTCAGAGAAAATCACTTTCCATTGAAAATGCCCAAAACAACTTTCAAGCATTCACAAAAAACTCACATGCGTTCCTCTGAAAGAGAAGCAGTCTGTTCCAACACTTCAATTCAATGCGCGAAGGGAATGGAGTGTTGCTTTACTTTCTAAATGGTGTCCTTTGAGAGAAAATCACTTTCCTTTGAAAGAGCCTTAAGCTACTTACAAGCATTCAACAGAAACTCACATGCATTTCTCTGAAATAGAAGCAGTCTGTTCCAACACTTCAATTCACTGTACAAAGTGAATGGAGTATTGCTTCACTTTCTAAATGCTGTCCTTTCAGAGAAAATCACTTTCCTTTGAAAGTGCCTTAAGCAACTTGCAAGCATTCACAAGAAACACTAATGCGTTTCTATGAAAGAGAAGCACTCTGTTCCAACACTTCAATTCACTTCACGAAGGGAATGGAGTGTTTCTTCACTTTCTAAATGCTGTCCTTTCAGAGAAAATCACTTTCCTTTGAAAGTGCCTTAAGCAACTTGCAAGCATTCACAAGAAACTCACATGCGTTTCTCTGAAAGAAAAGCAGTCTGTTCCAATACTTCAATTCACTCTGCGAAGTGAATGGAGTGTTGCTTCACTTTCTAAATGCTGTCCTTTCAGAGAAAATCACTTTCCTTTGAAAGTGCCTTAAGCTACTTACAAGCATTCACCAGAAACTCACATGCGTTTCTCTGAAAGAGAAGCAGTCTGGTCCAATACTTCAATTCACTCTGCGAAGTGAATGGAGTGTTGCTTCACTTTCTAAATGCTGTCCTTTCAGAAAAAATCACTTTCCTTTGAAAGTCCCTAAAGCTACTTGCAAGCACTAGGAAGAAACTCACATGCGTTTCTCTGAAAGAGAAGCAGTCTGTTCCAACACTTCAATTCACAGTGTGAAGTGAATGGAGTGTTTCCTCACTTTCTAAATGCTGTCCTTTCAGAGAAAATCAATTTCCTTTGAAAGTGCCTTAAGCTACTTACAAGCATTCAACAGAAACTCACATGCGTTTCTCTGAAAGATAAGCAGTCTGTTCCAACACTTCAATTCAATGTGCGAAGTGAAAGGAGTGTTGCTTCACTCTCTAAATGCTGTCCTTTCAGAGAAAATCACTTTCCTTTGAAAGTGCCTTAAGCTACTTACAAGCATTCAACAGAAACTCACATGCATTTCTCTGAAAGAGAAGCAATCTGTTCCAACACTTCAATTCTCTGTGCGAAGTGAATGGAGTGTTGCTTCACTTTCTAAATGCTGTCCTTTCAGAGAAAATCACTTTCCTTTGAAAGTGCCTTAAGCTACTTGCAAGCATTCACAAGAAACACTAATGCGTTTCTATGAAAGAGAAGCAGTCTGTTCCAACACTTCAATTCACTATGCGAAGTGAATGGAGTGTTGCTTCACTTTCTAAATGCTGTCCTTTCAGAGAAAATCACTTTCCTTTGAAAGTGCCTTAAACTACTTTCAAGCATTCACAAAAAACTCACATGCGTTTCTCTTAAAGAGAAGCAGTCTGTTCCAACACTTCAATTCACTGTGCGAAGTGAATGGAGTGTTGCTTCAGTTTGTAAATGCTGTCCTTTCAGAGAAAATCACTTTCCTTTGAAAGTGCCTTAAGCAACTTGCAAGCATTCACAAGAAACTCACATGCGTTTCTCTGAAAGAGAAGCAGTTTGTTCCAACACTTCAATTCTCTGTGCAAAGTGAATGGAGTGTTGCTTCACTTTCTAAATGCTGTCCTTTCAGAGAAAATCACTTTCCTTTGAAAGTGCCTTAAGCTACTTACAAGCATTCACCAGAAATTCACATGCGTTTCTCTGAAAGAGAAGCAGTCTGTTCCAACACTTCAATTCACTGTGCAAAGTGAATGGAGTGTTGCTTCACTTTCTAAATGCTGTCCTTTCAGAGAAAATCACTTTCCTTAGAAAGTGCCTTAAACTACTTTCAAGCATTCACAAAAAATTCACATGCGTTTCTCTTAAAGAGAAGCAGTCTGTTCCAACACTTCAGTTCACTGTGCGAAGTGAATGGAGTGTTGCTTCAGTTTGTAAATGCTGTCCTTTCAGAGAAAATCACTTTCCTTTGAAAGTGCCTTAAGCAACTTGCAAGCATTGACAAGAAACTCACATGCGTTTCTCTGAAAGAAAAGCAGTCTGTTCCAATACTTCAATTCACTCTGCGAAGTGAATGGAGTGTTGCTTCACTTTCTAAATGCTGTCCTTTCAGAGAAAATCACTTTCCTTTGAAAGTCCCTAAAGCTACTTGCAAGCACTAGGAAGAAACTCACATGCGTTTCTCTGAAAGAGAAGCAGTCTGGTCCAATACTTCAATTCACTCTGCGAAGTGAATGGAGTGTTGCTTCACTTTCTAAATGCTGTCCTTTCAGAAAAAATCACTTTCCTTTGAAAGTCCCTAAAGCTACTTGCAAGCACTAGGAAGAAACTCACATGCGTTTCTCTGAAAGAGAAGCAGTCTGTTCCAACTCTTCAATTCACAGTGTGAAGTGAATGGAGTGTTTCCTCACTTTCTAAATGCTGTCCTTTCAGAGAAAATCAATTTCCTTTGAAAGTGCCTTAAGCTACTTACAAGCATTCAACAGAAACTCACATGCGTTTCTCTGAAAGATAAGCAGTCTGTTCCAACACTTCAATTCAATGTGCGAAGTGAAAGGAGTGTTGCTTCACTTTCTAAATGCTGTCCTTTCAGAGAAAATCACTTTCCTTTGAAAGTGCCTTAAGCTACTTACAAGCATTCAACAGAAACTCACATGCATTTCTCTGAAAGAGAAGCAATCTGTTCCAACACTTCAATTCTCTGTGCGAAGTGAATGGAGTGTTGCTTCACTTTCTAAATGCTGTCCTTTCAGAGAAAATCACTTTCCTTTGAAAGTGCCTTAAACTACTTTCAAGCATTCACAAAAAACTCACATGCGTTTATCTTATAGAGAAGCAGTCTTTTCCAACACTTCAATTCACTGTGCGAAGTGAATGGAGTGTTGCTTCAGTTTGTAAATGCTGTCCTTTCAGAGAAAATCACTTTCCTTTGAAAGTGCCTTAAGCAACTTGCAAGCATTCACAAGAAACTCACATGCATTTCTCTGAAAGAGAAGCAGTCTGTTCCAACACTTCAATTCACTGTGCGAAGTGAATGGAGTGTTGCTTCACTTTCTAAATGCTGTCCTTTCAGAGAAAATCACTTTCCTTTGAAAGTGCCTTAAGCTACTTACAAGCATTCAACAGAAACTCACATGCGTTTCTCTGAAAGAGAAGCAGTCTGTTCCAATACTTCAAATCACTCTGCGAAGTGAATGGAGTGTTGCTTCACTTTCTAAATGCTGTCCTTTCAGAGAAAATCACTTTCCTTTGAAAGTGCCTTAAACTACTTTCAAGCATTCACAAAAAACTCACATGCGTTTCTCTTAAGGAGAAGCAGTCTGTTCCAACACTTCAATTCACTGTGCGAAGTGAATGGAGTGTTGCTTCAGTTTGTAAATGCTGTCCTTTCAGAGAAAATCACTTTCCTTTGAAAGTGCCTTAAGCAACTTGCAAGCATTCACAAGAAACACTAATGCGTTTCTCTGAAAGAGAAGCACTCTGTTCCAACACTTCAATTCACTGCACGAAGGGAATGGAGTGTTGCTTCACTTTCTAAATGCTGTCCTTTCAGAGAAAATCACTTTCCTTTGAAAGTGCCTTAAGCTACTTACAAGCATTCACCAGAAACTCACATGCGTTTCTCTGAAAGAGAAGCAGTCTGTTCCAATACTTTAATTCACTCTGCGAAGTGAATGGAGTGTTGCTTCACTTTCTAAATGCTGTCCTTTCAGAGAAAATCACTTTCCTTTGAAAGTGCCTTAAGCCACTTACAAGCATTCAACAGAAACTCACATGCATTTCTCTGAAAGAGAAGCAGTCTGTTCCAACACTTCAATTCACTGTGCGAAGTGAATGGAGTGTTGCTTCACTTTCTAAATGCTGTCCTTTCAGAGAAAATCACTTTCCCTTGAAAGTGCCTTAAGCTACTTGCAAGCATTAGGAAGAAACTCACATGCGTTTCTCTGAAAGAGAAGCAGTCTGTTCCAACACTTCAATTCACTGTGTGAAGTGAATGGAGCGTGGCCTCACTTTCTAAATGCTGTCCTTTCAGAGAAAATCACTTTCCTTTGAAAGTGCCTTAAGCTACTTACAAGCATTCAACAGAAACTCACATGCGTTTCTCTGAAAGAGAAGCAGTCTGTTCCAACACTTCAATTCAATGTGTGAAGTGAATGGAGTGTTGCTTCACTTTCTAAATACTGTCCTTTCAGAGAAGATCACTTTCCTTTGAGAGTGCCTTAAGCTACTTACAAGCATTCAACAGAAACTCACATGCATTTCTCTGAAAGAGAAGCAGTCTGTTCCAACACTTCAATTCTCTGTGCGAAGTGAATGGAGTGTTGCTTCACTTTCTAAATGCTGTCCTTTCAGAGAAAATCACTTTCCTTTGAAATTGCCTTAAGCTACTTGCAAGCATTCACAAGAAACACTAATGCGTTTCTATGAAAGAGAAGCAGTCTGTTCCAACACTTCAATTCACTGTGCCAAGTGAATGGAGTGTTGCTTCACTTTCTAAATGCTGTCCTTTCAGAGAAAATCACTTTCCTTTGAAATAGCCTTAAGCTACTTACAAGCATTCACCAGAAACTCACATGCGTTTCTCTGAAAGAGAAGCAGTCTGTTCCAACACTTCAATTCACTGTGCGAAATGAATGGAGTGTTGCTTCACTTTCTAAATGCTGTCCTTTCAGAGAAAATCACTTTCCTTTGAAAGTGCCTTAAACTACTTTCAAGCATTCACAAAAAACTCACATGGGTTTCTCTTAAAGAGAAGCAGTCTGTTCCAACACTTCAATTCACTGTGCGAAGTGAATGGAGTGTTGCTTCACTTTCTAAATGCTGTCCTTTCAGAGAAAATCACTTTCCTTTGAAAGTGCCTTAAGCAACTTGCAAGCATTCACAAGAAACTCACATGCGTTTCTCTGAAAGAGAAGCAGTCTGTTCCAACACTTCAATTCACTGTGCGAAGTGAATGGAGTGTTGCTTCACTTTCTAAATGCTGTCCTTTCAGAGAAAATCACTTTCCTTTGAAAGTGCCTTAAGCTACTTACAAGCATTCACCAGAAACTCACATCCGTTTCTCTGAAAGAAAGCAGTCTGTTCCAATACTTCAATTCAATCTGCGAAGTGAATGGAGTGTTGCTTCACTTTCTAAATGCTGTCCTTTCAGAGAAAATCACTTTCCTTTGAAAGTGCCTTAAGCTACTTACAAGCATTCAACAGAAACTCACATGCATTGCTCTGGAAGAGAAGCAGTCTGTTCCAACACTTCAATTCACTGTGCGAAGTGAATGGAGTGTTGCTTCACTTTCTAAATGCTGTCCTTTCAGAGAAAATCACTTTCCTTTGAAAGTGCCTTAAGCTACTGCAAGCATTAGCAAGAAACTCACATGCGTTTCTCTGAAAGAGAAGCAGTCTGTTCCAACACTTCAATTCACTGTGTGAATTGAATGGAGCGTGGCCTCACTTTCTAAATGTGTCCTTTCAGAGAAAATCACTTTCCTTTGAAAGTGCCTTTAGCTACTTACAAGCATTCAACAGAAACTCACATGTGTTTCTCTGAAAGAGAAGCAGTCTGTTCCAACACTTCAATTCAATTTGTGAAGAATGGAGTGTTGCTTCACTTTCTAAATACTGTCCTTTCAGAGAAAATTACTTTCCTTTGAGAGTGCCTTAAGCTACTTACAAGCATTCAACAGAAACTCACATGCATTTCTCTGAAAGAGAAGCAATCTGTTCCAACACTTCAATTCTCTGTGCGAAGTGAATGGAGTGTTGCTTCACTTTCTAAATGCTGTCCTTTCAGAGTAAATCACTTTCTTTTGAAAGTGCCTTAAGCTACTTGCAAGCATTCACAAGAAACACTAATGCGTTTCTATGAAAGAGAAGCAGTCTGTTCCAACACTTCAATTCACTGTGCCAAGTGAATGGAGTGTTGCTTCACTTTCTAAATGCTGTCCTTTCAGAGAAAATCACTTTCCTTTGAAAGAGCCTTAAGCTACTTACAAGCATTCACCAGAAACTCACATCGTTTCTCTGAAAGAGAAGCAGTCTGTTCCAACACTTCAATTCACTATGCGAAGTGAATGGAGTGTTGCTTCACTTTCTAAATGCTGTCCTTTCAGAGAAAATCACTTTCCTTTGAAAGTGCCTTAAAGTACTTTCAAGCATTCACAAAAAACACACATGCGTTTCTCTTAAAGAGAAGCAGTCTGTTCCAACACTTCAATTCACTGTGCGAAGTGAATGGAGTGTTGCTTCAGTTTGTAAATGCTGTCCTTTCAGAGAAAATCACTTTCCTTTGAAAGTGCCTTAAGCAACTTGCAAGCATTCACAAGAAACTCACATGCATTTCTCTGAAAGAGAAGCAGTCTGTTCCAACACTTCAATTCACTGAGTGAAGTGAATGGAGTGTTGCTTCACTTTCTAAATGCTGTCCTTTCAGAGAAAATCACTTTCCTTTGAAAGTGCCTTAAGCTACTTGCAAGCATTAGGAAGAAACTCACATGCGTTTCCCTGAAAGAGAAGCAGTCTGTTCCAACACTTCAATTCACTGTGTGAAGTGAATGGAGCGTGGCCTCACTTTCTAAATGCTGTCCTTTCAGAGAAAATCACTTTTCTTTGAAAGTGCCTTAGGCTACTTACAAGCATTCAACAGAAACTCACATGCGTTTCTCTGAAAGAGAAGCAGTCTGTTCCAACACTTCAATTCAATGTGTGAAGTGAATGGAGTGTGGCTTCACTTTCTAAATACTGTCCTTTCAGAGAAAATCACTTTCCTTTGAAAGTGCCTTAAGCTACTTACAAGCATTCAACAGAAACTCACATGCATTGCTCTGAAAGAGAAGCAATCTGTTCCAACACTTCAATTCTCTGTGCGAAGTGAATGGAGTGTTGCTTCACTTTCTAAATGCTGTCCTTTCAGAGAAAATCACTTTCCTTTGAAAGTGCCTTAAGCTACTATCAAGCATTCCCAAGAAACACTAATGCGTTTCTCTGAAAGAGAAGCAGTCTGTTCCAACACTTCAATTCACTGTGCGAAGTGAATGGAGTGTTGCGTCAGTTTCTAAATGCTGTCCTTTCAGAGAAAATCACTTTCCTTAGAAAGTGCCTTAAACTACTTTCAAGCATTCACAAAAAACTCACATGCGTTTCTCTTAAAGAGAAGCAGTCTGTTCCAACACTTCAATTCACTGTGCGAAGTGAATGGAGTGTTGCTTCACTTTCTAAATGCTGTCCTTTCAGAGAAAATCACTTTCCTTTGAAAGTGCCTTAAGCTACTTGCAAGCATTAGGAAGAAACTCACATGCGTTTCTCTGAAAGAGAAGCAGTCTGTTCCAACACTTCAATTCACTGTGTGAAGTGAATGGAGCGTGGCCTCCCTTTCTAAATGCTGTCCTTTCAGAGAAAATCACTTTCCTTTGAAAGTGCCTTAAGCTACTTACAAGCATTCAACAGAAACTCACATGCGTTTCTCGGAAAGAGAAGCAGTCTGTTCCAACACTTCAATTCAATGTGTGAAGTGAATGGAGTGTTGCTTCACTTTCTAAATACTGTCCTTTCAGAGAAAATCACTTTCCTTTGAAAGTGCCTTAAGCTACTTACAAGCATTCAACAGAAACTCACATGCATTTCTCTAAAAGAGAAGCAATCTGTTCCAACACTTCAATTCTCTGTGCGAAGTGAATGGAGTGTTGCTTCACTTTCTAAATGCTGTCCTTTCAGAGAAAATCACTTTCCTTTGAAAGTGCCTTAAGCTACTTGCAAGCATTCACAAGAAACACAAATGCGTTTGTCTGAAAGAGAAGCAGTCTGTTCCAACACTTCAATTCACAGTGCGAAGTGAATGGAGTGTTGCTTCACTTTCTAAATGCTGTCCTTTCAGAGAAAATCACTTTCCTTTGAAAGTGCCTTAAGCTACTTGCAAGCATTAGGAAGAAAAACACATGCATTTCTCTGAAAGAGAAGCAGTCTGTTCCAACACATCAATTCACTGTGCGAAGTGAATGGAGTGTTGCCTCACTTTCTAAATGCTGTCCTTTCAGAGAAAATCACTTTCCATTGAAAGTGCCCAAAACTCCTTTCAAGCATTCACAAAAAACTCACATTGGTTTCTCTGAAAGAGAAGCAGTCTGTTCCAACACTTCAATTCACTGTGCGAAGTGAATATAGTGTTGCTTCACTTTCTAAATGCTGTCCTTTCAGAGAAAATCCCTTTCCTTTCAATGTGCCTTAAGCTACTTACAAGCATTCAACAGAAACTCACATGCATTTCTCTGAAAGAGAAGCAATCTGTTCCAACACTTCAATTCTCTGTGCGAAGTGAATGGAGTGTTGCTTCACTTTCTAAATGCTGTCCTTTCAGAGAAAATCACTTTCCTTTGAAATTGCCTTAAGCTACTTGCAAGCATTAGGAAGAAACTCACATGCGTTTCTCTGAAAGAGAAGCATTCTGTTCCAACACTTCAATTCACTGTGCGAAGTGAATGGAGTGTTGCCTCACTTTCTAAATGCTGTCCTTTCAGAGAAAATCACTTTCCTTTGAAAGTGCCTTAAACTACTTTCAAGCATTCACAAAAAACTCACATGCGTTTCTCTTAAAGAGAAGCAGTCTGTTCCAACACTTCAATTCACTGTGTGAAGTGAATGGAGTGTTGCTTCACTTTCTAAATGCTGTCCTTTCAGAGAAAATCACTTTCCTTTGAAAGTGCCTTAAGCAACTTGCAAGCATTCACAAGAAACTCACATGCGTTTCTCTGAAAGAGAAGCAGTCTGTTCCAACACTTCAATTCACTGTGCGAAGTGAATGGAGTGTTGCTTCACTTTCTAAATGCTGTCCTTTCAGAGAAAATCACTTTCCTTTGAAAGTGCCTTAAGCTACTTGCAAGCATTAGGAAGAAACTCACATGCGTTTCCCTGAAAGAGAAGCAGTCTGTTCCAACACTTCAATTCACTGTGTGAAGTGAATGGAGAGTGGCCTCACTTTCTAAATGCTGTCCTTTCAGAGAAAATCACTTTTCTTTGAAAGTGCCTTAGGCTACTTACAAGCATTCAACAGAAACTCACATGCGTTTCTCTGAAAGAGAAGCCGTCTGTTCCAACACTTCAATTCAATGTGTGAAGTGAATGGAGTGTGGCTTCACTTTCTAAATACTGTCCTTTCAGAGAAAATCACTTTCCTTTGAAAGTGCCTTAAGCTACTTACAAGCATTCAACAGAAACTCACATGCATTGCTCTGAAAGAGAAGCAATCTGTTCCAACACTTCAATTCTCTGTGCGAAGTGAATGGAGTGTTGCTTCACTTTCTAAATGCTGTCCTTTCAGAGAAAATCACTTTCCTTTGAAAGTGCCTTAAGCTACTTTCAAGCATTCCCAAGAAACACTAATGCGTTTCTCTGAAAGAGAAGCAGTCTGTTCCAACACTTCAATTCACTGTGCGAAGTGAATGGAGTGTTGCGTCAGTTTCTAAATGCTGTCCTTTCAGAGAAAATCACTTTCCTTAGAAAGTGCCTTAAACTACTTTCAAGCATTCACAAAAAACTCACATGCGTTTCTCTTAAAGAGAAGCAGTCTGTTCCAACACTTCAATTCACTGTGCGAAGTGAATGGAGTGTTGCTTCACTTTCTAAATGCTGTCCTTTCAGAGAAAATCACTTTCCTTTGAAAGTGCCTTAAGCTACTTGCAAGCATTAGGAAGAAACTCACATGCGTTTCTCTGAAAGAGAAGCAGTCTGTTCCAACACTTCAATTCACTGTGTGAAGTGAATGGAGCGTGGCCTCCCTTTCTAAATGCTGTCCTTTCAGAGAAAATCACTTTCCTTTGAAAGTGCCTTAAGCTACTTACAAGCATTCAACAGAAACTCACATGCGTTTCTCTGAAAGAGAAGCAGTCTGTTCCAATACTTCAATTCACTCTGCGAAGTGAATGGAGTGTTGCTTCACTTTCTAAATACTGTCCTTTCAGAGAAAATCACTTTCCTTTGAAAGTGCCTTAAGCTACTTACAAGCATTCAACAGAAACTCACATGCATTTCTCTAAAAGAGAAGCAATCTGTTCCAACACTTCAATTCTCTGTGCGAAGTGAATGGAGTGTTGCTTCACTTTCTAAATGCTGTCCTTTCAGAGAAAATCACTTTCCTTTGAAAGTGCCTTAAGCTACTTGCAAGCATTCACAAGAAACACAAATGCGTTTGTCTGAAAGAGAAGCAGTCTGTTCCAACACTTCAATTCACAGTGCAAAGTGAATGGAGTGTTGCTTCACTTTCTAAATGCTGTCCTTTCAGAGAAAATCACTTTCCTTTGAAATTGCCTTAAGCTACTTGCAAGCATTAGGAAGAAACTCACATGCGTTTCTCTGAAAGAGAAGCAGTCTGTTCCAACACTTCAATTCACTGTGCGAAGTGAATGGAGTGTTGCCTCACTTTCTAAATGCTGTCCTTTCAGAGAAAATCACTTTCCTTTGAAAGTGCCTTAAACTACTTTCAAGCATTCACAAAAAACTCACATGCGTTTCTCTTAAAGAGAAGCAGTCTGTTCCAACACTTCAATTCACTGTGTGAAGTGAATGGAGTGTTGCTTCACTTTCTAAATGCTGTCCTTTCAGAGAAAATCACTTTCCTTTGAAAGTGCCTTAAGCAACTTGCAAGCATTCACAAGAAACTCACATGCGTTTCTCTGAAAGAGAAGCAGTCTGTTCCAACACTTCAATTCACTGTGCGAAGTGAATGGAGTGTTGCTTCACTTTCTAAATGCTGTCCTTTCAGAGAAAATCACTTTCCTTTGAAAGTGCCTTAAGCTACTTACAAGCATTCACCAGAAACTCACATGCGTTTCTCTGAAAGAGAAGCAGTCTGTTCCAATACTTCAATTCACTCTGCGAAGTGAATGGAGTGTTGCTTCACTTTCTAAATGCTGTCCTTTCAGAGAAAATCACTTTCCTTTGAAAGTGCCTTAAGCTACTTACAAGCACTCAACAGAAACTCACATGCATTTCTCTGAAAGAGAAGCAGTCTGCTCCAACACTTCAATTCACTGTGCGAAGTGAATGGAGTGTTGCTTCACTTTCTAAATGCTGTCCTTTCAGAGAAAATCACTTTCCTTTGAAAGTGCCTTAAGCTACTTGCAAGCATTAGGAAGAAACTCACATGCGTTTCTCTGAAAGAGAAGCAGTCTGTTCCAACACTTCAATTCACTGTGTGAAGTGAATGGAGCGTGGCCTCACTTTCTAAATGCTGTCCTTTCAGAGAAAATCACTTTCCTTTGAAAGTGCCTTAAGCTACTTACAAGCATTCAACAGAAACTCACATGCGTTTCTCTGAAAGAGAAGCAGTCTGTTCCAACACTTCAATTCAATGTGTGAAGTGAATGGAGTGTTGCTTCACTTTCTAAATACTGTCCTTTCAGAGAAAATCACTTTCCTTTGAAAGTGCCTTAAGCTACTTACAAGCATTCAACAGAAACTCACATGCATTTCTCTGAAAGAGAAGCAATCTGTTCCAACACTTCAATTCTCTGTGCGAAGTGAATGGAGTGTTGCTTCACTTTCTAAATGCTGTCCTTTCAGAGAAAATCACTTTCCTTTGAAAGTGCCTTAAGCTACTTGCAAGCATTCACAAGAAACACTAATGCGTTTGTATGAAAGAGAAGCAGTCTGTTCCAACACTTCAATTCACTGTGCGAAGTGAATCGAGTGTTGCTTCACTTTCTAAATGCTGTCCTTTCAGAGAAAATCACTTTCCTTTGAAAGTGCTTAAGCTACTTGCAAGCATTAGGAAGAAAAACACATGCGTTTCTCTGAAAGAAGCAGTCTGTTCCAACACTTCAATTCACTGTGCGAAGTGAATGGAGTGTTGCCTCACTTTCTAAATGCTGTCCTTTCAGAGAAAATCACTTTCCATTGAAAGTGCCCAAAACTACTTTCAAGCATTCACAAAAAACTCACATTGGTTTCTCTGAAAGAGAAGCAGTCTGTTCCAACACTTCAATTCACTGTGCGAAGTGAATAAAGTGTTGCTTCACTTTCTAAATGCTGTCCTTTCAGAGAAAATCCCTTTCCTTTCAATGTGCCTTAAGCTACTTACAAGCATTCAACAAAAACTCACATGCATTTCTCTGAAAGAGAAGCAATCTGTTCCAACACTTCAATTCTCTGTGCGAAGTGAATGGAGTGTTGCTTCAGTTTGTAAATGCTGTCCTTTCAGAGAAAATCACTTTCCTTTGAAAGTGCCTTAAGCAACTTGCAAGCATTCACAAGAAACTCACATGCGTTTCTCTGAAAGAGAAGCAGTCTGTTCCAACACTTCAATTCACTGTGCGAAGTGAATGGAGTGTTGCTTCACTTTCTAAATGCTGTCCTTTCAGAGAAAATCACTTTCCTTTGAAAGTGCCTTAAGCTACTTACAAGCATTCACCAGAAACTCACATGCGTTTCTCTGAAAGAGAAGCAGTCTGTTACAATACTTCAATTCACTCTGCGAAGTGAATGGAGTGTTGCTTCACTTTCTAAATGCTGTCCTTTCAGAGAAAATCACTTTCCTTTGAAAGTGCCTTAAACTACTTTCAAGCATTCACAAAAAACTCACATGCGTTTCTCTTAAAGAGAAGCAGTCTTTTCCAACACTTCAATTCACTGTGCGAAGTGAATGGAGTGTTGCTTCAGTTTGTAAATGCTGTCCTTTCAGAGAAAATCACTTTCCTTTGAAAGTGCCTTAAGCAACTTGCAAGAATTCACAAGAAACTCACATGCGTTTCTATGAAAGAGAAGCAGTCTGTTCCAACACTTCAATTCACTGTGCGAAGTGAATGGAGTGTTGCTTCACTTTCTAAATGCTGTCCTTTCAGAGAAAATCACTTTCCTTTGAAAGTGCCTTAAGCTACTTACAAGCATTCAACAGAAACTCACATGCATTTCTCTGAAAGAGAAGCAGTCTGTTCCAACACTTCAATTCACTGTGCAAAGTGAATGGAGTGTTGCTTCACTTTCTAAATGCTGTCCTTTCAGAGAAAATCACTTTCCTTTGAAAGTGCCTTAAGCTACTTGTAAGCATTAGGAAGAAACTCACATGCGTTTCTCTGAAAGAGAAGCAGTCTGTTCCAACACTTCAATTCACTGTGTGAAGTGAATGGAGCGTGGCCTCACTTTCTAAATGCTGTCCTTTCAGAGAAAATCACTTTCCTTTGAAAGTGCCTTAAGCTACTTACAAGCATTCAACAGAAACTCACATGCGTTTCTCTGAAAGAGAAGCAGTCTGTTCCAACACTTCAATTCAATGTGTGAAGTGAATGGAGTGTTGCTTCACTTTCTAAATACTGTCCTTTCAGAGAAAATCACTTTCCTTTGAAAGTGCCTTAAGCTACTTACAAGCATTCAACAGAAACTCACATGCATTTCTCTGAAAGAGAAGCAATCTGTTCCAACACTTCAATTCTCTGTGCGAAGTGAATGGAGTGTTGCTTCACTTTCTAAATGCTGTCCTTTCACAGAAAATCACTTTCCTTTGAAAGTGCCTTAAGCTACTTGCAAGCATTAGGAAGAAACTCACATGCGTTTCTCTGAAAGAGAAGCAGTCTGTTCCAACACTTCAATTCACTGTGCGAAGTGAATGGAGTGTTGCTTCACTTTCTAAATGCTGTCCTTTCAGAGAATATCACTTTCCTTTGAAAGTGCCTTAAGCTACTTGCAAGCATTAAAAAGAAACTCACATGCGTTTCTCTGAAAGAGAAGCAGTCTGTTCCAACACTTCAGTTCACTCTGTGAAGTGAATGGAGTATTGCCTCACTTTCTAAATGCTGTCCTTTCAGAGAAAATCACTTTCCTTTGAAAGTGCCTTAAGCTACTTGCAAGCATTCAACAGAAACTCACATGGGTTTCTCTGAAAGACAAGCAGTCTGTTCCAACACTTCATTTCACTGTGCCAAGTGAATGGAGTGTTGCCTCACTTTTTAAATGCTGTCCTTTCAGAAAAAATCACTTTCCATTGAAAGTGCCCAAAACTACTTTCAAGCATTCACAAAAAACTCACATGCGTTTCTCTGAAAGAGAAGCAGTCTGTTCCAACACTTCAATTCAGTGTGCGAAGTGAATATAGTGTTGCTTCACTTTCTAAATGCTGTCCTTTCAGAGAAAATCCCTTTCCTTTGAATGTGCCTTAAGCTACTTACAAGCATTCAACAGAAACTCACATGCATTTCTCTGAAAGAGAAGCAATCTGTTCCAACACTTCAATTCTCTGTGCGAAGTGAATGGAGTGTTGCTTCACTTTCTAAATGCTGTCCTTTCAGAGAAAATCACTTTCCTTTGAAAGTGCCTTAATCTACTTACAAGCATTCAACAGAAACTCACATGCATTTCTCTGAAAGAGAAGCAGTCTGTTCCAACACTTCAATTCACTGTGCGAAGTGAATGGAGTGTTGCTTCACTTTCTAAATGCTGTCCTTTCAGAGAAAATCACTTTCCTTTGAAAGTGCCTTAAGCTACTTACAAGCATTCACCAGAAACTCACATGCGTTTCTCTGAAAGAGAAGCAGTCTGTTCCAATACTTCAATTCACTCTGCGAAGTGAATGGAGTGTTGCTTCACTTTCTAAATGCTGTCCTTTCAGAGAAAATCACTTTCCTTTGAAAGTGCCTTAAGCTACTTACAAGCATTCAACAGAAACTCACATGCATTTCTCTGAAAGAGAAGCAGTCTGTTCCAACACTTCAATTCACTGTGCGAAGTGAATGGAGTGTTGCTTCACTTTCTAAATGCTGTCCTTTCAGAGAAAATCACTTTCCTTTGAAAGTGCCTTAAGCTACTTGCAAGCATTAGGAAGAAACTCACATGCGTTTCTCTGAAAGAGAAGCAGTCTTTTCCAACACTTCAATTCACTGTGTGAAGTGAATGGAGTGTGGCCTCACTTTCTAAATGCTGTCCTTTCAGAGAAAATCACTTTCCTTTGAAAGTGCCTTAAGCTACTTACAAGCAATCAACAGAAACTCACATGCGTTTCTCTGAAAGAGAAGCAGTCTGTTCCAACACTTCAATTCAATGTGTGAAGTGAATGGAGTGTTGCTTCACTTTCTAAATACTGTCCTTTCAGAGAAAATCACTTTCCTTTGAAAGTGCCTTAAGCTACTTACAAGCATTCAACAGAAACTCACATGCATTTCTCTGAAAGAGAAGCAATCTGTTCCAACACTTCAATTCTCTGTGCGAAGTGAATGGAGTGTTGCTTCACTTTCTAAATGCTGTCCTTTCAGAGAAAATCACTTTCCTTTGAAAGTGCCTTAAGCTACTTGCAAGCATTCACAAGAAACACTAATGCGTTTCTATGAAAGAGAAGCAGTCTGTTCCAACACTTCAATTCACTGTGCCAAGTGAATGGAGTGTTGCTTCACTTTCTAAATGCTGTCCTTTCAGAGAAAATCACTTTCCTTTGAAAGAGCCTTAAGCTACTTACAAGCATTCACCAGAAACTCACATGCGTTTCTCTGAAAGAGAAGCAGTCTGTTCCAACACTTCAATTCACTTTGCGAAGTGAATGGAGTGTTGCTTCACTTTCTAAATGCTGTCCTTTCAGAGAAAATCACTTTCCTTTGAAAGTGCCTTAAACTACTTTCAAGCATTCACAAAAAACTCACATGCGTTTCTCTTAAAGAGAAGCAGTCTGTTCCAACACTTCAATTCACTGTGTGAAGTGAATGGAGTGTTGCTTCAGTTTGTAAATGCTGTCCTTTCAGAGAAAATCACTTTCCTTTGAAAGTGCCTTAAGCAACTTGCAAGCATTCACAAGAAACTCACATGCGTTTCTCTGAAAGAGAAGCAGTCTGTTCCAACACTTCAATTCACTGTGCGAAGTGAATGGAGTGTTGCTTCACTTTCTAAATGCTGTCCTTTCAGAGAAAATCACTTTCCTTTGAAAGTGCCTTAAGCTATTTACAAGCATTCACCAGAAACTCACATGCGTTTCTCTGAAAGAGAAGCAGTCTGTTCCAATACTTCAATTCACTCTGCGAAGTGAATGGAGTGTTGCTTCACTTTCTAAATGCTGTTCTTTCAGAGAAAATCACTTTCCTTTGAAAGTGCCTTAAACTACTTTCAAGCATTCACAAAAAACTCACATGCGTTTCTCTTAAAGAGAAGCAGTCTGTTCCAACACTTCAATTCACTGTGCGAAGTGAATGGAGTGTTGCTTCACTTTCTAAATGCTGTCCTTTCACAGAAAATCACTTTCCTTTGAAAGTGCCTTAAGCTACTTGCAAGCATTAGGAAGAAACTCACATGCGTTTCTCTGAAAGAGAAGCAGTCTGTTCCAACACTTCAATTCACTGTGCGAAGTGAATGGAGTGTTGCTTCACTTTCTAAATGCTGTCCTTTCAGAGAATATCACTTTCCTTTGAAAGTGCCTTAAGCTACTTGCAAGCATTAAAAAGAAACTCACATGCGTTTCTCTGAAAGAGAAGCAGTCTGTTCCAACACTTCAGTTCACTGTGTGAAGTGAATGGAGTGTTGCCTCACTTTCTAAATGCTGTCCTTTCAGAGAAAATCACTTTCCTTTGAAAGTGCCATAAGCTACTTGCAAGCATTCAACAGAAACTCACATGGGTTTCTCTGAAAGACAAGCAGTCTGTTCCAACACTTCAATTCACTGTGCCAAGTGAATGGAGTGTTGCCTCACTTTTTAAATGCTGTCCTTTCAGAAAAAATCACTTTCCATTGAAAGTGCCCAAAACTACTTTCAAGCATTCACAAAAAACTCACATGCGTTTCTCTGAAAGAGAAGCAGTCTGTTCCAACACTTCAATTCAGTGTGCGAAGTGAATATAGTGTTGCTTCACTTTCTAAATGCTGTCCTTTCAGAGAAAATCACTTTCCTTTGAAAGTGCCTTAAGCTATTTACAAGCATTCAACAGAAACTCACATTCATTTCTCTGAAAGAGAAGCAGTCTGTTCCAACACTTCAATTCACTGTGCGAAGTGAATGGAGTGTTGCTTCACTTTCTAAATGCTGTCCTTTCAGAGAAAATCACTTTCCTTTGAAAGTGCCTTAAGCTACTTGCAAGCATTAGGAAGAAACTCACATGCGTTTCTCTGAAAGAGAAGCAGTCTGTTCCAACACTTCAATTCACTGTGTGAAGTGAATGGAGCGTGGCCTCACTTTCTAAATGCTGTCCTTTCAGAGAAAATCACTTTCCTTTGAAAGTGCCTTAAGCTACTTACAAGCATTCAACAGAAACTCACATGCGTTTCTCTGAAAGAGAAGCAGTCTGTTCCAACGCTTCAATTCAATGTGTGAAGTGAATGGAGTGTTGCTTCACTTTCTAAATACTGTCCTTTAGAGAAAATCACTTTCCTTTGAAAGTGCCTTAAGCTACTTACAAGCATTCAACAGAAACTCACATGCATTTCACTGAAAGAGAAGCAATCTGTTACAACACTTCAATTCTCTGTGCGAAGTGAATGGAGTGTTGCTTCACTTTCTAAATGCTGTCCTTTCAGAGAAAATCACTTTCCTTTGAAAGTGCCTTAAGCTACTTGCAAGCATTCACAAGAAACACTAATGCGTTTCTATGAAAGAGAAGCAGTCTGTTCCAACACTTCAATTCACTGTGCGAAGTGAATGGAGTGTTGCTTCACTTTCT
Source organism: Myodes glareolus (assembly GCF_982192425.1). Taxonomy (NCBI): domain Eukaryota; kingdom Metazoa; phylum Chordata; class Mammalia; order Rodentia; family Cricetidae; genus Myodes; species Myodes glareolus. Next base: position 568,105 of record NW_028263245.1, read on the forward strand.
AAATGCTGTCCTTTCAGAGAATCACTTTCCTTTGAAAGTGCCTTAAGCTATTTACAAGCATTCACCAGAAACTCACATGCGTTTCTCTGAAAGAGAAGCAGTCTGTTCCAATACTTCAATTCACTCTGCGAAGTGAATGGAGTGTTGCTTCACTTTCTAAATGCTGTTCTTTCAGAGAAAATCACTTTCCTTTGAAAGTGCCTTAAACTACTTTCAAGCATTCACAAAAAACTCACATGCGTTTCTCTTAAAGAGAAGAAGTCTTTTCCAACACTTCAATTCACTGTGCGAAGTGAATGGAGTGTTGCTTCAGTTTGTAAATGCTGTCCTTTCAGAGAAAATCACTTTCCTTTGAAAGTGCCTTAAGCAACTTGCAAGCATTCACAAGAAACTCACATGCGTTTCTCTGAAAGAGAAGCAGTCTGTTCCAACACTTCAATTCACTGTGCGAAGTGAATGGAGTGTTGCTTCACTTTCTAAATGCTGTCCTTTCAGAGAAAATCACTTTCCTTTGAAAGTGCCTTAAGCTACTTACAAGCATTCAACAGAAACTCACATGCATTTCTCTGAAAGAGAAGCAGTCTGTTCCAACACTTCAATTCACTGTGCGAAGTGTATGGAGTGTTGCTTCACTTTCTAAATGCTGTCCTTTCACAGAAAATCACTTTCCTTTGAAAGTGCCTTAAGCTACTTGCAAGCATTAGGAAGAAACTCACATGCGTTTCTCTGAAAGAGAAGCAGTCTGTTCCAACACTTCAGTTCACTGTGTGAAGTGAATGGAGTGTTGCCTCACTTTCTAAATGCTGTCCTTTCAGAGAAAATCACTTTCCTTTGAAAGTGCCTTAAGCTACTTGCAAGCATTCAACAGAAACTCACATGGGTTTCTCTGAAAGACAAGCAGTCTGTTCCAACACTTCAATTCACTGTGCCAAGTGAATGGAGTGTTGCCTCACTTTTTAAATGCTGTCCTTTCAGAAAAAATCACTTTCCATTGAAAGTGCCCAAAACTACTTTCAAGCATTCACAAAAAACTCACATGCGTTTCTCTGAAAGAGAAGCAGTCTGTTCCAACACTTCAATTCAGTGTGCGAAGTGAATATAGTGTTGCTTCACTTTCTAAATGCTGTCCTTTCAGAGAAAATCCCTTTCCTTTGAATGTGCCTTAAGCTACTTACAAGCATTCAACAGAAACTCACATGCATTTCTCTGAAAGAGAAGCAATCTGTTCCAACACTTCAATTCTCTGTGCGAAGTGAATGGAGTGTTGCTTCAATTTCTAAATGCTGTCCTTTCAGAGAAAATCACTTTCCTTTGAAAGTGCCTTAAGCTACTTACAAGCATTCAACAGAAACTCACATGCATTTCTCTGAAAGAGAAGCAGTCTGTTCCAACACTTCAATTCACTGTGCGAAGTGAATGGAGTGTTGCTTCACTTTCTAAATGCTGTCCTTTCAGAGAAAATCACTTTCCTTTGAAAGTGCCTTAAGCTACTTGCAAGCATTAGGAAGAAAAACACATGCATTTCTCTGAAAGAGAAGCAGTCTGTTCCAACACATCAATTCACTGTGCGAAGTGAATGGAGTGTTGCCTCACTTTCTAAATGCTGTCCTTTCAGAGAAAACCACTTTCCATTGAAAGTGCCCAAAACTCCTTTCAAGCATTCACAAAAAACTCACATTGGTTTCTCTGAAAGAGAAGCAGTCTGTTCCAACACTTCAATTCACTGTGCGAAGTGAATATAGTGTTGCTTCACTTTCTAAATGCTGTCCTTTCAGAGAAAATCCCTTTCCTTTCAATGTGCCTTAAGCTACTTACAAGCATTCAACAGAAACTCACATGCATTTCTCTGAAAGAGAAGCAATCTGTTCCAACACTTCAATTCTCTGTGCGAAGTGAATGGAGTGTTGCTTCACTTTCTAAATGCTGTACTTTCAGAGAAAATCACTTTCCTTTGAAATTGCCTTAAGCTACTTGCAAGCATTAGGAAGAAACTCACATGCGTTTCTCTGAAAGAGAAGCAGTCTGTTCCAACACTTCAATTCACTGTGCGAAGTGAATGGAGTGTTGCCTCACTTTCTAAATGCTGTCCTTTCAGAGAAAATCACTTTCCTTTGAAAGTGCCTTAAACTACTTTCAAGCATTCACAAAAAACTCACATGCGTTTCTCTTAAAGAGAAGCAGTCTGTTCCAACACTTCAATTCACTGTGTGAAGTGAATGGAGTGTTGCTTCACTTTCTAAATGCTGTCCTTTCAGAGAAAATCACTTTCCTTTGAAAGTGCCTTAAGCAACTTGCAAGCATTCACAAGAAACTCACATGCGTTTCTCTGAAAGAGAAGCAGTCTGTTCCAACACTTCAATTCACTGTGCGAAGTGAATGGAGTGTTGCTTCACTTTCTAAATGCTGTCCTTTCAGAGAAAATCACTTTCCTTTGAAAGTGCCTTAAGCTACTTACAAGCATTCACCAGAAACTCACATGCGTTTCTCTGAAAGAGAAGCAGTCTGTTCCAATACTTCAATTCACTCTGCGAAGTGAATGGAGTGTTGCTTCACTTTCTAAATGCTGTCCTTTCAGAGAAAATCACTTTCCTTTGAAAGTGCCTTAAGCTACTTACAAGCACTCAACAGAAACTCACATGCATTTCTCTGAAAGAGAAGCAGTCTGCTCCAACACTTCAATTCACTGTGCGAAGTGAATGGAGTGTTGCTTCACTTTCTAAATGCTGTCCTTTCAGAGAAAATCACTTTCCTTTGAAAGTGCCTTAAGCTACTTGCAAGCATTAGGAAGAAACTCACATGCGTTTCTCTGAAAGAGAAGCAGTCTGTTCCAACACTTCAATTCACTGTGTGAAGTGAATGGAGCGTGGCCTCACTTTCTAAATGCTGTCCTTTCAGAGAAAATCACTTTCCTTTGAAAGTGCCTTAAGCTACTTACAAGCATTCAACAGAAACTCACATGCGTTTCTCTGAAAGAGAAGCAGTCTGTTCCAACACTTCAATTCAATGTGTGAAGTGAATGGAGTGTTGTTTCACTTTCTAAATACTGTCCTTTCAGAGAAAATCACTTTCCTTTGAAAGTGCCTTAAGCTACTTACAAGCATTCAACAGAAACTCACATGCATTTCTCTGAAAGAGAAGCAATCTGTTCCAACACTTCAATTCTCTGTGCGAAGTGAATGGAGGGTTGCTTCACTTTCTAAATGCTGTCCTTTCAGAGAAAATCACTTTCCTTTGAAAGTGCCTTAAGCTACTTGCAAGCATTCACAAGAAACACTAATGCGTTTGTATGAAAGAGAAGCAGTCTGTTCCAACACTTCAATTCACTGTGCGAAGTGAATCGAGTGTTGCTTCACTTTCTAAATGCTGTCCTTTCAGAGAAAATCACTTTCCTTTGAAAGTGCCTTAAGCTACTTGCAAGCATTAGGAAGAAAAACACATGCGTTTCTCTGAAAGAGAAGCAGTCTGTTCCAACACTTCAATTCACTGTGCGAAGTGAATGGAGTGTTGCCTCACTTTCTAAATGCTGTCCTTTCAGAGAAAATCACTTTCCATTGAAAGTGCCCAAAACTACTTTCAAGCATTCACAAAAAACTCACATTGGTTTCTCTGAAAGAGAAGCAGTCTGTTCCAACACTTCAATTCACTGTGCGAAGTGATTAAAGTGTTGCTTCACTTTCTAAATGCTGTCCTTTCAGAGAAAATCCCTTTCCTTTCAATGTGCCTTAAGCTACTTACAAGCATTCAACAAAAACTCACATGCATTTCTCTGAAAGAGAAGCAATCTGTTCCAACACTTCAATTCTCTGTGCGAAGTGAATGGAGTGTTGCTTCAGTTTGTAAATGCTGTCCTTTCAGAGAAAATCACTTTCCTTTGAAAGTGCCTTAAGCAACTTGCAAGCATTCACAAGAAACTCACATGCGTTTCTCTGAAAGAGAAGCAGTCTGTTCCAACACTTCAATTCACTGTGCAAAGTGAATGGAGTGTTGCTTCACTTTCTAAATGCTGTCCTTTCAGAGAAAATCACTTTTCTTTGAAAGTGCCTTAAGCTACTTACAAGCATTCACCAGAAACTCACATGCGTTTCTCTGAAAGAGAAGCAGTCTGTTACAATACTTCAATTCACTCTGCGAAGTGAATGGAGTGTTGCTTCACTTTCTAAATGCTGTCCTTTCAGAGAAAATCACTTTCCTTTGAAAGTGCCTTAAACTACTTTCAAGCATTCACAAAAAACTCACATGCGTTTCTCTTAAAGAGAAGCAGTCTTTTCCAACACTTCAATTCACTGTGCGAAGTGAATGGAGTGTTGCTTCAGTTTGTAAATGCTGTCCTTTCAGAGAAAATCACTTTCCTTTGAAAGTGCCTTAAGCAACTTGCAAGAATTCACAAGAAACTCACATGCGTTTCTATGAAAGAGAAGCAGTCTGTTCCAACACTTCAATTCACTGTGCGAAGTGAATGGAGTGTTGCTTCACTTTCTAAATGCTGTCCTTTCAGAGAAAATCACTTTCCTTTGAAAGTGCCTTAAGCTACTTACAAGCATTCAACAGAAACTCACATGCATTTCTCTGAAAGAGAAGCAGTCTGTTCCAACACTTCAATTCACTGTGCAAAGTGAATGGAGTGTTGCTTCACTTTCTAAATGCTGTCCTTTCAGAGAAAATCACTTTCCTTTGAAAGTGCCTTAAGCTACTTGTAATCATTAGGAAGAAACTCACATGCGTTTCTCTGAAAGAGAAGCAGTCTGTTCCAACACTTCAATTCACTGTGTGAAGTGAATGGAGCGTGGCCTCACTTTCTAAATGCTGTCCTTTCAGAGAAAATCACTTTCCTTTGAAAGTGCCTTAAGCTACTTACAAGCATTCAACAGAAACTCACATGCGTTTCTCTGAAAGAGAAGCAGTCTGTTCCAACACTTCAATTCAATGTGTGAAGAGAATGGAGTGTTGCTTCACTTTCTAAATACTGTCCTTTCAGAGAAAATCACTTTCCTTTGAAAGTGCCTTAAGCTACTTACAAGCATTCAACAGAAACTCACATGCATTTCTCTGAAAGAGAAGCAATCTGTTCCAACACTTCAATTCTCTGTGCGAAGTGAATGGAGTGTTGCTTCACTTTCTAAATGCTGTCCTTTCACAGAAAATCACTTTCCTTTGAAAGTGCCTTAAGCTACTTGCAAGCATTAGGAAGAAACTCACATGCGTTTCTCTGAAAGAGAAGCAGTCTGTTCCAACACTTCAATTCACTGTGCGAAGTGAATGGAGTGTTGCTTCACTTTCTAAATGCTGTCCTTTCAGAGAATATCACTTTCCTTTGAAAGTGCCTTAAGCTACTTGCAAGCATTAAAAAGAAACTCACATGCGTTTCTCTGAAAGAGAAGCAGTCTGTTCCAACACTTCAGTTCACTGTGTGAAGTGAATGGAGTGTTGCCTCACTTTCTAAATGCTGTCCTTTCAGAGAAAATCACTTTCCTTTGAAAGTGCCTTAAGCTACTTGCAAGCATTCAACAGAAACTCACATGGGTTTCTCTGAAAGACAAGCAGTCTGTTCCAACACTTCAATTCACTGTGCCAAGTGAATGGAGTGTTGCCTCACTTTTTAAATGCTGTCCTTTCAGAAAAAATCACTTTCCATTGAAAGTGCCCAAAACTACTTTCAAGCATTCACAAAAAACTCACATGCGTTTCTCTGAAAGAGAAGCAGTCTGTTCCAACACTTCAATTCAGTGTGCGAAGTGAATATAGTGTTGCTTCACTTTCTAAATGCTGTCCTTTCAGAGAAAATCCCTTTTCTTTGAATGTGCCTTAAGCTACTTACAAGCATTCAACAGAAACTCACATGCATTTCTCTGAAAGAGAAGCAATCTGTTCCAACACTTCAATTCTCTGTGCGAAGTGAATGGAGTGTTGCTTCACTTTCTAAATGCTGTCCTTTCAGAGAAAATCACTTTCCTTTGAAAGTGCCTTAATCTACTTACAAGCATTCAACAGAAACTCACATGCATTTCTCTGAAAGAGAAGCAGTCTGTTCCAACACTTCAATTCACTGTGCGAAGTGAATGGAGTGTTGCTTCACTTTCTAAATGCTGTCCTTTCAGAGAAAATCACTTTCCTTTGAAAGTGCCTTAAGCTACTTACAAGCATTCACCAGAAACTCACATGCGTTTCTCTGAAAGAGAAGCAGTCTGTTCCAATACTTCAATTCACTCTGCGAAGTGAATGGAGTGTTGCTTCACTTTCTAAATGCTGTCCTTTCAGAGAAAATCACTTTCCTTTGAAAGTGCCTTAAGCTACTTACAAGCATTCAACAGAAACTCACATGCATTTCTCTGAAAGAGAAGCAGTCTGTTCCAACACTTCAATTCACTGTGCGAAGTGAATGGAGTGTTGCTTCACTTTCTAAATGCTGTCCTTTCAGAGAAAATCACTTTCCTTTGAAAGTGCCTTAAGCTACTTGCAAGCATTAGGAAGAAACTCACATGCGTTTCTCTGAAAGAGAAGCAGTCTGTTCCAACACTTCAATTCACTGTGTGAAGTGAATGGAGTGTGGCCTCACTTTCTAAATGCTGTCCTTTCAGAGAAAATCACTTTCCTTTGAAAGTGCCTTAAGCTACTTACAAGCAATCAACAGAAACTAACATGCGTTTCTCTGAAAGAGAAGCAGTCTGTTCCAACACTTCAATTCAATGTGTGAAGTGAATGGAGTGTTGCTTCACTTTCTAAATACTGTCCTTTCAGAGAAAATCACTTTCCTTTGAAAGTGCCTTAAGCTACTTACAAGCATTCAACAGAAACTCACATGCATTTCACTGAAAGAGAAGCAATCTGTTCCAACACTTCAATTCTCTGTGCGAAGTGAATGGAGTGTTGCTTCACTTTCTAAATGCTGTCCTTTCAGAGAAAATCACTTTCCTTTGAAAGTGCCTTAAGCTACTTGCAAGCATTCACAAGAAACACTAATGCGTTTCTATGAAAGAGAAGCAGTCTGTTCCAACACTTCAATTCACTGTGCCAAGTGAATGGAGTGTTGCTTCACTTTCTAAATGCTGTCCTTTCAGAGAAAATCACTTTCCTTTGAAAGAGCCTTAAGCTACTTACAAGCATTCACCAGAAACTCACATGCGTTTCTCTGAAAGAGAAGCAGTCTGTTCCAACACTTCAATTCACTATGCGAAGTGAATGGAGTGTTGCTTCACTTTCTAAATGCTGTCCTTTCAGAGAAAATCACTTTCCTTTGAAAGTGCCTTAAACTACTTTCAAGCATTCACAAAAAACTCACATGCGTTTCTCTTAAAGAGAAGCAGTCTGTTCCAACACTTCAATTCACTGTGTGAAGTGAATGGAGTGTTGCTTCAGTTTGTAAATGCTGTCCTTTCAGAGAAAATCACTTTCCTTTGAAAGTGCCTTAAGCAACTTGCAAGCATTCACAAGAAACTCACATGCGTTTCTCTGAAAGAGAAGCAGTCTGTTCCAACACTTCAATTCACTGTGCGAAGTGAATGGAGTGTTGCTTCACTTTCTAAATGCTGTCCTTTCAGAGAAAATCACTTTCCTTTGAAAGTGCCTTAAGCTATTTACAAGCATTCACCAGAAACTCACATGCGTTTCTCTGAAAGAGAAGCAGTCTGTTCCAATACTTCAATTCACTCTGCGAAGTGAATGGAGTGTTGCTTCACTTTCTAAATGCTGTTCTTTCAGAGAAAATCACTTTCCTTTGAAAGTGCCTTAAACTACTTTCAAGCATTCACAAAAAACTCACATGCGTTTCTCTTAAAGAGAAGCAGTCTGTTCCAACACTTCAATTCACTGTGCGAAGTGAATGGAGTGTTGCTTCACTTTCTAAATGCTGTCCTTTCACAGAAAATCACTTTCCTTTGAAAGTGCCTTAAGCTACTTGCAAGCATTAGGAAGAAACTCACATGCGTTTCTCTGAAAGAGAAGCAGTCTGTTCCAACACTTCAATTCACTGTGCGAAGTGAATGGAGTGTTGCTTCACTTTCTAAATGCTGTCCTTTCAGAGAATATCACTTTCCTTTGAAAGTGCCTTAAGCTACTTGCAAGCATTAAAAAGAAACTCACATGCGTTTCTCTGAAAGAGAAGCAGTCTGTTCCAACACTTCAGTTCACTGTGTGAAGTGAATGGAGTGTTGCCTCACTTTCTAAATGCTGTCCTTTCAGAGAAAATCACTTTCCTTTGAAAGTGCCATAAGCTACTTGCAAGCATTCAACAGAAACTCACATGGGTTTCTCTGAAAGACAAGCAGTCTGTTCCAACACTTCAATTCACTGTGCCAAGTGAATGGAGTGTTGCCTCACTTTTTAAATGCTGTCCTTTCAGAAAAAATCACTTTCCATTGAAAGTGCCCAAAACTACTTTCAAGCATTCACAAAAAACTCACATGCGTTTCTCTGAAAGAGAAGCAGTCTGTTCCAACACTTCAATTCAGTGTGCGAAGTGAATATAGTGTTGCTTCACTTTCTAAATGCTGTCCTTTCAGAGAAAATCACTTTCCTTTGAAAGTGCCTTAAGCTATTTACAAGCATTCAACAGAAACTCACATTCATTTCTCTGAAAGAGAAGCAGTCTGTTCCAACACTTCAATTCACTGTGCGAAGTGAATGGAGTGTTGCTTCACTTTCTAAATGCTGTCCTTTCAGAGAAAATCACTTTCCTTTGAAAGTGCCTTAAGCTACTTGCAAGCATTAGGAAGAAACTCACATGCGTTTCTCTGAAAGAGAAGCAGTCTGTTCCAACACTTCAATTCACTGTGTGAAGTGAATGGAGCGTGGCCTCACTTTCTAAATGCTGTCCTTTCAGAGAAAATCACTTTCCTTTGAAAGTGCCTTAAGCTAATTACAAGCATTCAACAGAAACTCACATGCGTTTCTCTGAAAGAGAAGCAGTCTGTTCCAACGCTTCAATTCAATGTGTGAAGTGAATGGAGTGTTGCTTCACTTTCTAAATACTGTCCTTTCAGAGAAAATCACTTTCCTTTGAAAGTGCCTTAAGCTACTTACAAGCATTCAACAGAAACTCACATGCATTTCACTGAAAGAGAAGCAATCTGTTACAACACTTCAATTCTCTGTGCGAAGTGAATGGAGTGTTGCTTCACTTTCTAAATGCTGTCCTTTCAGAGAAAATCACTTTCCTTTGAAAGTGCCTTAAGCTACTTGCAAGCATTCACAAGAAACACTAATGCGTTTCTATGAAAGAGAAGCAGTCTGTTCCAACACTTCAATTCACTGTGCCAAGTGAATGGAGTGTTGCTTCACTTTCTAAATGCTGTCCTTTCAGAGAAAATCACTTTCCTTTGAAAGAGCCTTAAGCTACTTACAAGCATTCACCAGAAACTCACATGCGTTTCTCTGAAAGAGAAGCAGTCTGTTCCAACACTTCAATTCACTATGCGAAGTGAATGGAGTGTTGCTTCACTTTCTAAATGCTGTCCTTTCAGAGAAAATCACTTTCCTTTGAAAGTGCCTTAAACTACTTTCAAGCATTCACAAAAAACTCACATGCGTTTCTCTTAAAGAGAAGCAGTCTGTTCCAACACTTCAATTCACTGTGCGAAGTGAATGGAGTGTTGCTTCAGTTTGTAAATGCTGTCCTTTCAGAGAAAATCACTTTCCTTTGAAAGTGCCTTAAGCAACTTGCAAGCATTCACAAGAAACTCACATGCGTTTCTCTGAAAGAGAAGCAGTCTGTTCCAACACTTCAATTCACTGTGCGAAGTGAATGGAGTGTTGCTTCACTTTCTAAATGCTGTCCTTTCAGAGAATCACTTTCCTTTGGAAGTGCCTTAAGCTATTTACAAGCATTCACCAGAAACTCACATGCGTTTCTCTGAAAGAGAAGCAGTCTGTTCCAATACTTCAATTCACTCTGCGAAGTGAATGGAGTGTTGCTTCACTTTCTAAATGCTGTTCTTTCAGAGAAAATCACTTTCCTTTGAAAGTGCCTTAAACTACTTTCAAGCATTCACAAAAAACTCACATGCGTTTCTCTTAAAGAGAAGAAGTCTTTTCCAACACTTCAATTCACTGTGCGAAGTGAATGGAGTGTTGCTTCAGTTTGTAAATGCTGTCCTTTCAGAGAAAATCACTTTCCTTTGAAAGTGCCTTAAGCAACTTGCAAGCATTCACAAGAAACTCACATGCGTTTCTCTGAAAGAGAAGCAGTCTGTTCCAACACTTCAATTCACTGTGCGAAGTGAATGGAGTGTTGCTTCACTTTCTAAATGCTGTCCTTTCAGAGAAAATCACTTTCCTTTGAAAGGGCCTTAAGCTACTTACAAGCATTCAACAGAAACTCACATGCATTTCTCTGAAAGAGAAGCAGTCTGTTCCAACACTTCAATTCACTGTGCGAAGTGAATGGAGTGTTGCTTCACTTTCTAAATGCTGTCCTTTCACAGAAAATCACTTTCCTTTGAAAGTGCCTTAAGCTACTTGCAAGCATTAGGAAGAAACTCACATGCGTTTCTCTGAAAGAGAAGCAGTCTGTTCCAACACTTCAGTTCACTGTGTGAAGTGAATGGAGTGTTGCCTCACTTTCTAAATGCTGTCCTTTCAGAGAAAATCACTTTCCTTTGAAAGTGCCTTAAGCTACTTGCAAGCATTCAACAGAAACTCACATGGGTTTCTCTGAAAGACAAGCAGTCTGTTCCAACACTTCAATTCACTGTGCCAAGTGAATGGAGTGTTGCCTCACTTTTTAAATGCTGTCCTTTCAGAAAAAATCACTTTCCATTGAAAGTGCCCAAAACTACTTTCAAGCATTCACAAAAAACTCACATGCGTTTCTCTGAAAGAGAAGCAGTCTGTTCCAACACTTCAATTCAGTGTGCGAAGTGAATATAGTGTTGCTTCACTTTCTAAATGCTGTCCTTTCAGAGAAAATCCCTTTCCTTTGAATGTGCCTTAAGCTACTTACAAGCATTCAACAGAAACTCACATGCATTTCTCTGAAAGAGAAGCAATCTGTTCCAACACTTCAATTCTCTGTGCGAAGTGAATGGAGTGTTGCTTCACTTTCTAAATGCTGTCCTTTCAGAGAAAATCACTTTCCTTTGAAAGTGCCTTAAGCTACTTACAAGCATTCAACAGAAACTCACATGCATTTCTCTGAAAGAGAAGCAGTCTGTTCCAACACTTCAATTCACTGTGCGAAGTGAATGGAGTGTTGCTTCACTTTCTAAATGCTGTCCTTTCAGAGAAAATCACTTTCCTTTGAAAGTGCCTTAAGCTACTTACAAGCATTCACCAGAAACTCACATGCGTTTCTCTGAAAGAGAAGCAGTCTGTTCCAATACTTCAATTCACTCTGCGAAGTGAATGGAGTGTTGCTTCACTTTCTAAATGCTGTCCTTTCAGAGAAAATCACTTTCCTTTGAAAGTGCCTTAAGCTACTTACAAGCATTCAACAGAAACTCACATGCATTTCTCTGAAAGAGAAGCAGTCTGTTCCAACACTTCAATTCACTGTGCGAAGTGAATGGAGTGTTGCTTCACTTTCTAAATGCTGTCCTTTCAGAGAAAATCACTTTCCTTTGAAAGTGCCTTAAGCTACTTGCAAGCATTAGGAAGAAACTCACATGCGTTTCTCTGAAAGAGAAGCAGTCTGTTCCAACACTTCAATTCACTGTGCGAAGTGAATGGAGTGTTGCTTCACTTTCTAAATGCTGTCCTTTCAGAGAAAATCACTTTCCTTTGAAAGTGCCTTAAACTACTTTCAAGCATTCACAAAAAACTCACATGCGTTTCTCTTAAAGAGAAGCAGTCTGTTCCAACACTTCAATTCACTGTGCGAAGTGAATGGAGTGTTGCTTCAGTTTGTAAATGCTGTCCTTTCAGAGAAAATCACTTTCCTTTGAAAGTGCCTTAAGCAACTTGCAAGCATTCACAAGAAACTCACATGCGTTTCTCTGAAAGAGAAGCAGTCTGTTCCAACACTTCAATTCACTGTGCGAAGTGAATGGAGTGTTGCTTCACTTTCTAAATGCTGTCCTTTCAGAGAATCACTTTCCTTTGAAAGTGCCTTAAGCTATTTACAAGCATTCACCAGAAACTCACATGCGTTTCTCTGAAAGAGAAGCAGTCTGTTCCAATACTTCAATTCACTCTGCGAAGTGAATGGAGTGTTGCTTCACTTTCTAAATGCTGTTCTTTCAGAGAAAATCACTTTCCTTTGAAAGTGCCTTAAACTACTTTCAAGCATTCACAAAAAACTCACATGCGTTTCTCTTAAAGAGAAGAAGTCTTTTCCAACACTTCAATTCACTGTGCGAAGTGAATGGAGTGTTGCTTCAGTTTGTAAATGCTGTCCTTTCAGAGAAAATCACTTTCCTTTGAAAGTGCCTTAAGCAACTTGCAAGCATTCACAAGAAACTCACATGCGTTTCTCTGAAAGAGAAGCAGTCTGTTCCAACACTTCAATTCACTGTGCGAAGTGAATGGAGTGTTGCTTCACTTTCTAAATGCTGTCCTTTCAGAGAAAATCACTTTCCTTTGAAAGTGCCTTAAGCTACTTACAAGCATTCAACAGAAACTCACATGCATTTCTCTGAAAGAGAAGCAGTCTGTTCCAACACTTCAATTCACTGTGCGAAGTGAATGGAGTGTTGCTTCACTTTCTAAATGCTGTCCTTTCACAGAAAATCACTTTCCTTTGAAAGTGCCTTAAGCTACTTGCAAGCATTAGGAAGAAACTCACATGCGTTTCTCTGAAAGAGAAGCAGTCTGTTCCAACACTTCAGTTCACTGTGTGAAGTGAATGGAGTGTTGCCTCACTTTCTAAATGCTGTCCTTTCAGAGAAAATCACTTTCCTTTGAAAGTGCCTTAAGCTACTTGCAAGCATTCAACAGAAACTCACATGGGTTTCTCTGAAAGACAAGCAGTCTGTTCCAACACTTCAATTCACTGTGCCAAGTGAATGGAGTGTTGCCTCACTTTTTAAATGCTGTCCTTTCAGAAAAAATCACTTTCCATTGAAAGTGCCCAAAACTACTTTCAAGCATTCACAAAAAACTCACATGCGTTTCTCTGAAAGAGAAGCAGTCTGTTCCAACACTTCAATTCAGTGTGCGAAGTGAATATAGTGTTGCTTCACTTTCTAAATGCTGTCCTTTCAGAGAAAATCCCTTTCCTTTGAATGTGCCTTAAGCTACTTACAAGCATTCAACAGAAACTCACATGCATTTCTCTGAAAGAGAAGCAATCTGTTCCAACACTTCAATTCTCTGTGCGAAGTGAATGGAGTGTTGCTTCACTTTCTAAATGCTGTCCTTTCAGAGAAAATCACTTTCCTTTGAAAGTGCCTTAAGCTACTTACAAGCATTCAACAGAAACTCACATGCATTTCTCTGAAAGAGAAGCAGTCTGTTCCAACACTTCAATTCACTGTGCGAAGTGAATGGAGTGTTGCTTCACTTTCTAAATGCTGTCCTTTCAGAGAAAATCACTTTCCTTTGAAAGTGCCTTAAGCTACTTACAAGCATTCACCAGAAACTCACATGCGTTTCTCTGAAAGAGAAGCAGTCTGTTCCAATACTTCAATTCACTCTGCGAAGTGAATGGAGTGTTGCTTCACTTTCTAAATGCTGTCCTTTCAGAGAAAATCACTTTCCTTTGAAAGTGCCTTAAGCTACTTACAAGCATTCAACAGAAACTCACATGCATTTCTCTGAAAGAGAAGCAGTCTGTTCCAACACTTCAATTCACTGTGCGAAGTGAATGGAGTGTTGCTTCACTTTCTAAATGCTGTCCTTTCAGAGAAAATCACTTTCCTTTGAAAGTGCCTTAAGCTACTTGCAAGCATTAGGAAGAAACTCACATGCGTTTCTCTGAAAGAGAAGCAGTCTGTTCCAACACTTCAATTCACTGTGTGAAGTGAATGGAGCGTGGCCTCACTTTCTAAATGCTGTCCTTTCAGAGAAAATCACTTTCCTTTGAAAGTGCCTTAAGCTACTTACAAGCATTCAACAGAAACTCACATGCGTTTCTCTGAAAGAGAAGCAGTCTGTTCCAACACTTCAATTCAATGTGTGAAGTGAATGGAGTGTTGCTTCACTTTCTAAATACTGTCCTTTCAGAGAAAATCACTTTCCTTTGAAAGTGCCTTAAGCTACTTACAAGCATTCAACAGAAACTCACATGCATTTCACTGAAAGAGAAGCAATCTGTTCCAACACTTCAATTCTCTGTGCGAAGTGAATGGAGTGTTGCTTCACTTTCTAAATGCTGTCCTTTCAGAGAAAATCACTTTCCTTTGAAAGTGCCTTAAGCTACTTGCAAGCATTCACAAGAAACACTAATGCGTTTCTATGAAAGAGAAGCAGTCTGTTCCAACACTTCCATTCACTGTGCCAAGTGAATGGAGTGTTGCTTCACTTTCTAAATGCTGTCCTTTCAGAGAAAATCACTTTCCTTTGAAAGAGCCTTAAGCTACTTACAAGCATTCACCAGAAACTCACATGCGTTTCTCTGAAAGAGAAGCAGTCTGTTCCAACACTTCAATTCACTATGCGAAGTGAATGGAGTGTTGCTTCACTTTCTAAATGCTGTCCTTTCAGAGAAAATCACTTTCCTTTGAAAGTGCCTTAAACTACTTTCAAGCATTCACAAAAAACTCACATGCGTTTCTCTTAAAGAGAAGCAGTCTGTTCCAACACTTCAATTCACTGTGCGAAGTGAATGGAGTGTTGCTTCAGTTTGTAAATGCTGTCCTTTCAGAGAAAATCACTTTCCTTTGAAAGTGCCTTAAGCAACTTGCAAGCATTCACAAGAAACTCACATGCGTTTCTCTGAAAGAGAAGCAGTCTGTTCCAACACTTCAATTCACTGTGCGAAGTGAATGGAGTGTTGCTTCACTTTCTAAATGCTGTCCTTTCAGAGAAAATCACTTTCCTTTGAAAGTGCCTTAAGCTATTTACAAGCATTCACCAGAAACTCACATGCGTTTCTCTGAAAGAGAAGCAGTCTGTTCCAATACTTCAATTCACTCTGCGAAGTGAATGGAGTGTTGCTTCACTTTCTAAATGCTGTTCTTTCAGAGAAAATCACTTTCCTTTGAAAGTGCCTTAAACTACTTTCAAGCATTCACAAAAAACGCACATGCGTTTCTCTTAAAGAGAAGAAGTCTTTTCCAACACTTCAATTCACTGTGCGAAGTGAATGGAGTGTTGCTTCAGTTTGTAAATGCTGTCCTTTCAGAGAAAATCACTTTCCTTTGAAAGTGCCTTAAGCTACTTGTAAGCATTAGGAAGAAACTCACATGCGTTTCTCTGAAAGAGAAGCAGTCTGTTCCAACACTTCAATTCACTGTGTGAAGTGAATGGAGCGTGGCCTCACTTTCTAAATGCTGTCCTTTCAAAGAAAATCACTTTCCTTTGAAAGTGCCTTAAGCTACTTACAAGCATTCAACAGAAACTCACATGCGTTTCTCTGAAAGAGAAGCAGTCTGTTCCAACACTTCAGTTCAATGTGTGAAGTGAATGGAGTGTTGCTTCACTTTCTAAATACTGTCCTTTCAGAGAAAATCGCTTTCCTTTGAAAGTGCCTTAAGCTACTTACAAGCATTCAACAGAAACTCACATGCATTTCTCTGAAAGAGAAGCAATCTGTTCCAACACTTCAATTCTCTGTGCGAAGTGAATGGAGTGTTGCTTCACTTTCTAAATGCTGTCCTTTCACAGAAAATCACTTTCCTTTGAAAGTGCCTTAAGCTACTTGCAAGCATTAGGAAGAAACTCACATGCGTTTCTCTGAAAGAGAAGCAGTCTGTTCCAACACTTCAATTCACTGTGCGAAGTGAATGGAGTGTTGCTTCACTTTCTAAATGCTGTCCTTTCAGAGAATATCACTTTCCTTTGAAAGTGCCTTAAGCTACTTGCAAGCATTAAAAAGAAACTCACATGCGTTTCTCTGAAAGAGAAGCAGTCTGTTCCAACACTTCAGTTCACTGTGTGAAGTGAATGGAGTGTTGCCTCACTTTCTAAATGCTGTCCTTTCAGAGAAAATCACTTTCCTTTGAAAGTGCCTTAAGCTACTTGCAAGCATTCAACAGAAACTCACATGGGTTTCTCTGAAAGACAAGCAGTCTGTTCCAACACTTCAATTCACTGTGCCAAGTGAATGGAGTGTTGCCTCACTTTTTAAATGCTGTCCTTTCAGAAAAAATCACTTTCCATTGAAAGTGCCCAAAACTACTTTCAAGCATTCACAAAAAACTCACATGCGTTTCTCTGAAAGAGAAGCAGTCTGTTCCAACACTTCAATTCAGTGTGCGAAGGGAATATAGTGTTGCTTCACTTTCTAAATGCTGTCCTTTAGAGAAAATCCCTTTCCTTTGAATGTGCCTTAAGCTACTTACAAGCATTCAACAGAAACTCACATGCATTTCTCTGAAAGAGAAGCAATCTGTTCCAACACTTCAATTCTCTGTGCGAAGTGAATGGAGTGTTGCTTCACTTTCTAAATGCTGTCCTTTCAGAGAAAATCACTTTCCTTTGAAAGTGCCTTAAGCTACTTACAAGCATTCAACAGAAACTCACATGCATTTTTCTGAAAGAGAAGCAGTCTGTTCCAACACTTCAATTCACTGTGCGAAGTGAATGGAGTGTTGCTTCACTTTCTAAATGCTGTCCTTTCAGAGAAAATCACTTTCCTTTGAAAGTGCCTTAAGCTACTTACAAGCATTCACCAGAAACTCACATGCGTTTCTCTGAAAGAGAAGCAGTCTGTTCCAATACTTCAATTCACTCTGCGAAGTGAATGGAGTGTTGCTTCACTTTCTAAATGCTGTCCTTTCAGAGAAAATCACTTTCCTTTGAAAGTGCCATAAGCTACTTACAAGCATTCAACAGAAACTCACATGCATTTCTCTGAAAGAGAAGCAGTCTGTTCCAACACTTCAATTCACTGTGCGAAGTGAATGGAGTGTTGCTTCACTTTCTAAATGCTGTCCTTTCAGAGAAAATCACTTTCCTTTGAAAGTGCCTTAAGCTACTTGCAAGCATTAGGAAGAAACTCACATGCGTTTCTCTGAAAGAGAAGCAGTCTGTTCCAACACTTCAATTCACTGTGTGAAGTGAATGGAGCGTGGCCTCACTTTCTAAATGCTGTCCTTTCAGAGAAAATCACTTTCCTTTGAAAGTGCCTTAAGCTACTTACAAGCATTCAACAGAAACTCACATGCGTTTCTCTGAAAGAGAAGCAGTCTGTTCCAACATTTCAATTCAATGTGTGAAGTGAATGGAGTGTTGCTTCACTTTCTAAATACTGTCCTTTCAGAGAAAATCACTTTCCTTTGAAAGTGCCTTAAGCTACTTACAAGCATTCAACAGAAACTCACATGCATTTCACTGAAAGAGAAGCAATCTGTTCCAACACTTCAATTCACTGTGTGAAGTGAATGGAGCGTGGCCTCACTTTCTAAATGCTGTCCTTTCAGAGAAAATCACTTTCCTTTGAAAGTGCCTTAAGCTACTTACAAGCATTCAACAGAAACTCACATGCGTTTCTCTGAAAGAGAAGCAGTCTGTTCCAACACTTCAATTCAATGTGTGAAGTGAATGGAGTGTTGCTTCACTTTCTAAATACTGTCCTTTCAGAGAAAATCACTTTCCTTTGAAAGTGCCTTAAGCTACTTACAAGCATTCAACAGAAACTCACATGCATTTCTCTGAAAGAGAAGCAATCTGTTCCAACACTTCAATTCTCTGTGCGAAGTGAATGGAGTGCTGCTTCACTTTCTAAATGCTGTCCTTTCAGAGAAAATCACTTTCCTTTGAAAGTGCCTTAAGCTACTTGCAAGCATTAGGAAGAAACTCACATGCGTTTCTCTGAAAGAGAAGCAGTCGGTTCCAACACTTCAATTCACTGTGTGAAGTGAATGGAGTGTTGCCTCACTTTCTAAATGCTGTCCTTTCAGAGAAAATCACTTTCCTTTGAAAGTGCCTTAAGCTACTTGCAAGCATTCAACAGAAACTCACATGGGTTTCTCTGAAAGACAAGCAGTCTGTTCCAACACTTCAATTCACTGTGCCAAGTGAATGGAGTGTTGCCTCACTTTTTAAATGCTGTCCTTTCAGAAAAAATCAGTTTCCATTGAAAGTGCCCAAAATTACTTTCAAGCATTCACAAAAAACTCACATGCGTTTCTCTGAAAGAGAAGCAGTCTGTTCCAACACTTCAATTCAGTGTGCGAAGTGAATATAGTGTTGCTTCACTTTCTAAATGCTGTCCTTTCAGAGAAAATCCCTTTCCTTTGAATGTGCCTTAAGCTACTTACAAGCATTCAACAGAAACTCACATACATTTCTCTGAAAGAGAAGCAATCTGTTCCAACACTTCAATTCTCTGTGCGAAGTGAATGGAGTGTTGCTTCACTTTCTAAATGCTGTCCTTTCAGAGAAAATCACTTTCCTTTGAAAGTGCCTTAAGCTACTTACAAGCATTCAACAGAAACTCACATGCATTTCTCTGAAAGAGAAGCAGTCTGTTCCAACACTTCAATTCACTGTGCGAAGTGAATGGAGTGTTGCTTCACTTTCTAAATGCTGTCCTTTCAGAGAAAATCACTTTCCTTTGAAAGTGCCTTAAGCTACTTACAAGCATTCACCAGAAACTCACATGCGTTTCTCTGAAAGAGAAGCAGTCTGTTCCAATACTTCAATTCACTCTGCGAAGTGAATGGAGTGTTGCTTCACTTTCTAAATGCTGTCCTTTCAGAGAAAATCACTTTCCTTTGAAAGTGCCTTAAGCTACTTACAAGCATTCAACAGAAACTCACATGCATTTCTCTGAAAGAGAAGCAGTCTGTTCCAACACTTCAATTCACTGTGCGAAGTGAATGGAGTGTTGCTTCACTTTCTAAATGCTGTCCTTTCAGAGAAAATCACTTTCCTTTGAAAGTGCCTTAAGCTACTTGCAAGCATTAGGAAGAAACTCACATGCGTTTCTCTGAAAGAGAAGCAGTCTGTTCCAACACTTCAATTCACTGTGTGAAGTGAATGGAGTGTGGCCTCACTTTCTAAATGCTGTCCTTTCAGAGAAAATCACTTTCCTTTGAAAGTGCCTTAAGCTACTTACAAGCATTCAACAGAAACTCACATGCGTTTCTCTGAAAGAGAAGCAGTCTGTTCCAACACTTCAATTCAATGTGTGAAGTGAATGGAGTGTTGCTTCACTTTCTAAATACTGTCCTTTCAGAGAAAATCACTTTCCTTTGAAAGTGCCTTAAGCTACTTACAAGCATTCAACAGAAACTCACATGCATTTCACTGAAAGAGAAGCAATCTGTTCCAACACTTCAATTCTCTGTGCGAAGTGAATGGAGTATTGCTTCACTTTCTAAATGCTGTCCTTTCAGAGAAAATCACTTTCCTTTGAAAGTGCCTTAAGCTACTTGCAAGCATTCACAAGAAACACTAATGCGTTTCTATGAAAGAGAAGCAGTCTGTTCCAACACTTCAATTCACTGTGCCAAGTGAATGGAGTGTTGCTTCACTTTCTAAATGCTGTCCTTTCAGAGAAAATCACTTTCCTTTGAAAGAGCCTTAAGCTACTTACAAGCATTCACCAGAAACTCACATGCGTTTCTCTTAAAGAGAAGCAGTCTGTTCCAACACTTCAATTCACTATGCGAAGTGAATGGAGTGTTGCTTCACTTTCTAAATGCTGTCCTTTCAGAGAAAATCACTTTCCTTTGAAAGTGCCTTAAACTACTTTCAAGCATTCACAAAAAACTCACATGCGTTTCTCTTAAAGAGAAGCAGTCTGTTCCAACACTTCAATTCACTGTGCGAAGTGAATGGAGTGTTGCTTCAGTTTGTAAATGCTGTCCTTTCAGAGAAAATCACTTTCCTTTGAAAGTGCCTTAAGCAACTTGCAAGCATTCACAAGAAACTCACATGCGTTTCTCTGAAAGAGAAGCAGTCTGTTCCAACACTTCAATTCACTGTGCGAAGTGAATGGAGTGTTGCTTCACTTTCTAAATGCTGTCCTTTCAGAGAAAATCACTTTCCTTTGAATGTGCCTTAAGCTATTTACAAGCATTCACCAGAAACTCACATGCGTTTCTCTGAAAGAGAAGCAGTCTGTTCCAATACTTCAATTCACTCTGCGAAGTGAATGGAGTGTTGCTTCACTTTCTAAATGCTGTTCTTTCAGAGAAAATCACTTTCCTTTGAAAGTGCCTTAAACTACTTTCAAGCATTCACAAAAAACTCACATGCGTTTCTCTTAAAGAGAAGCAGTCTGTTCCAACACTTCAATTCACTGTGCGAAGTGAATGGAGTGTTGCTTCACTTTCTAAATGCTGTCCTTTCACAGAAAATCACTTTCCTTTGAAAGTGCCTTAAGCTACTTGCAAGCATTAGGAAGAAACTCACATGCGTTTCTCTGAAAGAGAAGCAGTCTGTTCCAACACTTCAATTCACTGTGCGAAGTGAATGGAGTGTTGCTTCACTTTCTAAATGCTGTCCTTTCAGAGAATATCACTTTCCTTTGAAAGTGCCTTAAGCTACTTGCAAGCATTAAAAAGAAACTCACATGCGTTTCTCTGAAAGAGAAGCAGTCTGTTCCAACACTTCAGTTCACTGTGTGAAGTGAATGGAGTGTTGCCTCACTTTCTAAATGCTGTCCTTTCAGAGAAAATCACTTTCCTTTGAAAGTGCCATAAGCTACTTGCAAGCATTCAACAGAAACTCACATGGGTTTCTCTGAAAGACAAGCAGTCTGTTCCAACACTTCAATTCACTGTGCCAAGTGAATGGAGTGTTGCCTCACTTTTTAAATGCTGTCCTTTCAGAAAAAATCACTTTCCATTGAAAGTGCCCAAAACTACTTTCAAGCATTCACAAAAAACTCACATGCGTTTCTCTGAAAGAGAAGCAGTCTGTTCCAACACTTCAATTCAGTGTGCGAAGTGAATATAGTGTTGCTTCACTTTCTAAATGCTGTCCTTTCAGAGAAAATCACTTTCCTTTGAAAGTGCCTTAAGCTATTTACAAGCATTCAACAGAAACTCACATTCATTTCTCTGAAAGAGAAGCAGTCTGTTCCAACACTTCAATTCACTGTGCGAAGTGAATGGAGTGTTGCTTCACTTTCTAAATGCTGTCCTTTCAGAGAAAATCACTTTCCTTTGAAAGTGCCTTAAGCTACTTGCAAGCATTAGGAAGAAACTCACATGCGTTTCTCTGAAAGAGAAGCAGTCTGTTCCAACACTTCAATTCACTGTGTGAAGTGAATGGAGCGTGGCCTCACTTTCTAAATGCTGTCCTTTCAGAGAAAATCACTTTCCTTTGAAAGTGCCTTAAGCTACTTACAAGCATTCAACAGAAACTCACATGCGTTTCTCTGAAAGAGAAGCAGTCTGTTCCAACGCTTCAATTCAATGTGTGAAGTGAATGGAGTGTTGCTTCACTTTCTAAATACTGTCCTTTCAGAGAAAATCACTTTCCTTTGAAAGTGTCTTAAGCTACTTACAAGCATTCAACAGAAACTCACATGCATTTCACTGAAAGAGAAGCAATCTGTTACAACACTTCAATTCTCTGTGCGAAGTGAATGGAGTGTTGCTTCACTTTCTAAATGCTGTCCTTTCAGAGAAAATCACTTTCCTTTGAAAGTGCCTTAAGCTACTTGCAAGCATTCACAAGAAACACTAATGCGTTTCTATGAAAGAGAAGCAGTCTGTTCCAACACTTCAATTCACTGTGCCAAGTGAATGGAGTGTTGCTTCACTTTCTAAATGCTGTCCTTTCAGAGAAAATCACTTTCCTTTGAAAGAGCCTTAAGCTACTTACAAGCATTCACCAGAAACTCACATGCGTTTCTCTGAAAGAGAAGCAGTCTGTTCCAACACTTCAATTCACTATGCGAAGTGAATGGAGTGTTGCTTCACTTTCTAAATGCTGTCCTTTCAGAGAAAATCACTTTCCTTTGAAAGTGCCTTAAACTACTTTCAAGCATTCACAAAAAACTCACATGCGTTTCTCTTAAAGAGAAGCAGTCTGTTCCAACACTTCAATTCACTGTGCGAAGTGAATGGAGTGTTGCTTCAGTTTGTAAATGCTGTCCTTTCAGAGAAAATCACTTTCCTTTGAAAGTGCCTTAAGCAACTTGCAAGCATTCACAAGAAACTCACATGCGTTTCTCTGAAAGAGAAGCAGTCTGTTCCAACACTTCAATTCACTGTGCGAAGTGAATGGAGTGTTGCTTCACTTTCTAAATGCTGTCCTTTCAGAGAATCACTTTCCTTTGAAAGTGCCTTAAGCTATTTACAAGCATTCACCAGAAACTCACATGCGTTTCTCTGAAAGAGAAGCAGTCTGTTCCAATACTTCAATTCACTCTGCGAAGTGAATGGAGTGTTGCTTCACTTTCTAAATGCTGTTCTTTCAGAGAAAATCACTTTCCTTTGAAAGTGCCTTAAACTACTTTCAAGCATTCACAAAAAACTCACATGCGTTTCTCTTAAAGAGAAGAAGTCTTTTCCAACACTTCAATTCACTGTGCGAAGTGAATGGAGTGTTGCTTCAGTTTGTAAATGCTGTCCTTTCAGAGAAAATCACTTTCCTTTGAAAGTGCCTTAAGCAACTTGCAAGCATTCACAAGAAACTCACTTGCGTTTCTCTGAAAGAGAAGCAGTCTGTTCCAACACTTCAATTCACTGTGCGAAGTGAATGGAGTGTTGCTTCACTTTCTAAATGCTGTCCTTTCAGAGAAAATCACTTTCCTTTGAAAGTGCCTTAAGCTACTTACAAGCATTCAACAGAAACTCACATGCATTTCTCTGAAAGAGAAGCAGTCTGTTCCAACACTTCAATTCACTGTGCGAAGTGAATGGAGTGTTGCTTCACTTTCTAAATGCTGTCCTTTCACAGAAAATCACTTTCCTTTGAAAGTGCCTTAAGCTACTTGCAAGCATTAGGAAGAAACTCACATGCGTTTCTCTGAAAGAGAAGCAGTCTGTTCCAACACTTCAGTTCACTGTGTGAAGTGAATGGAGTGTTGCCTCACTTTCTAAATGCTGTCCTTTCAGAGAAAATCACTTTCCTTTGAAAGTGCCTTAAGCTACTTGCAAGCATTCAACAGAAACTCACATGGGTTTCTCTGAAAGACAAGCAGTCTGTTCCAACACTTCAATTCACTGTGCCAAGTGAATGGAGTGTTGCCTCACTTTTTAAATGCTGTCCTTTCAGAAAAAATCACTTTCCATTGAAAGTGCCCAAAACTACTTTCAAGCATTCACAAAAAACTCACATGCGTTTCTCTGAAAGAGAAGCAGTCTGTTCCAACACTTCAATTCAGTGTGCGAAGTGAATATAGTGTTGCTTCACTTTCTAAATGCTGTCCTTTCAGAGAAAATCCCTTTCCTTTGAATGTGCCTTAAGCTACTTACAAGCATTCAACAGAAACTCACATGCATTTCTCTGAAAGAGAAGCAATCTGTTCCAACACTTCAATTCTCTGTGCGAAGTGAATGGAGTGTTGCTTCACTTTCTAAATGCTGTCCTTTCAGAGAAAATCACTTTCCTTTGAAAGTGCCTTAAGCTACTTGCAAGCATTCACAAGAAACACTAATGCGTTTCTATGAAAGAGAAGCAGTCTGTTCCAACACTTCAATTCACTGTGCCAAGTGAATGGAGTGTTGCTTCACTTTCTAAATGCTGTCCTTTCAGAGAAAATCACTTTCCTTTGAAAGAGCCTTAAGCTACTTACAAGCATTCACCAGAAACTCACATGCGTTTCTCTGAAAGAGAAGCAGTCTGTTCCAACACTTCAATTCACTATGCGAAGTGAATGGAGTGCTGCTTCACTTTCTAAATGCTGTCCTTTCAGAGAAAATCACTTTCCTTTGAAAGTGCCTTAAGCTACTTGCAAGCATTAGGAAGAAACTCACATGCGTTTCTCTGAAAGAGAAGCAGTCGGTTCCAACACTTCAATTCACTGTGTGAAGTGAATGGAGTGTTGCCTCACTTTCTAAATGCTGTCCTTTCAGAGAAAATCACTTTCCTTTGAAAGTGCCTTAAGCTACTTGCAAGCATTCAACAGAAACTCACATGGGTTTCTCTGAAAGACAAGCAGTCTGTTCCAACACTTCAATTCACTGTGCCAAGTGAATGGAGTGTTGCCTCACTTTTTAAATGCTGTCCTTTCAGAAAAAATCAGTTTCCATTGAAAGTGCCCAAAATTACTTTCAAGCATTCACAAAAAACTCACATGCGTTTCTCTGAAAGAGAAGCAGTCTGTTCCAACACTTCAATTCAGTGTGCGAAGTGAATATAGTGTTGCTTCACTTTCTAAATGCTGTCCTTTCAGAGAAAATCCCTTTCCTTTGAATGTGCCTTAAGCTACTTACAAGCATTCAACAGAAACTCACATACATTTCTCTGAAAGAGAAGCAATCTGTTCCAACACTTCAATTCTCTGTGCGAAGTGAATGGAGTGTTGCTTCACTTTCTAAATGCTGTCCTTTCAGAGAAAATCACTTTCCTTTGAAAGTGCCTTAAGCTACTTACAAGCATTCAACAGAAACTCACATGCATTTCTCTGAAAGAGAAGCAGTCTGTTCCAACACTTCAATTCACTGTGCGAAGTGAATGGAGTGTTGCTTCACTTTCTAAATGCTGTCCTTTCAGAGAAAATCACTTTCCTTTGAAAGTGCCTTAAGCTACTTACAAGCATTCACCAGAAACTCACATGCGTTTCTCTGAAAGAGAAGCAGTCTGTTCCAATACTTCAATTCACTCTGCGAAGTGAATGGAGTGTTGCTTCACTTTCTAAATGCTGTCCTTTCAGAGAAAATCACTTTCCTTTGAAAGTGCCTTAAGCTACTTACAAGCATTCAACAGAAACTCACATGCATTTCTCTGAAAGAGAAGCAGTCTGTTCCAACACTTCAATTCACTGTGCGAAGTGAATGGAGTGTTGCTTCACTTTCTAAATGCTGTCCTTTCAGAGAAAATCACTTTCCTTTGAAAGTGCCTTAAGCTACTTGCAAGCATTAGGAAGAAACTCACATGCGTTTCTCTGAAAGAGAAGCAGTCTGTTCCAACACTTCAATTCACTGTGTGAAGTGAATGGAGTGTGGCCTCACTTTCTAAATGCTGTCCATTCAGAGAAAATCACTTTCCTTTGAAAGTGCCTTAAGCTACTTACAAGCATTCAACAGAAACTCACATGCGTTTCTCTGAAAGAGAAGCAGTCTGTTCCAACACTTCAATTCAATGTGTGAAGTGAATGGAGTGTTGCTTCACTTTCTAAATACTGTCCTTTCAGAGAAAATCACTTTCCTTTGAAAGTGCCTTAAGCTACTTACAAGCATTCAACAGAAACTCACATGCATTTCACTGAAAGAGAAGCAATCTGTTCCAACACTTCAATTCTCTGTGCGAAGTGAATGGAGTATTGCTTCACTTTCTAAATGCTGTCCTTTCAGAGAAAATCACTTTCCTTTGAAAGTGCCTTAAGCTACTTGCAAGCATTCACAAGAAACACTAATGCGTTTCTATGAAAGAGAAGCAGTCTGTTCCAACACTTCAATTCACTGTGCCAAGTGAATGGAGTGTTGCTTCACTTTCTAAATGCTGTCCTTTCAGAGAAAATCACTTTCCTTTGAAAGAGCCTTAAGCTACTTACAAGCATTCACCAGAAACTCACATGCGTTTCTCTTAAAGAGAAGCAGTCTGTTCCAACACTTCAATTCACTATGCGAAGTGAATGGAGTGTTGCTTCACTTTCTAAATGCTGTCCTTTCAGAGAAAATCACTTTCCTTTGAAAGTGCCTTAAACTACTTTCAAGCATTCACAAAAAACTCACATGCGTTTCTCTTAAAGAGAAGCAGTCTGTTCCAACACTTCAATTCTCTGTGCGAAGTGAATGGAGTGTTGCTTCAGTTTGTAAATGCTGTCCTTTCAGAGAAAATCACTTTCCTTTGAAAGTGCCTTAAGCAACTTGCAAGCATTCACAAGAAACTCACATGCGTTTCTCTGAAAGAGAAGCAGTCTGTTCCAACACTTCAATTCACTGTGCGAAGTGAATGGAGTGTTGCTTCACTTTCTAAATGCTGTCCTTTCAGAGAAAATCACTTTCCTTTGAATGTGCCTTAAGCTATTTACAAGCATTCACCAGAAACTCACATGCGTTTCTCTGAAAGAGAAGCAGTCTGTTCCAATACTTCAATTCACTCTGCGAAGTGAATGGAGTGTTGCTTCACTTTCTAAATGCTGTTCTTTCAGAGAAAATCACTTTCCTTTGAAAGTGCCTTAAACTACTTTCAAGCATTCACAAAAAACTCACATGCGTTTCTCTTAAAGAGAAGCAGTCTGTTCCAACACTTCAATTCACTGTGCGAAGTGAATGGAGTGTTGCTTCACTTTCTAAATGCTGTCCTTTCACAGAAAATCACTTTCCTTTGAAAGTGCCTTAAGCTACTTGCAAGCATTAGGAAGAAACTCACATGCGTTTCTCTGAAAGAGAAGCAGTCTGTTCCAACACTTCAATTCACTGTGCGAAGTGAATGGAGTGTTGCTTCACTTTCTAAATGCTGTCCTTTCAGAGAATATCACTTTCCTTTGAAAGTGCCTTAAGCTACTTGCAAGCATTAAAAAGAAACTCACATGCGTTTCTCTGAAAGAGAAGCAGTCTGTTCCAACACTTCAGTTCACTGTGTGAAGTGAATGGAGTGTTGCCTCACTTTCTAAATGCTGTCCTTTCAGAGAAAATCACTTTCCTTTGAAAGTGCCATAAGCTACTTGCAAGCATTCAACAGAAACTCACATGGGTTTCTCTGAAAGACAAGCAGTCTGTTCCAACACTTCAATTCACTGTGCCAAGTGAATGGAGTGTTGCCTCACTTTTTAAATGCTGTCCTTTCAGAAAAAATCACTTTCCATTGAAAGTGCCCAAAACTACTTTCAAGCATTCACAAAAAACTCACCTGCGTTTCTCTGAAAGAGAAGCAGTCTGTTCCAACACTTCAATTCAGTGTGCGAAGTGAATATAGTGTTGCTTCACTTTCTAAATGCTGTCCTTTCAGAGAAAATCACTTTCCTTTGAAAGTGCCTTAAGCTATTTACAAGCATTCAACAGAAACTCACATTCATTTCTCTGAAAGAGAAGCAGTCTGTTCCAACACTTCAATTCACTGTGCGAAGTGAATGGAGTGTTGCTTCACTTTCTAAATGCTGTCCTTTCAGAGAAAATCACTTTCCTTTGAAAGTGCCTTAAGCTACTTGCAAGCATTAGGAAGAAACTCACATGCGTTTCTCTGAAAGAGAAGCAGTCTGTTCCAACACTTCAATTCACTGTGTGAAGTGAATGGAGCGTGGCCTCACTTTCTAAATGCTGTCCTTTCAGAGAAAATCACTTTCCTTTGAAAGTGCCTTAAGCTACTTACAAGCATTCAACAGAAACTCACATGCGTTTCTCTGAAAGAGAAGCAGTCTGTTCCAACGCTTCAATTCAATGTGTGAAGTGAATGGAGTGTTGCTTCACTTTCTAAATACTGTCCTTTCAGAGAAAATCACTTTCCTTTGAAAGTGTCTTAAGCTACTTACAAGCATTCAACAGAAACTCACATGCATTTCACTGAAAGAGAAGCAATCTGTTACAACACTTCAATTCTCTGTGCGAAGTGAATGGAGTGTTGCTTCACTTTCTAAATGCTGTCCTTTCAGAGAAAATCACTTTCCTTTGAAAGTGCCTTAAGCTACTTGCAAGCATTCACAAGAAACACTAATGCGTTTCTATGAAAGAGAAGCAGTCTGTTCCAACACTTCAATTCACTGTGCCAAGTGAATGGAGTGTTGCTTCACTTTCTAAATGCTGTCCTTTCAGAGAAAATCACTTTCCTTTGAAAGAGCCTTAAGCTACTTACAAGCATTCACCAGAAACTCACATGCGTTTCTCTGAAAGAGAAGCAGTCTGTTCCAACACTTCAATTCACTATGCGAAGTGAATGGAGTGTTGCTTCACTTTCTAAATGCTGTCCTTTCAGAGAAAATCACTTTCCTTTGAAAGTGCCTTAAACTACTTTCAAGCATTCACAAAAAACTCACATGCGTTTCTCTTAAAGAGAAGCAGTCTGTTCCAACACTTCAATTCACTGTGCGAAGTGAATGGAGTGTTGCTTCAGTTTGTAAATGCTGTCCTTTCAGAGAAAATCACTTTCCTTTGAAAGTGCCTTAAGCAACTTGCAAGCATTCACAAGAAACTCACATGCGTTTCTCTGAAAGAGAAGCAGTCTGTTCCAACACTTCAATTCACTGTGCGAAGTGAATGGAGTGTTGCTTCACTTTCTAAATGCTGTCCTTTCAGAGAATCACTTTCCTTTGAAAGTGCCTTAAGCTATTTACAAGCATTCACCAGAAACTCACATGCGTTTCTCTGAAAGAGAAGCAGTCTGTTCCAATACTTCAATTCACTCTGCGAAGTGAATGGAGTGTTGCTTCACTTTCTAAATGCTGTTCTTTCAGAGAAAATCACTTTCCTTTGAAAGTGCCTTAAACTACTTTCAAGCATTCACAAAAAACTCACATGCGTTTCTCTTAAAGAGAAGAAGTCTTTTCCAACACTTCAATTCACTGTGCGAAGTGAATGGAGTGTTGCTTCAGTTTGTAAATGCTGTCCTTTCAGAGAAAATCACTTTCCTTTGAAAGTGCCTTAAGCAACTTGCAAGCATTCACAAGAAACTCACTTGCGTTTCTCTGAAAGAGAAGCAGTCTGTTCCAACACTTCAATTCACTGTGCGAAGTGAATGGAGTGTTGCTTCACTTTCTAAATGCTGTCCTTTCAGAGAAAATCACTTTCCTTTGAAAGTGCCTTAAGCTACTTACAAGCATTCAACAGAAACTCACATGCATTTCTCTGAAAGAGAAGCAGTCTGTTCCAACACTTCAATTCACTGTGCGAAGTGAATGGAGTGTTGCTTCACTTTCTAAATGCTGTCCTTTCACAGAAAATCACTTTCCTTTGAAAGTGCCTTAAGCTACTTGCAAGCATTAGGAAGAAACTCACATGCGTTTCTCTGAAAGAGAAGCAGTCTGTTCCAACACTTCAGTTCACTGTGTGAAGTGAATGGAGTGTTGCCTCACTTTCTAAATGCTGTCCTTTCAGAGAAAATCACTTTCCTTTGAAAGTGCCTTAAGCTACTTGCAAGCATTCAACAGAAACTCACATGGGTTTCTCTGAAAGACAAGCAGTCTGTTCCAACACTTCAATTCACTGTGCCAAGTGAATGGAGTGTTGCCTCACTTTTTAAATGCTGTCCTTTCAGAAAAAATCACTTTCCTTTGAAAGTGCCCAAAACTACTTTCAAGCATTCACAAAAAACTCACATGCGTTTCTCTGAAAGAGAAGCAGTCTGTTCCAACACTTCAATTCAGTGTGCGAAGTGAATATAGTGTTGCTTCACTTTCTAAATG
Organism: Myodes glareolus; assembly: GCF_982192425.1. Taxonomy (NCBI): domain Eukaryota; kingdom Metazoa; phylum Chordata; class Mammalia; order Rodentia; family Cricetidae; genus Myodes; species Myodes glareolus. The sequence continues at coordinate 597,539 of NW_028263245.1, forward strand.
CTGTCCTTTCAGAGAAAATCCCTTTCCTTTGAATGTGCCTTAAGCTACTTACAAGCATTCAACAGAAACTCACATGCATTTCTCTGAAAGAGAAGCAATCTGTTCCAACACTTCAATTCTCTGTGCGAAGTGAATGGAGTGTTGCTTCACTTTCTAAATGCTGTCCTTTCAGAGAAAATCACTTTCCTTTGAAAGTGCCTTAAGCTACTTACAAGCATTCAACAGAAACTCACATGCATTTCTCTGAAAGAGAAGCAGTCTGTTCCAACACTTCAATTCACTGTGCGAAGTGAATGGAGTGTTGCTTCACTTTCTAAATGCTGTCCTTTCAGAGAAAATCACTTTCCTTTGAAAGTGCCTTAAGCTACTTACAAGCATTCACCAGAAACTCACATGCGTTTCTCTGAAAGAGAAGCAGTCTGTTCCAATACTTCAATTCACTCTGCGAAGTGAATGGAGTGTTGCTTCACTTTCTAAATGCTGTCCTTTCAGAGAAAATCACTTTCCTTTGAAAGTGCCTTAAGCTACTTACAAGCATTCAACAGAAACTCACATGCATTTCTCTGAAAGAGAAGCAGTCTGTTCCAACACTTCAATTCACTGTGCGAAGTGAATGGAGTGTTGCTTCACTTTCTAAATGCTGTCCTTTCAGAGAAAATCACTTTCCTTTGAAAGTGCCTTAAGCTACTTGCAAGCATTAGGAAGAAACTCACATGCGTTTCTCTGAAAGAGAAGCAGTCTGTTCCAACACTTCAATTCACTGTGTGAAGTGAATGGAGCGTGGCCTCACTTTCTAAATGCTGTCCTTTCAGAGAAAATCACTTTCCTTTGAAAGTGCCTTAAGCTACTTACAAGCATTCAACAGAAACTCACATGCGTTTCTCTGAAAGAGAAGCAGTCTGTTCCAACACTTCAATTCAATGTGTGAAGTGAATGGAGTGTTGCTTCACTTTCTAAATACTGTCCTTTCAGAGAAAATCACTTTCCTTTGAAAGTGCCTTAAGCTACTTACAAGCATTCAACAGAAACTCACATGCATTTCACTGAAAGAGAAGCAATCTGTTCCAACACTTCAATTCTCTGTGCGAAGTGAATGGAGTGTTGCTTCACTTTCTAAATGCTGTCCTTTCAGAGAAAATCACTTTCCTTTGAAAGTGCCTTAAGCTACTTGCAAGCATTCACAAGAAACACTAATGCGTTTCTATGAAAGAGAAGCAGTCTGTTCCAACACTTCCATTCACTGTGCCAAGTGAATGGAGTGTTGCTTCACTTTCTAAATGCTGTCCTTTCAGAGAAAATCACTTTCCTTTGAAAGAGCCTTAAGCTACTTACAAGCATTCACCAGAAACTCACATGCGTTTCTCTGAAAGAGAAGCAGTCTGTTCCAACACTTCAATTCACTATGCGAAGTGAATGGAGTGTTGCTTCACTTTCTAAATGCTGTCCTTTCAGAGAAAATCACTTTCCTTTGAAAGTGCCTTAAACTACTTTCAAGCATTCACAAAAAACTCACATGCGTTTCTCTTAAAGAGAAGCAGTCTGTTCCAACACTTCAATTCACTGTGCGAAGTGAATGGAGTGTTGCTTCAGTTTGTAAATGCTGTCCTTTCAGAGAAAATCACTTTCCTTTGAAAGTGCCTTAAGCAACTTGCAAGCATTCACAAGAAACTCACATGCGTTTCTCTGAAAGAGAAGCAGTCTGTTCCAACACTTCAATTCACTGTGCGAAGTGAATGGAGTGTTGCTTCACTTTCTAAATGCTGTCCTTTCAGAGAAAATCACTTTCCTTTGAAAGTGCCTTAAGCTATTTACAAGCATTCACCAGAAACTCACATGCGTTTCTCTGAAAGAGAAGCAGTCTGTTCCAATACTTCAATTCACTCTGCGAAGTGAATGGAGTGTTGCTTCACTTTCTAAATGCTGTTCTTTCAGAGAAAATCACTTTCCTTTGAAAGTGCCTTAAACTACTTTCAAGCATTCACAAAAAACGCACATGCGTTTCTCTTAAAGAGAAGAAGTCTTTTCCAACACTTCAATTCACTGTGCGAAGTGAATGGAGTGTTGCTTCAGTTTGTAAATGCTGTCCTTTCAGAGAAAATCACTTTCCTTTGAAAGTGCCTTAAGCAACTTGCAAGCATTCACAAGAAACTCACATGCGTTTCTCTGAAAGAGAAGCAGTCTGTTCCAACACTTCAATTCACTGTGCGAAGTGAATGGAGTGTTGCTTCACTTTCTAAATGCTGTCCTTTCAGAGAAAATCCCTTTCCTTTGAATGTGCCTTAAGCTACTTACAAGCATTCAACAGAAACTCACATGCATTTCTCTGAAAGAGAAGCAATCTGTTCCAACACTTCAATTCTCTGTGCGAAGTGAATGGAGTGTTGCTTCACTTTCTAAATGCTGTCCTTTCAGAGAAAATCACTTTCCTTTGAAAGTGCCTTCAGCTACTTACAAGCATTCAACAGAAACTCACATGCATTTCTCTGAAAGAGAAGCAGTCTGTTCCAACACTTCAATTCACTGTGCGAAGTGAATGGAGTGTTGCTTCACTTTCTAAATGCTGTCCTTTCAGAGAAAATCACTTTCCTTTGAAAGTGCCTTAAGCTACTTACAAGCATTCACCAGAAACTCACATGCGTTTCTCTGAAAGAGAAGCAGTCTGTTCCAATACTTCAATTCACTCTGCGAAGTGAATGGAGTGTTGCTTCACTTTCTAAATGCTGTCCTTTCAGAGAAAATCACTTTCCTTTGAAAGTGCCTTAAGCTACTTACAAGCATTCAACAGAAACTCACATGCATTTCTCTGAAAGAGAAGCAGTCTGTTCCAACACTTCAATTCACTGTGCGAAGTGAATGGAGTGTTGCTTCACTTTCTAAATGCTGTCCTTTCATAGAAAATCACTTTCATTTGAAAGTGCCTTAAGCTACTTGCAAGCATTAGGAAGAAACTCACATGCGTTTCTCTGAAAGAGAAGCAGTCTGTTCCAACACTTCAATTCACTGTGTGAAGTGAATGGAGCGTGGCCTCACTTTCTAAATGCTGTCCTTTCAGAGAAAATCACTTTCCTTTGAAAGTTCCTTAAGCTACTTACAAGCATTCAACAGAAACTCACATGCGTTTCTCTGAAAGAGAAGCAGTCTGTTCCAACACTTCAATTCAATGTGTGAAGTGAATGGAGTGTTGCTTCACTTTCTAAATACTGTCCTTTCAGAGAAAATCACTTTCCTTTGAAAGTGCCTTAAGCTACTTACAAGCATTCAACAGAAACTCACATGCATTTCACTGAAAGAGAAGCAATCTGTTCCAACACTTCAATTCTCTGTGCGAAGTGAATGGAGTGTTGCTTCACTTTCTAAATGCTGTCCTTTCAGAGAAAATCACTTTCCTTTGAAAGTGCCTTAAACTACTTTCAAGCATTCACAAAAAACTCACATGCGTTTCTCTTAAAGAGAAGCAGTCTGTTCCAACACTTCAATTCACTGTGCGAAGTGAATGGAGTGTTGCTTCAGTTTGTAAATGCTGTCCTTTCAGAGAAAATCACTTTCCTTTGAAAGTGCCTTAAGCAACTTGCAAGCATTCACAAGAAACTCACATGCGTTTCTCTGAAAGAGAAGCAGTCTGTTCCAACACTTCAATTCACTGTGCGAAGTGAATGGAGTGTTGCTTCACTTTCTAAATGCTGTCCTTTCAGAGAAAATCACTTTCCTTTGAAAGTGCCTTAAGCTATTTACAAGCATTCACCAGAAACTCACATGCGTTTCTCTGAAAGAGAAGCAGTCTGTTCCAATACTTCAATTCACTCTGCGAAGTGAATGGAGTGTTGCTTCACTTTCTAAATGCTGTTCTTTCAGAGAAAATCACTTTCCTTTGAAAGTGCCTTAAACTACTTTCAAGCATTCACAAAAAACTCACATGCATTTCTCTTAAAGAGAAGAAGTCTTTTCCAACACTTCAATTCACTGTGCGAAGTGAATGGAGTGTTGCTTCAGTTTGTAAATGCTGTCCTTTCAGAGAAAATCACTTTCCTTTGAAAGTGCCTTAAGCAACTTGCAAGCATTCACAAGAAACTCACATGCGTTTCTCTGAAAGAGAAGCAGTCTGTTCCAACACTTCAATTCACTGTGCGAAGTGAATGGAGTGTTGCTTCACTTTCTAAATGCTGTCCTTTCAGAGAAAATCACTTTCCTTTGAAAGTGCCTTAAGCTACTTACAAGCATTCAACAGAAACTCACATGCATTTCTCTGAAAGAGAAGCAGTCTGTTCCAACACTTCAATTCACTGTGCGAAGTGAATGGAGTGTTGCTTCACTTTCTAAATGCTGTCCTTTCAGAGAAAATCACTTTCCTTTGAAAGTGCCTTAAGCTACTTGCAAGCATTAGGAAGAAACTCACATGCGTTTCTCTGAAAGAGAAGCAGTCTGTTCCAACACTTCAATTCACTGTGTGAAGTGAATGGAGCGTGGCCTCACTTTCTAAATGCTGTCCTTTCAGAGAAAATCACTTTCCTTTGAAAGTGCCTTAAGCTACTTACAAGCATTCAACAGAAACTCACATGCGTTTCTCTGAAAGAGAAGCAGTCTGTTCCAACACTTCAATTCAATGTGTGAAGTGAATGGAGTGTTGCTTCACTTTCTAAATACTGTCTTTTCAGAGAAAACCACTTTCCTTTGAAAGTGCCTTAAGCTACTTACAAGCATTCAACAGAAACTCACATGCATTTCTCTGAAAGAGAAGCAATCTGTTCCATACTTCAATTCTCTGTGCGAAGTGAATGGAGTGTTGCTTCACTTTCTAAATGCTGTCCTTTCAGAGAAAATCACTTTCCTTTGAAAGTGCCTTAAGCTACTTGCAAGCATTCACAAGAAACACTAATGCGTTTGTATGAAAGAGAAGCAGTCTGTTCAAACACTTCAATTCACTGTGCGAAGTGAATGGAGTGTTGCTTCACTTTCTAAATGCTGTCCTTTCAGAGAAAATCACTATCCTTTGAAAGTGCCTTAAGCTACCTGCAAGCATTAGGAAGAAAAACACATGCGTTTCTCTGAAAGAGAAGCAGTGTGTTCCAACACTTCAATTCACTGTGCGAAGTGAATGGAGTGTTGCCTCACTTTCTAAATGCTGTCCTTTCAGAGAAAATCACTTTCCATTGAAAGTGCCCAAAACTACTTTCAAGTATTCACAAAAAACTCACATTGGTTTCTCTGAAAGAGAAGCAGTCTGTTCCAACACTTCAATTCACTGTGCGAAGTGAATGGAGTGTTGCTTCACTTTCTAAATGCTGTCCTTTCAGAGAATATCACTTTCCTTTGAAAGTGCCTTAAGCTACTTGCAAGCATTAAAAAGAAACTCACATGCGTTTCTCTGAAAGAGAAGCAGTCTGTTCCAACACTTCAGTTCACTGTGTGAAGTGAATGGAGTGTTGCCTCTCTTTCTAAATGCTGTCCTTTCAGAGAAAATCACTTTCCTTTGAAAGTGCCTTAAGCTACTTGCAAGCATTCAACAGAAACTCACATGCGTTTCTCTGAAAGACAAGCAGTCTGTTCCAACACTTCAATTCACTGTGCCAAGTGAATGGAGTGTTGCCTCACTTTTTAAATGCTGTCTTTTCAGAAAAAATCACTTTCCATTGAAAGTGCCCAAAACTACTTTCAAGCATTCACAAAAAACTCACATGCGTTTCTCTGAAAGAGAAGCAGTCTGTTCCAACACTTCAATTCAGTGTGCGAAGTGAATATAGTGTTGCTTCACTTTCTAAATGCTGTCCTTTCAGAGAAAATCCCTTTCCTTTGAATGTGCCTTAAGCTACTTACAAGCATTCAACAGAAACTCACATGCATTTCTCTGAAAGAGAAGCAATCTGTTCCAACACTTCAATTCTCTGTGCGAAGTGAATGGAGTGTTGCTTCACTTTCTAAATGCTGTCCTTTCAGAGAAAATCACTTTCCTTTGAAAGTGCCTTAAGCTACTTACAAGCATTCAACAGAAACTCACATGCATTTCTCTGAAAGAGAAGCAGTCTGTTCCAACACTTCAATTCACTGTGCGAAGTGAATGGATTGTTGCTTCACTTTCTAAATGCTGTCCTTTCAGAGAAAATCACTTTCCTTTGAAAGTGCCTTAAGCTACTTACAAGCATTCACCAGAAACTCACATGCGTTTCTCTGAAAGAGAAGCAGTCTGTTCCAATGCTTCAATTCACTCTGCGAAGTGAATGGAGTGTTGCTTCACTTTCTAAATGCTGTCCTTTCAGAGAAAATCACTTTCCTTTGAAAGTGCCTTAAGCTACTTACAAGCATTCACCAGAAAATCACATGCGTTTCTCTGAAAGAGAAGCAGTCTGTTCCAACACTTCAATTCACTGTGCGAAGTGAATGGAGTGTTGCTTCACTTTCTAAATGCTGTCCTTTCAGAGAAAATCACTTTCCTTTGAAAATGCCTTAAGCTACTTGCAAGCATTAGGAAGAAACTCAAATGCGTTTCTCTGAAAGAGAAGCAGTCTGTTCCAACACTTCAATTCACTGTGTGAAGTGAATGGAGCGTGGCCTCACTTTCTAAATGCTGTCCTTTCAGAGAAAATCACTTTCCTTTGAAAGTGCGTTAAGCTACTTACAAGCATTCAACAGAAAGTCACATGCGTTTCTCTGAAAGAGAAGCAGTCTGTTCCAACACTTCAATTCAATGTGTGAAGTGAATGGAGTGTTGCTTCACTTTCTAAATACTGTCCTTTCAGAGAAAATCACTTTCCTTTGAAAGTGCCTTAAGCAACTTACAAGCATTCAACAGAAACTCACATGCATTTCACTGAAAGAGAAGCAATCTGTTCCAACACTTCAATTCTCTGTGCGAAGTGAATGGAGTGTTGCTTCACTTTCTAAATGCTTTCCTTTCAGAGAAAATCACTTTCCTTTGAAAGTGCCTTAAGCTACTTGCAAGCATTCACAAGAAACACTAATGCGTTTCTATGAAAGAGAAGCAGTCTGTTCCAACACTTCAATTCACTGTGCCAAGTGAATGGAGTGTTGCTTCACTTTCTAAATGCTGTCCTTTCAGAGAAAATCACTTTCCTTTGAAAGAGCCTTAAGCTACTTACAAGCATTCACCAGATACTCACATGCGTTTCTCTGAAAGAGAAGCAGTCTGTTCCAACACTTCAATTCACTATGCGAAGTGAATGGAGTGTTGCTTCACTTTCTAAATGCTGTCCTTTCAGAGAAAATCACTTTCCTTTGAAAGTGCCTTAAACTACTTTCAAGCATTCACAAAAAACTCACATGCGTTTCTCTTAAAGAGAAGCAGTCTGTTCCAACACTTCAATTCACTGTGCGAAGTGAATGGAGTGTTGCTTCAGTTTGTAAATGCTGTCCTTTCAGAGAAAATCACTTTCCTTTGAAAGTGCCTTAAGCAACTTGCAAGCATTCACAAGAAACTCACATGCGTTTCTCTGAAAGAGAAGCAGTCTGTTCCAACATTTCAATTCACTGTGCGAAGTGAATGGAGTGTTGCTTCACTTTCTAAATGCTGTCCTTTCAGAGAAAATCACTTTCCTTTGAAAGTGCCTTAAACTACTTTCAAGCATTCACAAAAAACTCACATGCGTTTCTCTTAAAGACAAGCAGTCTTTTCCAACACTTCATTTCACTGTGCGAAGTGAATGGAGTGTTGCTTCAGTTTGTAAATGCTGTCCTTTCAGAGAAAATCACTTTCCTTTGAAAGTGCCTTAAGCAACTTGCAAGCATTCACAAGAAACTCACATGCGTTTCTCTGAAAGAGAAACAGTCTGTTCCAACACTTCAATTCACTGCGAAGTGAATGGAGTGTTGCTTCACTTTCTAAATGCTGTCCTTTCAGAGAAAATCACTTTCCTTTGAAAGTGCCTCAGCTACTTGCAAGCATTAGGAAGAAACTCACATGCGTTTCTCTGAAAGAGAAGCAGTCTTTTCCAACACTTCAATTCACTGTGTGAAGTGAATGGAGCGTGGCCTCACTTTCTAAATGCTGTCCTTTCAGAGAAAATCACTTTCCTTTGAAAGTGCCTTAAGCTACTTACAAGCATTCAACAGAAACTCACATGCGTTTCTCTGAAAGAGAAGCAGTCTGTTCCAACACTTCAATTCAATGTGTGAAGTGAATGGAGTGTTGCTTCACTTTCTAAATACTGTCCTTTCAGAGAAAATCACTTTCCTTTGAAAGTGCCTTAAGCTACTTACAAGCATTCAACAGAAACTCACATGCATTTCTCTGAAAGAGAAGCAATCTGTTCCAACACTTCAATTCTCTGTGCGAAGTGAATGGAGTGTTGCTTCACTTTCTAAATGCTGTCCTTTCAGAAAAAATCACTTTCCTTTGAAAGTGCCTTAAGCTACTTGCAAGCATTCACAAGAAACACTAATGCGTTTCTATGAAAGAGAAGCAGTCTGTTCCAACACTTCAATTCACTGTGCCAAGTGAATGGAGTGTTGCTTCACTTTCTAAATGCTGTCCTTTCAGAGAAAATCACTTTCCTTTGAAAGAGCCTTAAGCTACTTACAAGCATTCACCAGAAACTCACATGCGTTTCTCTGAAAGAGAAGCAGTCTGTTCCAACACTTCAATTCACTGTGCGAAGTGAATGGAGTGTTGCTTCACTTTCTAAATGCTGTCCTTTCAGAGAAAATCACTTTCCTTTGAAAGTGCCTTAAGCAACTTGCAAGCATTCACAAGAAACTCACATGCGTTTCTCTGAAAGAGAAGCAGTCTGTTCCAACACTTCAATTCACTGTGCGAAGTGAATGGAGTGTTGCTTCACTTTCTAAATGCTGTCCTTTCAGAGAAAATCACTTTCCTTTGAAAGTGCCTTAAGCTATTTACAAGCATTCACCAGAAACTCACATGCGTTTCTCTGAAAGAGAAGCAGTCTGTTCCAATACTTCAATTCACTCTGCGAAGTGAATGGAGTGTTGCTTCACTTTCTAAATGCTGTTCTTTCAGAGAAAATCACTTTCCTTTGAAAGTGCCTTAAACTACTTTCAAGCATTCACAAAAAACTCACATGCATTTCTCTTAAAGAGAAGAAGTCTTTTCCAACACTTCAATTCACTGTGCGAAGTGAATGGAGTGTTGCTTCAGTTTGTAAATGCTGTCCTTTCAGAGAAAATCACTTTCCTTTGAAAGTGCCTTAAGCAACTTGCAAGCATTCACAAGAAACTCACATGCGTTTCTCTGAAAGAGAAGCAGTCTGTTCCAACACTTCAATTCACTGTGCGAAGTGAATGGAGTGTTGCTTCACTTTCTAAATGCTGTCCTTTCAGAGAAAATCACTTTCCTTTGAAAGTGCCTTAAGCTACTTACAAGCATTCAACAGAAACTCACATGCATTTCTCTGAAAGAGAAGCAGTCTGTTCCAACACTTCAATTCACTGTGCGAAGTGAATGGAGTGTTGCTTCACTTTCTAAATGCTGTCCTTTCAGAGAAAATCACTTTCCTTTGAAAGTGCCTTAAGCTACTTGCAAGCATTAGGAAGAAACTCACATGCGTTTCTCTGAAAGAGAAGCAGTCTGTTCCAACACTTCAATTCACTGTGTGAAGTGAATGGAGCGTGGCCTCACTTTCTAAATGCTGTCCTTTCAGAGAAAATCACTTTCCTTTGAAAGTGCCTTAAGCTACTTACAAGCATTCAACAGAAACTCACATGCGTTTCTCTGAAAGAGAAGCAGTCTGTTCCAACACTTCAATTCAATGTGTGAAGTGAATGGAGTGTTGCTTCACTTTCTAAATACTGTCTTTTCAGAGAAAACCACTTTCCTTTGAAAGTGCCTTAAGCTACTTACAAGCATTCAACAGAAACTCACATGCATTTCACTGAAAGAGAAGCAATCTGTTCCATACTTCAATTCTCTGTGCGAATTGAATGGAGTGTTGCTTCACTTTCTAAATGCTGTCCTTTCAGAGAAAATCACTTTCCTTTGAAAGTGCCTTAAGCTACTTGCAAGCATTCACAAGAAACACTAATGCGTTTGTATGAAAGAGAAGCAGTCTGTTCAAACACTTCAATTCACTGTGCGAAGTGAATGGAGTGTTGCTTCACTTTCTAAATGCTGTCCTTTCAGAGAAAATCACTATCCTTTGAAAGTGCCTTAAGCTACCTGCAAGCATTAGGAAGAAAAACACATGCGTTTCTCTGAAAGAGAAGCAGTGTGTTCCAACACTTCAATTCACTGTGCGAAGTGAATGGAGTGTTGCCTCACTTTCTAAATGCTGTCCTTTCAGAGAAAATCACTTTCCATTGAAAGTGCCCAAAACTACTTTCAAGCATTCACAAAAAACTCACATTGGTTTCTCTGAAAGAGAAGCAGTCTGTTCCAACACTTCAATTCACTGTGCGAAGTGAATGGAGTGTTGCTTCACTTTCTAAATGCTGTCCTTTCAGAGAATATCACTTTCCTTTGAAAGTGCCTTAAGCTACTTGCAAGCATTAAAAAGAAACTCACATGCGTTTCTCTGAAAGAGAAGCAGTCTGTTCCAACACTTCAGTTCACTGTGTGAAGTGAATGGAGTGTTGCCTCTCTTTCTAAATGCTGTCCTTTCTGAGAAAATCACTTTCCTTTGAAAGTGCCTTAAGCTACTTGCAAGCATTCAACAGAAACTCACATGCGTTTCTCTGAAAGACAAGCAGTCTGTTCCAACACTTCAATTCACTGTGCCAAGTGAATGGAGTGTTGCCTCACTTTTTAAATGCTGTCTTTTCAGAAAAAATCACTTTCCATTGAAAGTGCCCAAAACTACTTTCAGCATTCACAAAAACCTCACATGCGTTTCTCTGAAAGAGAAGCAGTCTGTTCCAACACTTCAATTCAGTGTGCGAAGTGAATATAGTGTTGCTTCACGTTCTAAATGCTGTCCTTTCAGAGAAAATCCCTTTCCTTTGAATGTGCCTTAAGCTACTTACAAGCATTCAACAGAAACTCACATGCATTTCTCTGAAAGAGAAGCAATCTGTTCCAACACTTCAATTCTCTGTGCGAAGTGAATGGAGTGTTGCTTCACTTTCTAAATGCTGTCCTTTCAGAGAAAATCACTTTCCTTTGAAAGTGCCTTAAGCTACTTACAAGCATTCAACAGAAACTCACATGCATTTCTCTGAAAGAGAAGCAGTCTGTTCCAACACTTCAATTCACTGTGCGAAGTGAATGGAGTGTTGCTTCACTTTCTAAATGCTGTCCTTTCAGAGAAAATCACTTTCCTTTGAAAGTGCCTTAAGCTACTTACAAGCATTCACCAGAAACTCACATGCGTTTCTCTGAAAGAGAAGCAGTCTGTTCCAATGCTTCAATTCACTCTGCGAAGTGAATGGAGTGTTGCTTCACTTTCTAAATGCTGTCCTTTCAGAGAAAATCACTTTCCTTTGAAAGTGCCTTAAGCTACTTACAAGCATTCACCAGAAAATCACATGCGTTTCTCTGAAAGAGAAGCAGTCTGTTCCAACACTTCAATTCACTGTGCGAAGTGAATGGAGTGTTGCTTCACTTTCTAAATGCTGTCCTTTCAGAGAAAATCACTTTCCTTTGAAAATGCCTTAAGCTACTTGCAAGCATTAGGAAGAAACTCAAATGCGTTTCTCTGAAAGAGAAGCAGTCTGTTCCAACACTTCAATTCACTGTGTGAAGTGAATGGAGCGTGGCCTCACTTTCTAAATGCTGTCCTTTCAGAGAAAATCACTTTCCTTTGAAAGTGCCTTAAGCTACTTACAAGCATTCAACAGAAAGTCACATGCGTTTCTCTGAAAGAGAAGCAGTCTGTTCCAACACTTCAATTCAATGTGTGAAGTGAATGGAGTGTTGCTTCACTTTCTAAATACTGTCCTTTCAGAGAAAATCACTTTCCTTTGAAAGTGCCTTAAGCAACTTACAAGCATTCAACAGAAACTCACATGCATTTCACTGAAAGAGAAGCAATCTGTTCCAACACTTCAATTCTCTGTGCGAAGTGAATGGAGTGTTGCTTCACTTTCTAAATGCTTTCCTTTCAGAGAAAATCACTTTCCTTTGAAAGTGCCTTAAGCTACTTGCAAGCATTCACAAGAAACACTAATGCGTTTCTATGAAAGAGAAGCAGTCTGTTCCAACACTTCAATTCACTGTGCCAAGTGAATGGAGTGTTGCTTCACTTTCTAAATGCTGTCCTTTCAGAGAAAATCACTTTCCTTTGAAAGAGCCTTAAGCTACTTACAAGCATTCACCAGATACTCACATGCGTTTCTCTGAAAGAGAAGCAGTCTGTTCCAACACTTCAATTCACTATGCGAAGTGAATGGAGTGTTGCTTCACTTTCTAAATGCTGTCCTTTCAGAGAAAATCACTTTCCTTTGAAAGTGCCTTAAACTACTTTCAAGCATTCACAAAAAACTCACATGCGTTTCTCTTAAAGAGAAGCAGTCTGTTCCAACACTTCAATTCACTGTGCGAAGTGAATGGAGTGTTGCTTCAGTTTGTAAATGCTGTCCTTTCAGAGAAAATCACTTTCCTTTGAAAGTGCCTTAAGCAACTTGCAAGCATTCACAAGAAACTCACATGCGTTTCTCTGAAAGAGAAGCAGTCTGTTCCAACACTTCAATTCACTGTGCGAAGTGAATGGAGTGTTGCTTCACTTTCTAAATGCTGTCCTTTCAGAGAAAATCACTTTCCTTTGAAAGTGCCTTAAACTACTTTCAAGCATTCACAAAAAACTCACATGCGTTTCTCTTAAAGACAAGCAGTCTTTTCCAACACTTCATTTCACTGTGCGAAGTGAATGGAGTGTTGCTTCAGTTTGTAAATGCTGTCCTTTCAGAGAAAATCACTTTCCTTTGAAAGTGCCTTAAGCAACTTGCAAGCATTCACAAGAAACTCACATGCGTTTCTCTGAAAGAGAAACAGTCTGTTCCAACACTTCAATTCACTGCGAAGTGAATGGAGTGTTGCTTCACTTTCTAAATGCTGTCCTTTCAGAGAAAATCACTTTCCTTTGAAAGTGCCTCAGCTTCTTGCAAGCATTAGGAAGAAACTCACATGCGTTTCTCTGAAAGAGAAGCAGTCTTTTCCAACACTTCAATTCACTGTGTGAAGTGAATGGAGCGTGGCCTCACTTTCTAAATGCTGTCCTTTCAGAGAAAATCACTTTCCTTTGAAAGTGCCTTAAGCTACTTGCAAGCATTCACAAGAAACACTAATGCGTTTCTATGAAAGAGAAGCAGTCTGTTCCAACACTTCAATTCACTGTGCCAAGTGAATGGAGTGTTGCTTCACTTTCTAAATGCTGTCCTTTCAGAGAAAATCACTTTCCTTTGAAAGAGCCTTAAGCTACTTACAAGCATTCAACAGAAACTCTCATGCGTTTCTCTGAAAGAGAAGCAGTCTGTTCCAACACTTCAATTCAATGTGTGAAGTGAATGGAGTGTTGCTTCACTTTCTAAATACTGTCCTTTCAGAGAAAATCACTTTCCTTTGAAAGTGCCTTAAGCTACTTACAAGCATTCAACAGAAACTCACATGCATTTCTCTGAAAGAGAAGCAATCTGTTCCAACACTTCAATTCTCTGTGCGAAGTGAATGGAGTGTTGCTTCACTTTCTAAATGCTGTCCTTTCAGAGAAAATCACTTTCCTTTGAAAGTGCCTTAAGCTACTTGCAAGCATTCACAAGAAACACTAATGCGTTTCTATGAAAGAGAAGCAGTCTGTTCCAACACTTCAATTCACTGTGCCAAGTGAATGGAGTGTTGCTTCACTTTCTAAATGCTGTCCTTTCAGAGAAAATCACTTTCCTTTGAAAGAGCCTTAAGCTACTTACAAGCATTCACCAGAAACTCACATGCGTTTCTCTGAAAGAGAAGCAGTCTGTTCCAACACTTCAATTCACTGTGCGAAGTGAATGGAGTGTTGCTTCACTTTCTAAATGCTGTCCTTTCAGAGAAAATCACTTTCATTTGAAAGTGCCTTAAACTACTTTCAAGCATTCACAAAAAACTCACATGCGTTTCTCTTAAAGAGAAGCAGTCCGTTCCAACACTTCAATTCACTGTGCGAAGTGAATGGAGTGTTGCTTCACTTTCTAAATGCTGTCCTTTCAGAGAAAATCACTTTCCTTTGAAAGTGCCTTAAGCAACTTGCAAGCATTCACAAGAAACTCACATGCGTTTCTCTGAAAGAGAAGCAGTCTGTTCCAACACTTCAATTCACTGTGCGAAGTGAATGGAGTGTTGCTTCACTTTCTAAATGCTGTCCTTTCAGAGAAAATCACTTTCCTTTGAAAGTGCCTTAAGCTACTTACAAGCATTTACCAGAAACTCACATGCGTTTCTCTGAAAGAGAAGCAGTCTGTTCCAATACTTCAATTCACTCTGCGAAGTGAATGGAGTGTTGCGTCACTTTCTAAATGCTGTCCTTTCAGAGAAAATCACTTTCCTTTGAAAGTGCCTTAAGCAACTTGCAAGCATTCACAAGAAACTCACATGCGTTTCTCTGAAAGAGAAGCAGTCTGTTCCAACACTTCAATTCACTGCGAAGTGAATGGAGTGTTGCTTCACTTTCTAAATGCTGTCCTTTCAGAGAAAATCACTTTCCTTTGAAAGTGCCTTAAGCTACTTGCAAGCATTAGGAAGAAACTCACATTCGTTTCTCTGAAAGAGAAGCAGTCTGTTCCAACACTTCAATTCACTGTGTGAAGTGAATGGAGCGTGGCCTCACTTTCTAAATGCTGTCCTTTAAGAGAAAATCACTTTCCTTTGAAAGTGCCTTAAGCTACTAACAAGCATTCAACAGAAACTCACATGCGTTTCTCTGAAAGAGAAGCAGTCTGTTCCAACACTTCAATTCAATGTGTGAAGTGAATGGAGTGTTGCTTCACTTTCTAAATACTGTCCTTTCAGAGAAAATCACTTTCCTTTGAAAGTGCCTTAAGCTACTTACAAGCATTCAACAGAAACTCACATGCATTTCTCTGAAAGAGAAGCAATCTGTTCCAACACTTCAATTCTCTGTGCGAAGTGAATGGAGTGTTGCTTCACTTTCTAAATGCTGTCCTTTCAGAGAAAATCACTTTCATTTGAAAGTGCCTTAAACTACTTTTAAGCATTCACAAAAAACTCACATGCGTTTCTCTTAAAGAGAAGCAGTCTGTTAGAACACTTCAATTCACTGTGCGAAGTGAATGGAGTGTTGCTTCACTTTCTAAATGCTGTCCTTTCAGAGAAAATCACTTTCCTTTGAAAGTGCCTTAAGCAACTTGCAAGCATAGACAAGAAACTCACATGCGTTTCTCTGAAAGAGAAGCAGTCTGTTCCAACACTTCAATTCACTGTGCGAAGTGAATGGAGTGTTGCTTCACTTTCTAAATGCTGTCCTTTCAGAGAAAATCACTATCCTTTGAAAGTGCCTTAAGCTACCTGCAAGCATTAGGAAGAAAAACACATGCGTTTCTCTGAAAGAGAAGCAGTGTGTTCCAACACTTCAATTCACTGTGCGAAGTGAATGGAGTGTTGCCTCACTTTCTAAATGCTGTCCTTTCAGAGAAAATCACTTTCCATTGAAAGTGCCCAAAACTACTTTCAAGTATTCACAAAAAACTCACATTGGTTTCTCTGAAAGAGAAGCAGTCTGTTCCAACACTTCAATTCACTGTGCGAAGTGAATGGAGTGTTGCTTCACTTTCTAAATGCTGTCCTTTCAGAGAATATCACTTTCCTTTGAAAGTGCCTTAAGCTACTTGCAAGCATTAAAAAGAAACTCACATGCGTTTCTCTGAAAGAGAAGCAGTCTGTTCCAACACTTCAGTTCACTGTGTGAAGTGAATGGAGTGTTGCCTCTCTTTCTAAATGCTGTCCTTTCAGAGAAAATCACTTTCCTTTGAAAGTGCCTTAAGCTACTTGCAAGCATTCAACAGAAACTCACATGCGTTTCTCTGAAAGACAAGCAGTCTGTTCCAACACTTCAATTCACTGTGCCAAGTGAATGGAGTGTTGCCTCACTTTTTAAATGCTGTCTTTTCAGAAAAAATCACTTTCCATTGAAAGTGCCCAAAACTACTTTCAAGCATTCACAAAAAACTCACATGCGTTTCTCTGAAAGAGAAGCAGTCTGTTCCAACACTTCAATTCAGTGTGCGAAGTGAATATAGTGTTGCTTCACTTTCTAAATGCTGTCCTTTCAGAGAAAATCCCTTTCCTTTGAATGTGCCTTAAGCTACTTACAAGCATTCAACAGAAACTCACATGCATTTCTCTGAAAGAGAAGCAATCTGTTCCAACACTTCAATTCTCTGTGCGAAGTGAATGGAGTGTTGCTTCACTTTCTAAATGCTGTCCTTTCAGAGAAAATCACTTTCCTTTGAAAGTGCCTTAAGCTACTTACAAGCATTCAACAGAAACTCACATGCATTTCTCTGAAAGAGAAGCAGTCTGTTCCAACACTTCAATTCACTGTGCGAAGTGAATGGAGTGTTGCTTCACTTTCTAAATGCTGTCCTTTCAGAGAAAATCACTTTCCTTTGAAAGTGCCTTAAGCTACTTACAAGCATTCACCAGAAACTCACATGCGTTTCTCTGAAAGAGAAGCAGTCTGTTCCAATGCTTCAATTCACTCTGCGAAGTGAATGGAGTGTTGCTTCACTTTCTAAATGCTGTCCTTTCAGAGAAAATCACTTTCCTTTGAAAGTGCCTTAAGCTACTTACAAGCATTCACCAGAAAATCACATGCGTTTCTCTGAAAGAGAAGCAGTCTGTTCCAACACTTCAATTCACTGTGCGAAGTGAATGGAGTGTTGCTTCACTTTCTAAATGCTGTCCTTTCAGAGAAAATCACTTTCCTTTGAAAATGCCTTAAGCTACTTGCAAGCATTAGGAAGAAACTCAAATGCGTTTCTCTGAAAGAGAAGCAGTCTGTTCCAACACTTCAATTCACTGTGTGAAGTGAATGGAGCGTGGCCTCACTTTCTAAATGCTGTCCTTTCAGAGAAAATCACTTTCCTTTGAAAGTGCCTTAAGCTACTTACAAGCATTCAACAGAAAGTCACATGCGTTTCTCTGAAAGAGAAGCAGTCTGTTCCAACACTTCAATTCAATGTGTGAAGTGAATGGAGTGTTGCTTCACTTTCTAAATACTGTCCTTTCAGAGAAAATCACTTTCCTTTGAAAGTGCCTTAAGCAACTTACAAGCATTCAACAGAAACTCACATGCATTTCACTGAAAGAGAAGCAATCTGTTCCAACACTTCAATTCTCTGTGCGAAGTGAATGGAGTGTTGCTTCACTTTCTAAATGCTTTCCTTTCAGAGAAAATCACTTTCCTTTGAAAGTGCCTTAAGCTACTTGCAAGCATTCACAAGAAACACTAATGCGTTTCTATGAAAGAGAAGCAGTCTGTTCCAACACTTCAATTCACTGTGCGAAGTGAATGGAGTGTTGCTTCACTTTCTAAATGCTGTCCTTTCAGAGAAAATCACTTTCCTTTGAAAGAGCCTTAAGCTACTTACAAGCATTCACCAGATACTCACATGCGTTTCTCTGAAAGAGAAGCAGTCTGTTCCAACACTTCAATTCACTATGCGAAGTGAATGGAGTGTTGCTTCACTTTCTAAATGCTGTCCTTTCAGAGAAAATCACTTTCCTTTGAAAGTGCCTTAAACTACTTTCAAGCATTCACAAAAAACTCACATGCGTTTCTCTTAAAGAGAAGCAGTCTGTTCCAACACTTCAATTCACTGTGCGAAGTGAATGGAGTGTTGCTTCAGTTTGTAAATGCTGTCCTTTCAGAGAAAATCACTTTCCTTTGAAAGTGCCTTAAGCAACTTGCAAGCATTCACAAGAAACTCACATGCGTTTCTCTGAAAGAGAAGCAGTCTGTTCCAACACTTCAATTCACTGTGCGAAGTGAATGGAGTGTTGCTTCACTTTCTAAATGCTGTCCTTTCAGAGAAAATCACTTTCCTTTGAAAGTGCCTTAAACTACTTTCAAGCATTCACAAAAAACTCACATGCGTTTCTCTTAAAGACAAGCAGTCTTTTCCAATACTTCATTTCACTGTGCGAAGTGAATGGAGTGTTGCTTCAGTTTGTAAATGCTGTCCTTTCAGAGAAAATCACTTTCCTTTGAAAGTGCCTTAAGCAACTTGCAAGCATTCACAAGAAACTCACATGCGTTTCTCTGAAAGAGAAACAGTCTGTTCCAACACTTCAATTCACTGCGAAGTGAATGGAGTGTTGCTTCACTTTCTAAATGCTGTCCTTTCAGAGAAAATCACTTTCCTTTGAAAGTGCCTCAGCTACTTGCAAGCATTAGGAAGAAACTCACATGCGTTTCTCTGAAAGAGAAGCAGTCTTTTCCAACACTTCAATTCACTGTGTGAAGTGAATGGAGCGTGGCCTCACTTTCTAAATGCTGTCCTTTCAGAGAAAATCACTTTCCTTTGAAAGTGCCTTAAGCTACTTACAAGCATTCAACAGAAACTCACATGCGTTTCTCTGAAAGAGAAGCAGTCTGTTCCAACACTTCAATTCAATGTGTGAAGTGAACGGAGTGTTGCTTCACTTTCTAAATACTGTCCTTTCAGAGAAAATCACTTTCCTTTGAAAGTGCCTTAAGCTACTTACAAGCATTCAACAGAAACTCACATGCATTTCTCTGAAAGAGAAGCAATCTGTTCCAACACTTCAATTCTCTGTGCGAAGTGAATGGAGTGTTGCTTCACTTTCTAAATGCTGTCCTTTCAGAAAAAATCACTTTCCTTTGAAAGTGCCTTAAGCTACTTGCAAGCATTCACAAGAAACACTAATGCGTTTCTATGAAAGAGAAGCAGTCTGTTCCAACACTTCAATTCACTGTGCCAAGTGAATGGAGTGTTGCTTCACTTTCTAAATGCTGTCCTTTCAGAGAAAATCACTTTCCTTTGAAAGAGCCTTAAGCTACTTACAAGCATTCACCAGAAACTCACATGCGTTTCTCTGAAAGAGAAGCAGTCTGTTCCAACACTTCAATTCACTGTGCGAAGTGAATGGAGTGTTGCTTCACTTTCTAAATGCTGTCCTTTCAGAGAAAATCACTTTCCTTTGAAAGTGCCTTAAGCAACTTGCAAGCATTCACAAGAAACTCACATGCGTTTCTCTGAAAGAGAAGCAGTCTGTTCCAACACTTCAATTCACTGTGCGAAGTGAATGGAGTGTTGCTTCACTTTGTAAATGCTGTCCTTTCAGAGAAAATCACTTTCCTTTGAAAGTGCCTTAAGCTATTTACAAGCATTCACCAGAAACTCACATGCGTTTCTCTGAAAGAGAAGCAGTCTGTTCCAATACTTCAATTCACTCTGCGAAGTGAATGGAGTGTTGCTTCACTTTCTAAATGCTGTTCTTTCAGAGAAAATCACTTTCCTTTGAAAGTGCCTTAAACTACTTTCAAGCATTCACAAAAAACTCACATGCATTTCTCTTAAAGAGAAGAAGTCTTTTCCAACACTTCAATTCACTGTGCGAAGTGAATGGAGTGTTGCTTCAGTTTGTAAATGCTGTCCTTTCAGAGAAAATCACTTTCCTTTGAAAGTGCCTTAAGCAACTTGCAAGCATTCACAAGAAACTCACATGCGTTTCTCTGAAAGAGAAGCAGTCTGTTCCAACACTTCAATTCACTGTGCGAAGTGAATGGAGTGTTGCTTCACTTTCTAAATGCTGTCCTTTCAGAGAAAATCACTTTCCTTTGAAAGTGCCTTAAGCTACTTACAAGCATTCAACAGAAACTCACATGCATTTCTCTGAAAGAGAAGCAGTCTGTTCCAACACTTCAATTCACTGTGCGAAGTGAATGGAGTGTTGCTTCACTTTCTAAATGCTGTCCTTTCAGAGAAAATCACTTTCCTTTGAAAGTGCCTTAAGCTACTTGCAAGCATTAGGAAGAAACTCACATGCGTTTCTCTGAAAGAGAAGCAGTCTGTTCCAACACTTCAATTCACTGTGTGAAGTGAATGGAGCGTGGCCTCACTTTCTAAATGCTGTCCTTTCAGAGAAAATCACTTTCCTTTGAAAGTGCCTTAAGCTACTTACAAGCATTCAACAGAAACTCACATGCGTTTCTCTGAAAGAGAAGCAGTCTGTTCCAACACTTCAATTCAATGTGTGAAGTGAATGGAGTGTTGCTTCACTTTCTAAATACTGTCTTTTCAGAGAAAACCACTTTCCTTTGAAAGTGCCTTAAGCTACTTACAAGCATTCAACAGAAACTCACATGCATTTCACTGAAAGAGAAGCAATCTGTTCCATACTTCAATTCTCTGTGCGAAGTGAATGGAGTGTTGCTTCACTTTCTAAATGCTGTCCTTTCAGAGAAAATCACTTTCCTTTGAAAGTGCCTTAAGCTACTTGCAAGCATTCACAAGAAACACTAATGCGTTTGTATGAAAGAGAAGCAGTCTGTTCAAACACTTCAATTCACTGTGCGAAGTGAATGGAGTGTTGCTTCACTTTCTAAATGCTGTCCTTTCAGAGAAAATCACTATCCTTTGAAAGTGCCTTAAGCTACCTGCAAGCATTAGGAAGAAAAACACATGCGTTTCTCTGAAAGAGAAGCAGTGTGTTCCAACACTTCAATTCACTGTGCGAAGTGAATGGAGTGTTGCCTCACTTTCTAAATGCTGTCCTTTCAGAGAAAATCACTTTCCATTGAAAGTGCCCAAAACTACTTTCAAGCATTCACAAAAAACTCACATTGGTTTCTCTGAAAGAGAAGCAGTCTGTTCCAACACTTCAATTCACTGTGCGAAGTGAATGGAGTGTTGCTTCACTTTCTAAATGCTGTCCTTTCAGAGAATATCACTTTCCTTTGAAAGTGCCTTAAGCTACTTGCAAGCATTAAAAAGAAACTCACATGCGTTTCTCTGAAAGAGAAGCAGTCTGTTCCAACACTTCAGTTCACTGTGTGAAGTGAATGGAGTGTTGCCTCTCTTTCTAAATGCTGTCCTTTCAGAGAAAATCACTTTCCTTTGAAAGTGCCTTAAGCTACTTGCAAGCATTCAACAGAAACTCACATGCGTTTCTCTGAAAGACAAGCAGTCTGTTCCAACACTTCAATTCACTGTGCCAAGTGAATGGAGTGTTGCCTCACTTTTTAAATGCTGTCTTTTCAGAAAAAATCACTTTCCATTGAAAGTGCCCAAAACTACTTTCAGCATTCACAAAAACCTCACATGCGTTTCTCTGAAAGAGAAGCAGTCTGTTCCAACACTTCAATTCAGTGTGCGAAGTGAATATAGTGTTGCTTCACTTTCTAAATGCTGTCCTTTCAGAGAAAATCCCTTTCCTTTGAATGTGCCTTAAGCTACTTACAAGCATTCAACAGAAACTCACATGCATTTCTCTGAAAGAGAAGCAATCTGTTCCAACACTTCAATTCTCTGTGCGAAGTGAATGGAGTGTTGCTTCACTTTCTAAATGCTGTCCTTTCAGAGAAAATCACTTTCCTTTGAAAGTGCCTTAAGCTACTTACAAGCATTCAACAGAAACTCACATGCATTTCTCTGAAAGAGAAGCAGTCTGTTCCAACACTTCAATTCACTGTGCGAAGTGAATGGAGTGTTGCTTCACTTTCTAAATGCTGTCCTTTCAGAGAAAATCACTTTCCTTTGAAAGTGCCTTAAGCTACTTACAAGCATTCACCAGAAACTCACATGCGTTTCTCTGAAAGAGAAGCCGTCTGTTCCAATGCTTCAATTCACTCTGCGAAGTGAATGGAGTGTTGCTTCACTTTCTAAATGCTGTCCTTTCAGAGAAAATCACTTTCCTTTGAAAGTGCCTTAAGCTACTTACAAGCATTCACCAGAAAATCACATGCGTTTCTCTGAAAGAGAAGCAGTCTGTTCCAACACTTCAATTCACTGTGCGAAGTGAATGGAGTGTTGCTTCACTTTCTAAATGCTGTCCTTTCAGAGAAAATCACTTTCCTTTGAAAATGCCTTAAGCTACTTGCAAGCATTAGGAAGAAACTCAAATGCGTTTCTCTGAAAGAGAAGCAGTCTGTTCCAACACTTCAATTCACTGTGTGAAGTGAATGGAGCGTGGCCTCACTTTCTAAATGCTGTCCTTTCAGAGAAAATCACTTTCCTTTGAAAGTGCCTTAAGCAACTTACAAGCATTCAACAGAAACTCACATGCATTTCACTGAAAGAGAAGCAATCTGTTCCAACACTTCAATTCTCTGTGCGAAGTGAATGGAGTGTTGCTTCACTTTCTAAATGCTTTCCTTTCAGAGAAAATCACTTTCCTTTGAAAGTGCCTTAAGCTACTTGCAAGCATTCACAAGAAACACTAATGCGTTTCTATGAAAGAGAAGCAGTCTGTTCCAACACTTCAATTCACTGTGCCAAGTGAATGGAGTGTTGCTTCACTTTCTAAATGCTGTCCTTTCAGAGAAAATCACTTTCCTTTGAAAGAGCCTTAAGCTACTTACAAGCATTCACCAGATACTCACATGCGTTTCTCTGAAAGAGAAGCAGTCTGTTCCAACACTTCAATTCACTATGCGAAGTGAATGGAGTGTTGCTTCACTTTCTAAATGCTGTCCTTTCAGAGAAAATCACTTTCCTTTGAAAGTGCCTTAAACTACTTTCAAGCATTCACAAAAAACTCACATGCGTTTCTCTTAAAGAGAAGCAGTCTGTTCCAACACTTCAATTCACTGTGCGAAGTGAATGGAGTGTTGCTTCAGTTTGTAAATGCTGTCCTTTCAGAGAAAATCACTTTCCTTTGAAAGTGCCTTAAGCAACTTGCAAGCATTCACAAGAAACTCACATGCGTTTCTCTGAAAGAGAAGCAGTCTGTTCCAACACTTCAATTCACTGTGCGAAGTGAATGGAGTGTTGCTTCACTTTCTAAATGCTGTCCTTTCAGAGAAAATCACTTTCCTTTGAAAGTGCCTTAAACTACTTTCAAGCATTCACAAAAAACTCACATGCGTTTCTCTTAAAGACAAGCAGTCTTTTCCAACACTTCATTTCACTGTGCGAAGTGAATGGAGTGTTGCTTCAGTTTGTAAATGCTGTCCTTTCAGAGAAAATCACTTTCCTTTGAAAGTGCCTTAAGCAACTTGCAAGCATTCACAAGAAACTCACATGCGTTTCTCTGAAAGAGAAACAGTCTGTTCCAACACTTCAATTCACTGCGAAGTGAATGGAGTGTTGCTTCACTTTCTAAATGCTGTCCTTTCAGAGAAAATCACTTTCCTTTGAAAGTGCCTCAGCTACTTGCAAGCATTAGGAAGAAACTCACATGCGTTTCTCTGAAAGAGAAGCAGTCTTTTCCAACACTTCAATTCACTGTGTGAAGTGAATGGAGCGTGGCCTCACTTTCTAAATGCTGTCCTTTCAGAGAAAATCACTTTCCTTTGAAAGTGCCTTAAGCTACTTGCAAGCATTCACAAGAAACACTAATGCGTTTCTATGAAAGAGAAGCAGTCTGTTCCAACACTTCAATTCACTGTGCCAAGTGAATGGAGTGTTGCTTCACTTTCTAAATGCTGTCCTTTCAGAGAAAATCACTTTCCTTTGAAAGAGCCTTAAGCTACTTACAAGCATTCAACAGAAACTCTCATGCGTTTCTCTGAAAGAGAAGCAGTCTGTTCCAACACTTCAATTCAATGTGTGAAGTGAATGGAGTGTTGCTTCACTTTCTAAATACTGTCCTTTCAGAGAAAATCACTTTCCTTTGAAAGTGCCTTAAGCTACTTACAAGCATTCAACAGAAACTCACATGCATTTCTCTGAAAGAGAAGCAATCTGTTCCAACACTTCAATTCTCTGTGCGAAGTGAATGGAGTGTTGCTTCACTTTCTAAATGCTGTCCTTTCAGAGAAAATCACTTTCCTTTGAAAGTGCCTTAAGCTACTTGCAAGCATTCACAAGAAACACTAATGCGTTTCTATGAAAGAGAAGCAGTCTGTTCCAACACTTCAATTCACTGTGCCAAGTGAATGGAGTGTTGCTTCACTTTCTAAATGCTGTCCTTTCAGAGAAAATCACTTTCCTTTGAAAGAGCCTTAAGCTACTTACAAGCATTCACCAGAAACTCACATGCGTTTCTCTGAAAGAGAAGCAGTCTGTTCCAACACTTCAATTCACTGTGCGAAGTGAATGGAGTGTTGCTTCACTTTCTAAATGCTGTCCTTTCAGAGAAAATCACTTTCATTTGAAAGTGCCTTAAACTACTTTCAAGCATTCACAAAAAACTCACATGCGTTTCTCTTAAAGAGAAGCAGTCCGTTCCAACACTTCAATTCACTGTGCGAAGTGAATGGAGTGTTGCTTCACTTTCTAAATGCTGTCCTTTCAGAGAAAATCACTTTCCTTTGAAAGTGCCTTAAGCAACTTGCAAGCATTCACAAGAAACTCACATGCGTTTCTCTGAAAGAGAAGCAGTCTGTTCCAACACTTCAATTCACTGTGCGAAGTGAATGGAGTGTTGCTTCACTTTCTAAATGCTGTCCTTTCAGAGAAAATCACTTTCCTTTGAAAGTGCCTTAAGCTACTTACAAGCATTTACCAGAAACTCACATGCGTTTCTCTGAAAGAGAAGCAGTCTGTTCCAATACTTCAATTCACTCTGCGAAGTGAATGGAGTGTTGCGTCACTTTCTAAATGCTGTCCTTTCAGAGAAAATCACTTTCCTTTGAAAGTGCCTTAAGCAACTTGCAAGCATTCACAAGAAACTCACATGCGTTTCTCTGAAAGAGAAGCAGTCTGTTCCAACACTTCAATTCACTGCGAAGTGAATGGAGTGTTGCTTCACTTTCTAAATGCTGTCCTTTCAGAGAAAATCACTTTCCTTTGAAAGTGCCTTAAGCTACTTGCAAGCATTAGGAAGAAACTCACATGCGTTTCTCTGAAAGAGAAGCAGTCTGTTCCAACACTTCAATTCACTGTGTGAAGTGAATGGAGCGTGGCCTCACTTTCTAAATGCTGTCCTTTAAGAGAAAATCACTTTCCTTTGAAAGTGCCTTAAGCTACTAACAAGCATTCAACAGAAACTCACATGCGTTTCTCTGAAAGAGAAGCAGTCTGTTCCAACACTTCAATTCAATGTGTGAAGTGAATGGAGTGTTGCTTCACTTTCTAAATACTGTCCTTTCAGAGAAAATCACTTTCCTTTGAAAGTGCCTTAAGCAACTTACAAGCATTCAACAGAAACTCACATGCATTTCACTGAAAGAGAAGCAATCTGTTCCAACACTTCAATTCTCTGTGCGAAGTGAATGGAGTGTTGCTTCACTTTCTAAATGCTTTCCTTTCAGAGAAAATCACTTTCCTTTGAAAGTGCCTTAAGCTACTTGCAAGCATTCACAAGAAACACTAATGCGTTTCTATGAAAGAGAAGCAGTCTGTTCCAACACTTCAATTCACTGTGCCAAGTGAATGGAGTGTTGCTTCACTTTCTAAATGCTGTCCTTTCAGAGAAAATCACTTTCCTTTGAAAGAGCCTTAAGCTACTTACAAGCATTCACCAGATACTCACATGCGTTTCTCTGAAAGAGAAGCAGTCTGTTCCAACACTTCAATTCACTATGCGAAGTGAATGGAGTGTTGCTTCACTTTCTAAATGCTGTCCTTTCAGAGAAAATCACTTTCCTTTGAAAGTGCCTTAAACTACTTTCAAGCATTCACAAAAAACTCACATGCGTTTCTCTTAAAGAGAAGCAGTCTGTTCCAACACTTCAATTCACTGTGCGAAGTGAATGGAGTGTTGCTTCAGTTTGTAAATGCTGTCCTTTCAGAGAAAATCACTTTCCTTTGAAAGTGCCTTAAGCAACTTGCAAGCATTCACAAGAAACTCACATGCGTTTCTCTGAAAGAGAAGCAGTCTGTTCCAACACTTCAATTCACTGTGCGAAGTGAATGGAGTGTTGCTTCACTTTCTAAATGCTGTCCTTTCAGAGAAAATCACTTTCCTTTGAAAGTGCCTTAAACTACTTTCAAGCATTCACAAAAAACTCACATGCGTTTCTCTTAAAGACAAGCAGTCTTTTCCAACACTTCATTTCACTGTGCGAAGTGAATGGAGTGTTGCTTCAGTTTGTAAATGCTGTCCTTTCAGAGAAAATCACTTTCCTTTGAAAGTGCCTTAAGCAACTTGCAAGCATTCACAAGAAACTCACATGCGTTTCTCTGAAAGAGAAACAGTCTGTTCCAACACTTCAATTCACTGCGAAGTGAATGGAGTGTTGCTTCACTTTCTAAATGCTGTCCTTTCAGAGAAAATCACTTTCCTTTGAAAGTGCCTCAGCTACTTGCAAGCATTAGGAAGAAACTCACATGCGTTTCTCTGAAAGAGAAGCAGTCTTTTCCAACACTTCAATTCACTGTGTGAAGTGAATGGAGCGTGGCCTCACTTTCTAAATGCTGTCCTTTCAGAGAAAATCACTTTCCTTTGAAAGTGCCTTAAGCTACTTGCAAGCATTCACAAGAAACACTAATGCGTTTCTATGAAAGAGAAGCAGTCTGTTCCAACACTTCAATTCACTGTGCCAAGTGAATGGAGTGTTGCTTCACTTTCTAAATGCTGTCCTTTCAGAGAAAATCACTTTCCTTTGAAAGAGCCTTAAGCTACTTACAAGCATTCAACAGAAACTCTCATGCGTTTCTCTGAAAGAGAAGCAGTCTGTTCCAACACTTCAATTCAATGTGTGAAGTGAATGGAGTGTTGCTTCACTTTCTAAATACTGTCCTTTCAGAGAAAATCACTTTCCTTTGAAAGTGCCTTAAGCTACTTACAAGCATTCAACAGAAACTCACATGCATTTCTCTGAAAGAGAAGCAATCTGTTCCAACACTTCAATTCTCTGTGCGAAGTGAATGGAGTGTTGCTTCACTTTCTAAATGCTGTCCTTTCAGAGAAAATCACTTTCCTTTGAAAGTGCCTTAAGCTACTTGCAAGCATTCACAAGAAACACTAATGCGTTTCTATGAAAGAGAAGCAGTCTGTTCCAACACTTCAATTCACTGTGCCAAGTGAATGGAGTGTTGCTTCACTTTCTAAATGCTGTCCTTTCAGAGAAAATCACTTTCCTTTGAAAGAGCCTTAAGCTACTTACAAGCATTCACCAGAAACTCACATGCGTTTCTCTGAAAGAGAAGCAGTCTGTTCCAACACTTCAATTCACTGTGCGAAGTGAATGGAGTGTTGCTTCACTTTCTAAATGCTGTCCTTTCAGAGAAAATCACTTTCATTTGAAAGTGCCTTAAACTACTTTCAAGCAATCACAAAAAACTCACATGCGTTTCTCTTAAAGAGAAGCAGTCCGTTCCAACACTTCAATTCACTGTGCGAAGTGAATGGAGTGTTGCTTCACTTTCTAAATGCTGTCCTTTCAGAGAAAATCACTTTCCTTTGAAAGTGCCTTAAGCAACTTGCAAGCATTCACAAGAAACTCACATGCGTTTCTCTGAAAGAGAAGCAGTCTGTTCCAACACTTCAATTCACTGTGCGAAGTGAATGGAGTGTTGCTTCACTTTCTAAATGCTGTCCTTTCAGAGAAAATCACTTTCCTTTGAAAGTGCCTTAAGCTACTTACAAGCATTTACCAGAAACTCACATGCGTTTCTCTGAAAGAGAAGCAGTCTGTTCCAATACTTCAATTCACTCTGCGAAGTGAATGGAGTGTTGCGTCACTTTCTAAATGCTGTCCTTTCAGAGAAAATCACTTTCCTTTGAAAGTGCCTTAAGCAACTTGCAAGCATTCACAAGAAACTCACATGCGTTTCTCAGAAAGATAAGCAGTCTGTTCCAACACTTCAATTCACTGCGAAGTGAATGGAGTGTTGCTTCACTTTCTAAATGCTGTCCTTTCAGAGAAAATCACTTTCCTTTGAAAGTGCCTTAAGCTACTTGCAAGCATTAGGAAGAAACTCACATGCGTTTCTCTGAAAGAGAAGCAGTCTGTTCCAACACTTCAATTCACTGTGTGAAGTGAATGGAGCGTGGCCTCACTTTCTAAATGCTGTCCTTTAAGAGAAAATCACTTTCCTTTGAAAGTGCCTTAAGCTACTAACAAGCATTCAACAGAAACTCACATGCGTTTCTCTGAAAGAGAAGCAGTCTGTTCCAACACTTCAATTCAATGTGTGAAGTGAATGGAGTGTTGCTTCACTTTCTAAATACTGTCCTTTCAGAGAAAATCACTTTCCTTTGAAAGTGCCTTAAGCTACTTACAAGCATTCAACAGAAACTCACATGCATTTCTCTGAAAGAGAAGCAGTCTGTTCCAACACTTCAATTCACTGTGCGAAGTGAATGGAGTGTTGCTTCAGTTTGTAAATGCTGTCCTTTCAGAGAAAATCACTTTCCTTTGAAAGTGCCTTAAGCAACTTGCAAGCATTCACAAGAAACTCACATGCGTTTCTCTGAAAGAGAAGCAGTCTGTTCCAACACTTCAATTCACTGTGCGAAGTGAATGGAGTGTTGCTTCACTTTCTAAATGCTGTCCTTTCAGAGAAAATCACTTTCCTTTGAAAGTGCCTTAAACTACTTTCAAGCATTCACAAAAAACTCACATGCGTTTCTCTTAAAGACAAGCAGTCTTTTCCAACACTTCATTTCACTGTGCGAAGTGAATGGAGTGTTGCTTCAGTTTGTAAATGCTGTCCTTTCAGAGAAAATCACTTTCCTTTGAAAGTGCCTTAAGCAACTTGCAAGCATTCACAAGAAACTCACATGGGTTTCTCTGAAAGAGAAACAGTCTGTTCCAACACTTCAATTCACTGCGAAGTGAATGGAGTGTTGCTTCACTTTCTAAATGCTGTCCTTTCAGAGAAAATCACTTTCCTTTGAAAGTGCCTCAGCTACTTGCAAGCATTAGGAAGAAACTCACATGCGTTTCTCTGAAAGAGAAGCAGTCTTTTCCAACACTTCAATTCACTGTGTGAAGTGAATGGAGCGTGGCCTCACTTTCTAAATGCTGTCCTTTCAGAGAAAATCACTTTCCTTTGAAAGTGCCTTAAGCTACTTGCAAGCATTCACAAGAAACACTAATGCGTTTCTATGAAAGAGAAGCAGTCTGTTCCAACACTTCAATTCACTGTGCCAAGTGAATGGAGTGTTGCTTCACTTTCTAAATGCTGTCCTTTCAGAGAAAATCACTTTCCTTTGAAAGAGCCTTAAGCTACTTACAAGCATTCAACAGAAACTCTCATGCGTTTCTCTGAAAGAGAAGCAGTCTGTTCCAACACTTCAATTCAATGTGTGAAGTGAATGGAGTGTTGCTTCACTTTCTAAATACTGTCCTTTCAGAGAAAATCACTTTCCTTTGAAAGTGCCTTAAGCTACTTACAAGCATTCAACAGAAACTCACATGCATTTCTCTGAAAGAGAAGCAATCTGTTCCAACACTTCAATTCTCTGTGCGAAGTGAATGGAGTGTTGCTTCACTTTCTAAATGCTGTCCTTTCAGAGAAAATCACTTTCCTTTGAAAGTGCCTTAAGCTACTTGCAAGCATTCACAAGAAACACTAATGCGTTTCTATGAAAGAGAAGCAGTCTGTTCCAACACTTCAATTCACTGTGCCAAGTGAATGGAGTGTTGCTTCACTTTCTAAATGCTGTCCTTTCAGAGAAAATCACTTTCCTTTGAAAGAGCCTTAAGCTACTTACAAGCATTCACCAGAAACTCACATGCGTTTCTCTGAAAGAGAAGCAGTCTGTTCCAACACTTCAATTCACTGTGCGAAGTGAATGGAGTGTTGCTTCACTTTCTAAATGCTGTCCTTTCAGAGAAAATCACTTTCATTTGAAAGTGCCTTAAACTACTTTCAAGCATTCACAAAAAACTCACATGCGTTTCTCTTAAAGAGAAGCAGTCCGTTCCAACACTTCAATTCACTGTGCGAAGTGAATGGAGTGTTGCTTCACTTTCTAAATGCTGTCCTTTCAGAGAAAATCACTTTCCTTTGAAAGTGCCTTAAGCAACTTGCAAGCATTCACAAGAAACTCACATGCGTTTCTCTGAAAGAGAAGCAGTCTGTTCCAACACTTCAATTCACTGTGCGAAGTGAATGGAGTGTTGCTTCACTTTCTAAATGCTGTCCTTTCAGAGAAAATCACTTTCCTTTGAAAGTGCCTTAAGCTACTTACAAGCATTTACCAGAAACTCACATGCGTTTCTCTGAAAGAGAAGCAGTCTGTTCCAATACTTCAATTCACTCTGCGAAGTGAATGGAGTGTTGCGTCACTTTCTAAATGCTGTCCTTTCAGAGAAAATCACTTTCCTTTGAAAGTGCCTTAAGCAACTTGCAAGCATTCACAAGAAACTCACATGCGTTTCTCTGAAAGAGAAGCAGTCTGTTTCAACACTTCAATTCACTGCGAAGTGAATGGAGTGTTGCTTCACTTTCTAAATGCTGTCCTTTCAGAGAAAATCACTTTCCTTTGAAAGTGCCTTAAGCTACTTGCAAGCATTAGGAAGAAACTCACATGCGTTTCTCTGAAAGAGAAGCAGTCTGTTCCAACACTTCAATTCACTGTGTGAAGTGAATGGAGCGTGGCCTCACTTTCTAAATGCTGTCCTTTAAGAGAAAATCACTTTCCTTTGAAAGTGCCTTAAGCTACTAACAAGCATTCAACAGAAACTCACATGCGTTTCTCTGAAAGAGAAGCAGTCTGTTCCAACACTTCAATTCAATGTGTGAAGTGAATGGAGTGTTGCTTCACTTTCTAAATACTGTCCTTTCAGAGAAAATCACTTTCCTTTGAAAGTGCCTTAAGCTACTTACAAGCATTCAACAGAAACTCACATGCATTTCTCTGAAAGAGAAGCAATCTGTTCCAACACTTCAATTCTCTGTGCGAAGTGAATGGAGTGTTGCTTCACTTTCTAAATGCTGTCCTTTCAGAGAAAATCACTTTCATTTGAAAGTGCCTTAAACTACTTTTAAGCATTCACAAAAAACTCACATGCGTTTCTCTTAAAGAGAAGCAGTCTGTTAGAACACTTCAATTCACTGTGCGAAGTGAATGGAGTGTTGCTTCACTTTCTAAATGCTGTCCTTTCAGAGAAAATCACTTTCCTTTGAAAGTGCCTTAAGCAACTTGCAAGCATTCACAAGAAACTCACATGCGTTTCTCTGAAAGAGAAGCAGTCTGTTCCAACACTTCAATTCACTGTGCGAAGTGAATGGAGTGTTGCTTCACTTTCTAAATGCTGTCCTTTCAGAGAAAATCACTTTCCTTTGAAAGTGCCTTAAGCTACTTACAAGCATTCACCAGAAACTCACATGCGTTTCTCTGAAAGAGAAGCAGTCTGTTCCAATACTTCAATTCACTCTGCGAAGTGAATGGAGTGTTGCTTCACTTTCTAAATGCTGTCCTTTCAGAGAAAATCACTTTCCTTTGAAAGTGCCTTAAGCTACTTACAAGCATTCACCAGAAAATCACATGCGTTTCTCTGAAAGAGAAGCAGTCTGTTCCAACACTTCAATTCACTGTGTGAAGTGAATGGAGCGTGGCCTCACTTTCTAAATGCTGTCCTTTAAGAGAAAATCACTTTCCTTTGAAAGTGCCTTAAGCTACTAACAAGCATTCAACAGAAACTCACATGCGTTTCTCTGAAAGAGAAGCAGTCTGTTCCAACACTTCAATTCAATGTGTGAAGTGAATGGAGTGTCGCTTCACTTTCTAAATACTGTCCTTTCAGAGAAAATCACTTTCCTTTGAAAGTGCCTTAAGCTACTTACAAGCATTCAACAGAAACTCTCATGCATTTCTCTGAAAGAGAAGCAATCTGTTCCAACACTTCAATTCTCTGTGCGAAGTGAATGGAGTGTTGCTTCACTTTCTAAATGCTGTCCTTTCAGAGAAAATCACTTTCCTTTGAAAGTGCCTTAAGCTACTTGCAAGCATTCACAAGAAACACTAATGCGTTTCTATGAAAGAGAAGCAGTCTGTTCCAACACTTCAATTCACTGTGCCAAGTGAATGGAGTGTTGCTTCACTTTCTAAATGCTGTCCTTTCAGAGATAATCACTTTCCTTTGAAAGAGCCTTAAGCTACTTAGAAGCATTCACCAGAAACTCACATGCGTTTCTCTGAAAGAGAAGCAGTCTGTTCCAACTCTTCAATTCACTGTGCGAAGTGAATGGAGTGTTGCTTCACTTTCTAAATGCTGTCCTTTCAGAGAAAATCACTTTCAGTTGAAAGTGCCTTAAACTACTTTCAAGCATTCACAAAAAACTCACATGCGTTTCTCTTAAAGAGAAGCAGTCTGTTCCAACACTTCAATTCACTGTGCGAAGTGAATGGAGTGTTGCTTCACTTTCTAAATGCTGTCCTTTCTGAGAAAATCTCTTTCCTTTGAAAGTGCCTTAAGCAACTTGCAAGCATTCACAAGAAACTCACATGCGTTTCTCTGAAAGAGAAGCAGTCTGTTCCAACACTTCAATTCACTGTGCGAAGTGAATGGAGTGTTGCTTCACTTTCTAAATGCTGTCCTTTCAGAGAAAATCACTTTCCTTTGAAAGTGCCTTAAGCTACTTACAAGCATTCACCAGAAACTCACATGCGTTTCTCTGAAAGAGAAGCAGTCTGTTCCAATACTTCAATTCACTCTGCGAAGTGAATGGAGTGTTGCTTCACTTTCTAAATGCTGTCCTTTCAGAGAAAATCACTTTCCTTTGAAAGTGCCTTAAGCTACTTACAAGCATTCACCAGAAACTCACATGCGTTTCTCTGAAAGAGAAGCAGTCTGTTCCAACACTTCAATTCACTGTGCGAAGTGAATGGAGTGTTGCTTCACTGTCTAAATGCTGTCCTTTCAGAGAAAATCACTTTCCTTTGAAAGTGCCTCAAGCTACTTGCAAGCATTAGGAAGAAACTCACATGCGTTTCTCTGAAAGAGAAGCAGTCTGTTCCAACACTTCAATTCACTGTGTGAAGTGAATGGAGCGTGGCCTCACTTTCTAAATGCTGTCCTTTCAGAGAAAATCACTTTCCTTTGAAAGTGCATTAAGCTACTTACAAGCATTCAACAGAAACTCGCATGCGTTTCTCTGAAAGAGAAGCAGTCTGTTCCAACACTTCAATTCAATGTGTGAAGTGAATGGAGTGTTGCTTCACTTTCTAAATACTGTCCTTTCAGAGAAAATCACTTTCCTTTGAAAGTGCCTTAAGCTACTTACAAGCATTCAACAGAAACTCACATGCATTTCTCTGAAAGAGAAGCAATCTGTTCCAACACTTCAGTTCTCTGTGCGAAGTGAATGGAGTGTTGCTTCACTTTCTAAATGCTGTCCTTTCAGAGAAAATCACTTTCCTTTGAAAATGCCTTAAGCTACTTGCAAGCATTCACAAGAAACACTAATGCGTTTGTATGAATGAGAAGCAGTCTGTTCCAACACTTCAATTCACTGTGCGAAGTGAATGGAGTGTTGCTTCACTTTCTAAATGCTGTCCTTTCAGAGAAAATCACTTTCCTTTGAAAGTGCCTTAAGCTACTTGCAAGCATTAGGAAGAAAAACACATGCGTTTCTCTGAAAGAGAAGCAGTCTGTTACAACACTTCAATTCACTGTGCGAAGTGAATGGAGTGTTGCCTCACTTTCTAAATGCTGTCCTTTCAGAGAAAATCACTTTCCATTGAAAGTGCCCAAAACTACTTTCAAGCATTCACAAAAAACTCACATTGGTTTCTCTGAAAGAGAAGCAGTCTGTTCCAACACTTCAATTCACTGTGCGAAGTGAATATAGTGTTGCTTCACTTTCAAAATGCTGTCCTTTCAGAGAAAATCCCTTTCCTTTCAGTGTGCCTTAGCTACTTACAAGCATTCAACAGAAACTCTCATGCATTTCTCTGAAAGAGAAGCAATCTGTTCCAACACTTCAATTCTCTGTGCGAAGTGAATGGAGTGTTGCTTCACTTTCAAAATGCTGTCCTTTCAGAGAAAATCACTTTCCTTTGAAAGTGCCTTAAGCTACTTGCAAGCATAAGGAAGAAACTCACATGCGTTTCTCTGAAAGAGAAGCAGTCTGTTCCAACACTTCAATTCACTGTGCGAAGTGAATGGAGTGTTGCTTCACTTTCTAAATGCTGTCCTTTCAGAGAAAATCACTTTCATTTGAAAGTGCCTTAAACTACTTTCAAGCATTCACAAAAAACTCACATGCGTTTCTCTTAAAGAGAAGCAGTCTGTTCCAACACTTCAATTCACTGTGCGAAGTGAATGGAGTGTTGCTTCACTTTCTAAATGCTGTCCTTTCAGAGAAAATCACTTTCCTTTGAAAGTGCCTTAAGCAACTTGCAAGCATTCACAAGAAACTCACATGCGTTTCTCTGAAAGACAAGCAGTCTGTTCCAACACTTCAATTCACTGTGCGAAGTGAATGGAGTGTTGCTTCACTTTCTAAATGCTGTCCTTTCAGAGAAAATCACTTTCCTTTGAAAGTGCCTTAAGCTACTTACAAGCATTCACCAGAAACTCACATGCGTTTCTCTGAAAGAGAAGCAGTCTGTTCCAATACGTCAATTCACTCTGCGAAGTGAATGGAGTGTTGCTTCACTTTCTAAATGCTGTCCTTTCAGAGAAAATCACTTTCCTTTGAAAGTGCCTTAAGCATCTTACAAGCATTCACCAGAAACTCACATGCGTTTCTCTGAAAGAGAAGCAGTCTGTTCCAACACTTCAATTCACTGTGCGAAGTGAATGGAGTGTTGCTTCACTTTCTAAATGCTGTCCTTTCAGAGAAAATCACTTTCCTTTGAAAGTGCCTCAAGCTACTTGCAAGCATTAGGAAGAAACTCACATGCGTTTCTCTGAAAGAGAAGCAGTCTGTTCCAACACTTCAATTCACTGTGTGAAGTGAATGGAGCGTGGCCTCACTTTCTAAATGCTGTCCTTTCAGAGAAAATCACTTTCCTTTGAAAGTGCCTTAAGCTACTTACAAGAATTCACAAGAAACTCACATGCGTTTCTCTGAAAGAGAAGCAGTCTGTTCCAACACTTCAATTCAATGTGTGAAGTGAATGGAGTGTTGCTTCACTTTCTAAATACTGTCCTTTCAGAGAAAATCACTTTCCTTTGAAAGTGCCTTAAGCTACTTACAAGCATTCAACAGAAACTCACATGCATTTCTCTGAAAGAGAAGCAGTCTGTTCCAACACTTCAATTCTCTGTGCGAAGTGAATGGAGTGTTGCTTCAATTTCTAAATGCTGTCCTTTCAGAGAAAATCACTTTCCTTTGAAAGTGCCTTAAGCTACTTGCAAGCATTCACAAGAAACACTAATGCGTTTCTATGAAAGAGAAGCAGTCTGTTCCAACACTTCAATTCACTGTGCGAAGTGAATGGAGTGTTGCTTCACTTTCTAAATGCTGTCCTTTCAGAGAAAATCACTTTCCTTTGAAAGTGCCTTAAGCTACTTGCAAGCATTAGGAAGTAAAACACATGCGTTTCTCTGAAAGAGAAGCAGTCTGTTACAACACTTCAATTCACTGTGCGAAGTGAATGGAGTGTTGCCTCACTTTCTAAATGCTGTCCTTTCAGAGAAAATCACTTTCCATTGAAAGTGCCCAAAACTACTTTCAAGCATTCACAAAAAACTCACATTGGTTTCTCTGAAAGAGAAGCAGTCTGTTCCAACACTTCAATTCACTGTGGGAAGTGAATATAGTGTTGCTTCACTTTCAAAATGCTGTCCTTTCAGAGAAAATCCCTTTCCTTTCAATGTGCCTTAAGCTACTTACAAGCATTCAACAGAAACTCACATGCATTTCTCTGAAAGAGAAGCAATCTGTTCCAATACTTCAATTCTCTGTGCGAAGTGAATGGAGTGTTGCTTCACTTTCTAAATGCTGTCCTTTCAGAGAAAATCACTTTCCTTTGAAAGTGCCTTAAGCTACTTGCAAGCATAAGGAAGAAACTCACATGCGTTTCTCTGAAAGAGAAGCAGTCTGTTCCAACACTTCAATTCACTGTGCGAAGTGAATGGAGTGTTGCTTCACTTTCTAAATGCTGTCCTTTCAGAGAAAATCACTTTCATTTGAAAGTGCCTTAAACTACTTTCAAGCATTCACAAAAAACTCACATGCGTTTCTCTTAAAGAGAAGCAGTCTGTTCCAACACTTCAATTCACTGTGCGAAGTGAATGGAGTGTTGCTTCACTTTCTAAATGCTGTCCTTTCAGAGAAAATCACTTTCCTTTGAAAGTGCCTTAAGCAACTTGCAAGCATTCACAAGAAACTCACATGCGTTTCTCTGAAAGAGAAGCAGTCTGTTCCAACACTTCAATTCACTGTGCGAAGTGAATGGAGTGTTGCTTCACTTTCTAAATGCTGTCCTTTCAGAGAAAATCACTTTCCTTTGAAAGTGCCTTAAGCTACTTACAAGCATTCACCAGAAACTCACATGCGTTTCTCTGAAAGAGAAGCAGTCTGTTCCAACACTTCAATTCACTGTGCGAAGTGAATGGAGTGTTGCTTCACTTTCTAAATGCTGTCCTTTCAGAGAAAATCACTTTCCTTTGAAAGTGCCTCAAGCTACTTGCAAGCATTAGGAAGAAACTCACATGCGTTTCTCTGAAAGAGAAGCAGTCTGTTCCAACACTTCAATTCACTGTGTGAAGTGAATGGAGCGTGGCCTCACTTTCTAAATGCTGTCCTTTCAGAGAA
The DNA here is from genome assembly GCF_982192425.1 of Myodes glareolus. Lineage (NCBI taxonomy): Eukaryota > Metazoa > Chordata > Mammalia > Rodentia > Cricetidae > Myodes > Myodes glareolus. The sequence goes on from NW_028263245.1 coordinate 634,163, forward strand.
AATCACTTTCCTTTGAAAGTGCCTTAAGCTACTTACAAGAATTCACAAGAAACTCACATGCGTTTCTCTGAAAGAGAAGCAGTCTGTTCCAACACTTCAATTCAATGTGTGAAGTGAATGGAGTGTTGCTTCACTTTCTAAATACTGTCCTTTCAGAGAAAATCACTTTCCTTTGAAAGTGCCTTAAGCTACTTACAAGCATTCAACAGAAACTCACATGCATTTCTCTGAAAGAGAAGCAATCTGTTCCAACACTTCAATTCTCTGTGCGAAGTGAATGGAGTGTTGCTTCACTTTCTAAATGCTGTCCTTTCAGAGAAAATCACTTTCCTTTGAAAGTGCCTTAAGCTACTTGCAAGCATTCACAAGAAACACTAATGCGTTTCTATGAAAGAGAAGCAGTCTGTTCCAACACTTCAATTCACTGTGCCAAGTGAATGGAGTGTTGCTTCACTTTCTAAATGCTGTCCTTTCAGAGAAAATCACTTTCCTTTGAAAGTGCCTTAAGCTACTTGCAAGCATTAGGAAGAAAAACACATGCGTTTCTCTGAAAGAGAAGCAGCCTGTTACAACACTTCAATTCACTGTGCGAAGTGAATGGAGTGTTGTCTCACTTTCTAAATGCTGTCCTTTCAGAGAAAATCACTTTCCATTGAAAGTGCCCAAAACTACTTTCAAGCATTCACAAAAAACTCACATTGGTTTCTCTGAAAGAGAAGCAGTTTGTTCCAACACTTCAATTCACTGTGCGAAGTGAATATAGTGTTGCTTCACTTTCTAAATGCTGTCCTTTCAGAGAATATCACTTTCCTTTGAAAGTGCCTTAAGCTACTTGCAAGCATTAAAAGGAAACTCACATGCGTTTCTCTGAAAGAGAAGCAGTCTATTCCAACACTTCAGTTCACTGTGTGAAATGAATGGAGTGTTGCCTCACTTTCTAAATGCTGTCCTTTCAGAGAAAATCACTTTCCTTTGAAAGTGCCTTAAGCTACTTACAAGCATTCACCAGAAACTCACATGAGCTTCTCTGAAAGAGAAGCAGTCTGTTCCAACACTTCAATTCACTGTGAGAAGTGAATGGAGTGTTGCTTCACTTTCTAAATGCTGTCATTTCAGAGAAAATCACTTTCCTTTGAAAGTGCCTTAAGCTACTTGCAAGCATTAGGAAGAAACTCACATGCGTTGCTCTGAAAGAGAAGCAGTCTGTTCCAACACTTCAATTCACTGTGCCAAGTGAATGGAGTGTTGCCTCACTTTTTAAATGCTGTCCTTTCAGAAAAAAATCACTTTCCATTGAAAGTGCCCAAAACTACTTTCAAGCATTCACAAAAAACTCACATGCGTTTCTCTGAAAGAGAAGCAGTCTGTTCCAACACTTCAATTCACTGTGCGAAGTGAATATAGTGTTGCTTCACTTTCTAAATGCTGTCCTTTCATAGAAAATCCCTTTCCTTTGAATGTGCCTTAAGCTACTTACAAGCATTCAACAGAAACTCACATGCATTTCTCTGAAAGAGAAGCAATCTGTTCCAACACTTCAATTCTCTGTGCGAAGTGAATGGGGTGTTGCTTCACTTTCTAAATGCTGTCCTTTCAGAGAAAATCACTTTCCTTTGAAAGTGCCTAAAGCTACTTACAAGCATTCAACAGAAACTCACATGCATTTCTCTGAAAGAGAAGCAGTCTGTTCTAACACTTCAATTCACTGTGCGAAGTGAATGGAGTGTTGCTTCACTTTCTAAATGCTGTCCTTTCAGAGAAAATCACTTTCCTTTGAAAGTGCTTTAAGCTACTTCCAAGCATTCAACAGAAACTCACATGCATTTCTCTGAAAGAGAAGCAGTCTGTTCCAACACTTCAATTCACTGTGCAAAGTGAATGGAGTGTTGCTTCACTTTCTAAATCCTGTCCTTTCAGAGAAAATCACTTTCCTTTGAAAGTGCCTTAAGCTACTTGCAAGCATTAGGAAGAAACTCACATGCGTTTCTCTGAAAGAGAAGCAGTTTGTTCCAACACTTCAATTCACTGTGTGAAGTGAATGGAGTGTTGCCTCGCTTTCTAAATGCTGTCCTTTCAGAGAAAATCACTTTCCTTTCAAAGTGCCTTATGCTACTTACAAGCATTCAACAGAAACTCACATGCATTTCTCTGAAAGAGAAGCAGTCTGTTCCAACACTTCAATTCAATGTGCGAAGTGAATGGAGTGTTGCTTCACTTTCTAAATGCTGTCCTTTCAGAGAAAATCACTTTCCTTTGAAAGTGTTTTAAACTACTTACAAGCATTCAACAGAAACACACATGCATTTCTCTGAAAGAGAAGCAGTCCGTTCCAACACTTCAATTCACTGTGCGAAGTGAATGGAGTGTTGCTTCACTTTCTAAATTATGTCCTTTCAGAGAAAATCACTTTCCTTTGAAAGTGCCTTAAGCAACTTGCAAGCATTCACAAGAAACAATAATGCGTTTCTATGAAAGAGAAGCACTCTGTTCCAACACTTCAATTCACTGCACGAAGGGAATGGAGTGTTGCTTCACTTTCTAAATGCTGTCCTTTCAGAGAAAATCACTTTCCTTTGAAAGTGCCTTAAGCTACTTACAAGCATTCAACAGAAACTCACATGCGTTTCTCTGAAAGAGAAGTAGTCTGTTCCAACACTTCAATTCACTGTGCGAAGTGAATGGAGTGTTGCTTCAGTTTCTAAATGCTTTCTTTTCAGAGAAAATCACTTTCCTTTGAAAGTGCCTTAAGCAACTTGCAAGCATTCACAAGAAACTCACATGCTTTTCTCTGAAAGAGAAGCAGTCTGTTCCAACACTTCAATTCACTGTGCGAAGTGAATGGAGTGTTGCTTCACTTTCTAAATGCTGTCCTTTCAGAGAAAATCACTTTCCTTTGAAAGTGCCTTAAGCTACTTACAAGCATTCACCAGAAACTCACATGCGTTTCTCTGAAAGAGAAGCAGTCTGTTCCAATACTTCAATTCACTCTGCGAAGTGAATGGAGTGTTGCTTCACTTTCTAAATGCTGTCCTTTGAGAGAAAATCACTTTCCTTTGAAAGTGCCTTAAGCTACTTGCAAGCATTAGGAAGAAACTCACATGCGTTGCTCTGAAAGAGAAGCAGTCTGTTCCAACACTTCAATTCACTGTGCCAAGTGAATGGAGTGTTGCCTCACTTTTTAAATGCTGTCCTTTCAGAAAAAAATCACTTTCCATTGAAAGTGCCCAAAACTACTTTCAAGCATTCACAAAAAACTCACATGCGTTTCTCTGAAAGAGAAGCAGTCTGTTCCAACACTTCAATTCACTGTGCGAAGTGAATATAGTGTTGCTTCACTTTCTAAATGCTGTCCTTTCTTAGAAAATCCCTTTCCTTTGAATGTGCCTTAAGCTACTTACAAGCATTCAACAGAAACTCACATGCATTTCTCTGAAAGAGAAGCAATCTGTTCCAACACTTCAATTCTCTGTGCGAAGTGAATGGGGTGTTGCTTCACTTTCTAAATGCTGTCCTTTCAGAGAAAATCACTTTCCTTTGAAAGTGCCTAAAGCTACTTACAAGCATTCAACAGAAACTCACATGCATTTCTCTGAAAGAGAAGCAGTCTGTTCTAACACTTCAATTCACTGTGCGAAGTGAATGGAGTGTTGCTTCACTTTCTAAATGCTGTCCTTTCAGAGAAAATCACTTTCCTTTGAAAGTGCTTTAAGCTACTTCCAAGCATTCACCAGAAACTCACATGCATTTCTCTGAAAGAGAAGCAGTCTGTTCCAACACTTCAATTCACTGTGCGAAGTGAATGGAGTGTTGCTTCACTTTCTAAATCCTGTCCTTTCAGAGAAAATCACTTTCCTTTGAAAGTGCCTTAAGCTACTTGCAAGCATTAGGAAGAAACTCACATGCGTTTCTCTGAAAGAGAAGCAGTTTGTTCCAACACTTCAATTCACTGTGTGAAGTGAATGGAGTGTTGCCTCGCTTTCTAAATGCTGTCCTTTCAGAGAAAATCACTTTCCTTTCAAAGTGCCTTATGCTACTTACGAGCATTCAACAGAAACTCACATGCATTTCTCTGAAAGAGAAGCAGTCTGTTCCAACACTTCAATTCACTGTGCGAAGTGAATGGAGTGTTGCTTCACTTTCTAAATGCTGTCCTTTCAGAGAAAATCACTTTCCTTTGAAAGTGTTTTAAACTACTTACAAGCATACAACAGAAACACACATGCATTTCTCTGAAAGAGAAGCAGTCCGTTCCAACACTTCAATTCACTGTGCGAAGTGAATGGAGTGTTGCTTCACTTTCTAAATTATGTCCTTTCAGAGAAAATCACTTTCCTTTGAAAGTGCCTTAAGCAACTTGCAAGCATTCACAAGAAACAATAATGCGTTTCTATGAAAGAGAAGCACTCTGTTCCAACACTTCAATTCACTGCACGAAGGGAATGGAGTGTTGCTTCACTTTCAAAATGCTGTCCTTTCAGAGAAAATCACTTTCCTTTGAAAGTGCCTTAAGCTACTTACAAGCATTCAACAGAAACTCACAAGCGTTTCTCTGAAAGAGAAGCAGTCTGTTCCAACACTTCAATTCACTGTGCGAAGTGAATGGAGTGTTGCTTCACTTTCTAAATGCTGTCCTTTCAGAGAAAATCACTTTCCTTTGAAAGTGCCTTAAGCTACTTACAAGCATTCACCAGAAACTCACATGCGTTTCTCTGAAAGAGAAGCAGTCTGTTCCAATACTTCAATTCACTCTGCGAAGTGAATGGAGTGTTGCTTCACTTTCTAAATGCTGTCCTTTCAGAGAAAATCACTTTCCTTTGAAAGTGCCTTAAGCTACTTACAAGCATTCAACCGAAACTCACATGCGTTTCTCTGAAAGAGAAGCAGTCTGTTCCAACACTTCAATTCACTGTGCGAAGTGAATGGAGTGTTGCTTCACTTTCTAAATGCTGTCCTTTCAGAGAAAATCACTTTCCTTTGAAAGTGCCTCAAGATACTTGCAAGCATTAGGAAGAAACTCACATGCGTTTCTCTGAAAGAGAAGCAGTCTGTTCCAACACTTCAATTCACTGTGTGAAGTGATTGGAGCGTGGCCTCACTTTCTAAATGCTGTCCTTTCAGAGAAAATCACTTTCCTTTGAAAGTGCCTTAAGCTACTTGCAAGCATTCACAAGAAACACTAATGTGTTTCTCTGAAAGAGAAGCAGTCTGTTCCAACACTTCAATTCACTGTGCGAAGTGAATGGAGTGTTGCTTCACTTTCTAAATGCTGTCCTTTCAGGGACAATCACTTTCCTTTGAAAGTGCCTTAAGCTACTTGCAAGCATTAGGAAGAAACTCACATGCGTTTCTCTGAAAGAGAAGCAGTCTGTTCCAACACTTCAATTCACTGTGCGAAGTGAATGGAGTGTTGCCTCACTTTCTAAATGCTGTCCTTTCAGAGAAAATCACTTTCCATTGAAAGTGCCCAAAACTACTTTCAAGCATTCACAAAAAACTCACATGCGTTTCTCTGAAAGAGAAGCAGTCTGTTCCAAAACTTCAATTCACTCTGCGAAGTGAATGGAGTGTTGCTTCACTTTCTAAATGCTGTCCTTTGAGAGAAAATCACTTTCCTTTGAAAGTGCCTTAAGCTACTTGCAAGCATTAGGAAGAAACTCACATGCGTTGCTCTGAAAGAGAAGCAGTCTGTTCCAACACTTCAATTCACTGTGCCAAGTGAATGGAGTGTTGCCTCACTTTTTAAATGCTGTCCTTTCAGAAAAAAATCACTTTCCATTGAAAGTGCCCAAAACTACTTTCAAGCATTCACAAAAAACTCACATGCGTTTCTCTGAAAGAGAAGCAGTCTGTTCCAACACTTCAATTCACTGTGCGAAGTGAATATAGTGTTGCTTCACTTTCTAAATGCTGTCCTTTCTTAGAAAATCCCTTTCCTTTGAATGTGCCTTAAGCTACTTACAAGCATTCAACAGAAACTCACATGCATTTCTCTGAAAGAGAAGCAATCTGTTCCAACACTTCAATTCTCTGTGCGAAGTGAATGGGGTGTTGCTTCACTTTCTAAATGCTGTCCTTTCAGAGAAAATCACTTTCCTTTGAAAGTGCCTAAAGCTACTTACAAGCATTCAACAGAAACTCACATGCATTTCTCTGAAAGAGAAGCAGTCTGTTCTAACACTTCAATTCACTGTGCGAAGTGAATGGAGTGTTGCTTCACTTTCTAAATGCTGTCCTTTCAGAGAAAATCACTTTCCTTTGAAAGTGCTTTAAGCTACTTCCAAGCATTCACCAGAAACTCACATGCATTTCTCTGAAAGAGAAGCAGTCTGTTCCAACACTTCAATTCACTGTGCGAAGTGAATGGAGTGTTGCTTCACTTTCTAAATCCTGTCCTTTCAGAGAAAATCACTTTCCTTTGAAAGTGCCTTAAGCTACTTGCAAGCATTAGGAAGAAACTCACATGCGTTTCTCTGAAAGAGAAGCAGTTTGTTCCAACACTTCAATTCACTGTGTGAAGTGAATGGAGTGTTGCCTCGCTTTCTAAATGCTGTCCTTTCAGAGAAAATCACTTTCCTTTCAAAGTGCCTTATGCTACTTACGAGCATTCAACAGAAACTCACATGCATTTCTCTGAAAGAGAAGCAGTCTGTTCCAACACTTCAATTCACTGTGCGAAGTGAATGGAGTGTTGCTTCACTTTCTAAATGCTGTCCTTTCAGAGAAAATCACTTTCCTTTGAAAGTGTTTTAAACTACTTACAAGCATACAACAGAAACACACATGCATTTCTCTGAAAGAGAAGCAGTCCGTTCCAACACTTCAATTCACTGTGCGAAGTGAATGGAGTGTTGCTTCACTTTCTAAATTATGTCCTTTCAGAGAAAATCACTTTCCTTTGAAAGTGCCTTAAGCAACTTGCAAGCATTCACAAGAAACAATAATGCGTTTCTATGAAAGAGAAGCACTCTGTTCCAACACTTCAATTCACTGCACGAAGGGAATGGAGTGTTGCTTCACTTTCAAAATGCTGTCCTTTCAGAGAAAATCACTTTCCTTTGAAAGTGCCTTAAGCTACTTACAAGCATTCAACAGAAACTCACAAGCGTTTCTCTGAAAGAGAAGCAGTCTGTTCCAACACTTCAATTCACTGTGCGAAGTGAATGGAGTGTTGCTTCAGTTTCTAAATGCTTTCTTTTCAGAGAAAATCACTTTCCTTTGAAAGTGCCTTAAGCAACTTGCAAGCATTCACAAGAAACTCACATGCTTTTCTCTGAAAGAGAAGCAGTCTGTTCCAACACTTCAATTCACTGTGCGAAGTGAATGGAGTGTTGCTTCACTTTCTAAATGCTGTCCTTTCAGAGAAAATCACTTTCCTTTGAAAGTGCCTTAAGCTACTTACAAGCATTCACCAGAAACTCACATGCGTTTCTCTGAAAGAGAAGCAGTCTGTTCCAATACTTCAATTCACTCTGCGAAGTGAATGGAGTGTTGCTTCACTTTCTAAATGCTGTCCTTTCAGAGAAAATCACTTTCCTTTGAAAGTGCCTTAAGCTACTTACAAGCATTCAACCGAAACTCACATGCGTTTCTCTGAAAGAGAAGCAGTCTGTTCCAACACTTCAATTCACTGTGCGAAGTGAATGGAGTGTTGCTTCACTTTCTAAATGCTGTCCTTTCAGAGAAAATCACTTTCCTTTGAAAGTGCCTCAAGCTACTTGCAAGCATTAGGAAGAAACTCACATGCGTTTCTCTGAAAGAGAAGCAGTCTGTTCCAACACTTCAATTCACTGTGTGAAGTGATTGGAGCGTGGCCTCACTTTCTAAATGCTGTCCTTTCAGAGAAAATCACTTTCCTTTGAAAGTGCCTTAAGCTACTTGCAAGCATTCACAAGAAACACTAATGTGTTTCTCTGAAAGAGAAGCAGTCTGTTCCAACACTTCAATTCACTGTGCGAAGTGAATGGAGTGTTGCTTCACTTTCTAAATGCTGTCCTTTCAGGGACAATCACTTTCCTTTGAAAGTGCCTTAAGCTACTTGCAAGCATTAGGAAGAAACTCACATGCGTTTCTCTGAAAGAGAAGCAGTCTGTTCCAACACTTCAATTCACTGTGCGAAGTGAATGGAGTGTTGCCTCACTTTCTAAATGCTGTCCTTTCAGAGAAAATCACTTTCCATTGAAAGTGCCCAAAACTACTTTCAAGCATTCACAAAAAACTCACATGCGTTTCTCTGAAAGAGAAGCAGTCTGTTCCAAAACTTCAATTCAGTGTGCGAAGTGAATATAGTGTTGCTTCACTTTCTAAATGCTGTCCTTTCAGAGAAAATCCCTTTCTTTTCAATGTGCCTTAAGCTACTTACAAGCATTCAATAGAAACTCACATGCATTTCTCTGAAAGAGAAGCAATCTGTTCCAACACTTCAATTCTCTGTGCGAAGTGAATGGAGTGTTGCTTCACTTTCTAAATGCTGTCTTCTCAGAGAAAATCACTTTCCTTTGAAAGTGCCTTAAGCTACTTGCAAGCATTAGGAAGAAACTCACATGCGTTTCTCTGAAAGAGAAGCAGTCTGTTCCAACACTTCAATTCACTGTGCGAAGTGAATGGAGTGTTGCTTCACTTTCTAAATGCTGTCCTTTCAGAGAATATCACTTTCCTTTGAAAGTGCCTTAAGCTACTTGCAAGCATTAAAAAGAAACTCACATGCGTTTCTCTGAAAGAGAAGCAGACTGTTCCAACACTTCAGTTCACTGTGTGAAGTGAATGGAGTGCTGTCTCACTTTCTAAATGCTGTCCTTTCAGAGAAAATCACTTTCCTTTGAAAGTGCCTTAAGCTACTTGCAAGCATTCAACAGAAACTCACATGCGTTTCTCTGAAAGAGAAGCCGTTTGTTCCAACACTTCAATTCAATGTGTGAAGAGAATGGAGTGTTGCTTCACTTTCTAAATGCTGTCCTTTCAGAGAAAATCACTTTCCTTTCAAAGTGCCTTAAGCTACTTACAAGCATTCACCAGAAACTCACATGCGTTTCTCTGAAAGAGAAGCAGTCTGTTCCAACACTTCAATTCACTGTGCGAAGTGAATGGAGTGTTGCTTCACTTTCTAAATGCTGTCCTTTCAGAGAAAATCACTTTCCTTTGAAAGTGCCTTAAGCTACTTGCAAGCATTAGGAAGAAACTCACATGCGTTTCTCTGAAAGAGAAGCAGTCTGTTCCAACACTTCAATTCACTGTGCTAAGTGAATGGAGTGTTGCCTACTTTTTAAATGCTGTCCTTTCAGAAAAAATCACTTTCCATTGAAAGTGCCCAAAACTACTTTCAAGCATTCACAAAAAACTCACATGCGTTTCTCTGTAAGAGAAGCAGTCTGTTCCAACACTTCAATTCAGTGTGCGAAGTGAATATAGTGTTGCTTCACTTTCTAAATGCTGTCCTTTCAGAGAAAATCCCTTTCCTTTGAATGTGCCTTAAGCTACTTACAAGCATTCAACAGAAACTCACATGCATTTCTCTGAAAGAGAAGCAATCTGTTCTAACACTTCAATTCTCTGTGCGAAGTGAATGGAGTGTTGCTTCACTTTCTAAATGCTGTCCTTTCAGAGAAAATCACTTTCCTTTGAAAGTGCCTTAAGCTACTTACAAGCATTCAACAGACACTCACATGCAATTCTCTGAAAGAGAAGCAGTCTGTTCTAACACTTCAATTCACTGTGCGAAGTGAATGGAGTGTTGCTTCACTTTCTAAATGCTGTCCTTTCAGAGAATATCACTTTCCTTTGAAAATGCCTTAAGCTACTTGCAAGCATTAAAAAGAAACTCACATGCGTTTCTCTGAAAGAGAAGCAGTCTGTTCCAACACTTCAGTTCACTGTGTAAAGTGAATGGAGTGCAGCCTCACTTTCTAAATGCTGTCCTTTCAGAGAAAATCATTTTCCTTTGAAAGTGCCTTAAGCTACTTGCAAGCATTCAACAGAAACTCACATGCGTTTCTCTGAAAGAGAAGCCGTCTGTTCCAACACTTCAATTCAATGTGTGAAGAGAATGGAGTGTTGCTTCACTTTCTAAATGCTGTCCTTTCAGAGAAAATCACTTTCCTTTCAAAGTGCCTTAAGCTACTTACAAGCATTCACCAGAAACTCACATGCGTTTCTCTGAAAGAGAAGCAGTCTGTTCCAACACTTCAATTCACTGTGCGAAGTGAATGGAGTGTTGCTTCACTTTCTAAATGCTGTCCTTTCAGAGAAAATCACTTTCCTTTGAAAGTGCCTTAAGCTACTTGCAGGCATTAGGAAGAAACTCACATGCGTTTCTCTGAAAGAGAAGCACTCTGTTCCAACACTTCAATTCACTGCACGAAGGGAATGGAGTGTTGTTTCACTTTCTAAATGCTGTGCTTTCAGGGAAAATCACTTTCCTTTGAAAGTGCCTTAAGCTACTCACAAGCATTCAACAGAAACTCACATGCGTTCCTCTGAAAGAGAAGCAGTCTGTTCCAACACTTCAATTCACTGTGCGAAGTGAATGGAGTGTTGCTTCAGTTTCTAAATGCTGTCTTTTCAGAGAAAATCACTTTCCTTTGAAAGTGCCTTAAGAAACATGCAAGAATTCACAAGAAACTCACATGTGTTTCTCTGAAAGAGAAGCAGTCTGTTCCAACACTTCAATTCACTGTGCGAAGTGAATGGAGTGTTGCTTCACTTTCTAAATGCTGTCCTTTCAGAAAAAATCACTTTCCTTTGAAAGTGCCTAAAGCTACTTGCAAGCATTAGGAAGACACTCACATGCGTTTCTCTGAAAGAGAAGCAGTCTGTTCCAACACTTCAATTCACTGTGTGAAGGGAATGGAGTGTTGCCTCACTTTCTAAATGCTGTCTTTCCGAGAAAATCACTTTGTTTGAAAGTGCCTTAAGCTACTTACAAGCATTCAACAGAAACTCACATGCATTTCTCTGAAAGGGAAGCAGTCTGTTCCAACACTTCAATTCACTGTGCGAAGTGAATGGAGTGTTGCTTCACTTTCTAAATGCTGTCCTTTCAGAAAAAATCACTTTCCTTTGAAAGTGCCTAAAGCTACTTGCAAGCATTAGGAAGACACTCACATGCGTTTCTCTGAAAGAGAAGCAGTCTGTTCCAACACTTCAATTCACTGTGTGAAGTGAATGGAGTGTTGCCTCACTTTCTAAATGCTGTCTTTCCGAGAAAATCACTTTGTTTGAAAGTGTCTTAAGCTACTTACAAGCATTCAACAGAAACTCACATGCGTTTCTCTGAAAGAGAAGCAGTCTGTTCCAACACTTCAATTCAATGTGCGAAGTGAATGGAGTGTTGCTTCACTTTCTAAATGCTGTCCTTTCAGAGAAAATCACTTTCCTTTGAAAGTGTTTTAAGCTACTTACAAGCATTCAACAGAAACTCACATGCATTTCTCTGAAAGAGAAGCAATCTGTTCCAACACTTCAATTCTCTGTCCGAAGTGAATGGAGTGTTGCTTCACTTTCTAAATGCTGTCCTTTCAGAGAAAATCACTTTCCTTTCAAAGTGCCTTAAGCTACTTACAAGCATTCACCAGAAACTCACATGCGTTTCTCTGAAAGAGAAGCAGTCTGTTCCAACACTTCAATTCACTGTTCGAAGTGAATGGAGTGTTGCTTCACTTTCTAAATACTGTCCTTTCAGAGAAAATCACTTTCCTTTGAAAGTGCCTTAAGCTACTAGCAAGCATTAGGAAGAAACTCACATGCGTTTCCCTGAAAGAGAAGCAGTCTGTTCCAACACTTCAATTCACTGTGCGAAGTGAATGGTGTGTTGCTTCACTTTCTAAATGCTGTCCTTTCAGAGAAAATCACTTTCCTTTGAAAGTGCCTTTAGCTACTTACAAGCATTCACCAGAAACTCACATGCGTTTCTCTGAAAGAGAAGCAGTCTGTTCCAATACTTCAATTCACTCTGCGAAGTGAATGGAGTGTTGCTTCACTTTCTAAATGCTGTCCTTTCAGAGAAAATCACTTTCCTGTGAAAGAGCCTTAAGCTACTTACAAGCATTCAACAGAAACTCACATGCATTTCTCTGAAAGAGAAGCAGTCTGTTCCAACACTTCAATTCACTGTGCGAAGTGAATGGAGTGTTGCTTCACTTTCTAAATGCTGTCCTTTCAGAAAAAATCACTTTCCTTTGAAAGTGCCTAAAGCTACTTGCAAGCATTAGGAAGACACTCACATGCGTTTCTCTGAAAGAGAAGCAGTCTGTTCCAACACTTCAATTCACTGTGTGAAGTGAATGGAGTGTTGCCTCACTTTCTAAATGCTGTCTTTCCGAGAAAATCACTTTGTTTGAAAGTGCCTTAAGCTACTTACAAGCATTCAACAGAAACTCACATGCGTTTCTCTGAAAGAGAAGCAGTCTGTTCCAACACTTCAATTCAATGTGCGAAGTGAATGGAGTGTTGCTTCACTTTCTAAATGCTGTCCTTTCAGAGAAAATCACTTTCCTTTGAAAGTGTTTTAAGCTACTTACAAGCATTCAACAGAAACTCACATGCATTTCTCTGAAAGAGAAGCAATCTGTTCCAACACTTCAATTCTCTGTCCGAAGTGAATGGAGTGTTGTTTCACTTTCTAAATGCTGTCCTTTCAGAGAAAATCACTTTCCTTTGAAAGTGCCTAAAGCTACTTGCAAGCATTAGGAAGAAACTCACATGCGTTTCTCTGAAAGAGAAGCAGTCTGTTCCAACACTTCAATTCATTGTGTGATGTGAATGGAGTATTTCCTCACTTTCTAAATGCTGTCCTTTCAGAGAAAATCACTTTCCTTTGAAAGTGCCTTAAGCTACTTGCAAGCATTCACAAGAAACACTAATGTGTTTCTCTGAAAGAGAAGCAGTCTGTTCCAACACTTCAATTCACTGTGCGAAGCGAATGGAGTGTTGCTTCACTTTCTAAATGCTGTCCTTTCAGAGACAATCACTTTCCTTTGAAAGTGCCTTAAGCTACTTGCAAGCATTAGGAAGAAACTCACATGCGTTTCTCTGAAAGAGAAGCAGTCTGTTCCAACACTTCAATTTACTGTGCGAAGTGAATGGAGTGTTGCCTCACTTTCTAAATGCTGTCCTTTCAGAGAAAATCACTTTCCATTGAAAGTGCCCAAAACTACTTTCAAGCATTCACAAAAAACTCACATGCGTTTCTCTGAAAGAGAAGCAGTCTGTTCCAAAACTTCAATTCAGTGTGCGAAGTGAATATAGTGTTGCTTCACTTTCTAAATGCTGTCCTTTCAGAGAAAATCCCTTTCCTTTCAATGTGCCTTAAGCTACTTACAAGCATTCAATAGAAACTCACATGCATTTCTCTGAAAGAGAAGCAATCTGTTCCAACACTTCAATTCTCTGTGCGAAGTGAATGGAGTGTTGCTTCACTTTCTAAATGCTGTCTTTTCAGAGAAAATCACTTTCCTTTGAAAGTGCCTTAAGCTACTTGCAAGCATTAGGAAGAAACTCACATGCGTTTCTCTGAAAGAGAAGCAGTCTGTTCCAACACTTCAATTCACTGTGCGAAGTGAATGGAGTGTTGCTTCACTTTCTAAATGCTGTCCTTTCAGAGAATATCACTTTCCTTTGAAAGTGCCTTAAGCTACTTGCAAGCATTAAAAAGAAACTCACATGCGTTTCTCTGAAAGAGAAGCAGTCTGTTCCAACACTTCAGTTCACTGTGTGAAGTGAATGGAGTGCTGCCTCACTTTCTAAATGCTGTCCTTTCAGAGAAAATCACTTTCCTTTGAAAGTGCCTTAAGCTACTTGCAAGCATTCAACAGAAACTCACATGCGTTTCTCTGAAAGAGAAGCCGTTTGTTCCAACACTTCAATTCAATGTGTGAAGAGAATGGAGTGTTGCTTCACTTTCTAAATGCTGTCCTTTCAGAGAAAATCACTTTCCTTTCAAAGTGCCTTAAGCTACTTACAAGCATTCACCAGAAACTCACATGCGTTTCTCTGAAAGAGAAGCAGTCTGTTCCAACACTTCAATTCACTGTTCGAAGTGAATGGAGTGTTGCTTCACTTTCTAAATACTGTCCTTTCAGAGAAAATCACTTTCCTTTGAAAGTGCCTTAAGCTACTAGCAAGCATTAGGAAGAAACTCACATGCGTTTCTCTGAAAGAGAAGCAGTCTGTTCCAACACTTCAATTCAGTGTGCGAAGTGAATATAGTGTTGCTTCACTTTCTAAATGCTGTCCTTTCAGAGAAAATCCCATTCCTTTGAATGTGCCTTAAGCTACTTACAAGCATTCAACAGACACTCACATGCAATTCTCTGAAAGAGAAGCAGTCTGTTCTAACATTTCAATTCACTGTGCGAAGTGAATGGAGTGTTGCTTCACTTTCTAAATGCTGTCCTTTCAGAGAATATCACTTTCCTTTGAAAATGCCTTAAGCTACTTGCAAGCATTAAAAAGAAACTCACATGCGTTTCTCTGAAAGAGAAGCAGTCTGTTCCAACACTTCAGTTCACTGTGTGAAGTGAATGGAGTGCTGCCTCACTTTCTAAATGCTGTCCTTTCAGAGAAAATCACTTTCCTTTGAAAGTGCCTTAAGCTACTTGCAAGCATTCAACAGAAACTCACATGCATTTCTCTGAAAGAGAAGCCGTCTGTTCCAACACTTCAATTCAATGTGTGAAGAGAATGGAGTGTTGCTTCACTTTCTAAATGCTGTCCTTTCAGAGAAAATCACTTTCCTTTCAAAGTGCCTTAAGCTACTTACAAGCATTCACCAGAAACTCACATGCGTTTCTCTGAAAGAGAAGCAGTCTGTTCCAACACTTCAATTCACTGTGCGAAGTGAATGGAGTGTTGCTTCACTTTCTAAATGCTGTCCTTTCAGAGAAAATCACTTTCCTTTGAAAGTGCCTTAAGCTACTTGCAAGCATTAGGAAGAAACTCACATGCGTTTCTCTGAAAGAGAAGCACTCTGTTCCAACACTTCAATTCACTGCACGAAGGGAATGGAGTGTTGTTTCACTTTCTAAATGCTGTCCTTTCAGGGAAAATCACTTTCCTTTGAAAGTGCCTTAAGCTACTCACAAGCATTCAACAGAAACTCACATGCGTTTCTCTGAAAGAGAAGCAGTCTGTTCCAACACTTCAATTCACTGTGCGAAGTGAATGGAGTGTTGCTTCAGTTTCTAAATGCTGTCTTTTCAGAGAAAATCACTTTCCTTTGAAAGTGCCTTAAGCAACATGCAAGAATTCACAAGAAACTCACATGCGTTTCTCTGAAAGAGAAGCAGTCTGTTCCAACACTTCAATTCACTGTGCGAAGTGAATGGAGTGTTGCTTCACTTTCTAAATGCTGTCCTTTCAGAAAAAATCACTTTCCTTTGAAAGTGCCTAAAGCTACTTGCAAGCATTAGGAAGACACTCACATGCGTTTCTCTGAAAGAGAAGCAGTCTGTTCCAACACTTCAATTCACTGTGTGAAGTGAATGGAGTGTTGCCTCACTTTCTAAATGCTGTCTTTCCGAGAAAATCACTTTGTTTGAAAGTGCCTTAAGCTACTTACAAGCATTCAACAGAAACTCACATGCATTTCCCTGAAAGGGAAGCAGTCTGTTCCAGCACTTCAATTAACTGTGCGAAGTGAATGGAGTGTTGCGTCACTTTCTAAATGCTGTCCTTTCAGAAAAAATCACTTTCCTTTGAAAGTGCCTAAAGCTACTTGCAAGCATTAGGAAGACACTCACATGCGTTTCTCTGAAAGAGAAGCAGTCTGTTCCAGCACTTCAATTCACTGTGTGAAGTGAATGGAGTGTTGCCTCACTTTCTAAATGCTGTCTTTCCGAGAAAATCACTTTGTTTGAAAGTGCCTTAAACTACTTACAAGCATTCAACAGAAACTCACATGCGTTTCTCTGAAAGAGAAGCAGTGTGTTCCAACACTTCAATTCAATGTGCGAAGTGAATGGAGTGTTGCTTCACTTTCTAAATGCTGTCCTTTCAGAGAAAATCACTTTCCTTTGAAAGTGTTTTAAGCTACTTACAAGCATTCAACAGAAACTCACATGCATTTCTCTGAAAGAGAAGCAATCTGTTCCAACACTTCAATTCTCTGTCCGAAGTGAATGGAGTGTTGCTTCACTTTCTAAATGCTGTCCTTTCAGAGAAAATCACTTTCCTTTCAAAGTGCCTTAAGCTACTTACAAGCATTCACCAGAAACTCACATGCGTTTCTCTGAAAGAGAAGCAGTCTGTTCCAACACATCAATTCACTGTTCGAAGTGAATGGAGTGTTGCTTCACTTTCTAAAAACTGTCCTTTCAGAGAAAATCACTTTCCTTTGAAAGTGCCTTAAGCTACTAGCAAGCATTAGGAAGAAACTCACATGCGTTTCTCTGAAAGAGAAGCAGTCTGTTCCAACACTTCAATTCACTGTGCGAAGTGAATGGTGTGTTGCTTCACTTTCTAAATGCTGTCCTTTCAGAGAAAATCACTTTCCTTTGAAAGTGCCTTTAGCTACTTACAAGCATTCACCAGAAACTCACATGCGTTTCTCTGAAAGAGAAGCAGTCTGTTCCAATACTTCAATTCACTCTGCGAAGTGAATGGAGTGTTGCTTCACTTTCTAAATGCTGTCCTTTCAGAGAAAATCACTTTCCTTTGAAAGTGCCTTAAGCTACTTACAAGCATTCAACAGAAACTCACATACATTTCTCTGAAAGAGAAGCAGTCTGTTCTAACACTTCAATTCACTGTGCGAAGTGAATGGAGTGTTGCTTCACTTTCTAAATGCTGTCATTTCAGAGAAAATCACTTTCCTTTCAAAGTGCCTTAAGCTACTTACAAGCATTCACCAGAAACTCACATGCGTTTCTCTGAAAGAGAAGCAGTCTGTTCCAACACTTCAATTCACTGTTCGAAGTGAATGGAGTGTTGCTTCACTTTCTAAATCCTGTCCTTTCAGAGAAAATCACTTTCCTTTGAAAGTGCCTTAAGCTACTAGCAAGCATTAGGAAGAAACTCACATGCGTTTCTCTGAAAGAGAAGCAGTCTGTTCCAACACTTCAATTCACTGTGTGAAGTGAATGGAGTGTTGCCTCGCTTTCTAAATGCTGTCCTTTCAGAGAAAATCACTTTCCTTTCAAAGTGCCTTAAGCTACTTACAAGCATTCAACAGAAACTCACATGCGTTTCTCTGAAAGAGAAGCAGTCTGTTCCAACACTGCAATTCAATGTGCGAAGTGAATGGAGTGTTGCTTCACTTTCTAAATGCTGTCCTTTCAGAGAAAATCACTTTCCTTTGAAAGTGCCTTAAGCTACTTACAAGCATTCAACAGAAACTCACATGCATTTCTCTGAAAGAGAAGCAGTCTGTTCCAACACTTCAATTCACTGTGCGAAGTGAATGGAGTGTTGCTTCACTTTCTAAATGCTGTCCTTTCAGAAAAAATCACTTTCCTTTGAAAGTGCCTAAAGCTACTTGCAAGCATTAGGAAGACACTCACATGCGTTTCTCTGAAAGAGAAGCAGTCTGTTCCAACACTTCAATTCACTGTGTGAAGTGAATGGAGTGTTGCCTCACTTTCTAAATGCTGTCTTTCCGAGAAAATCACTTTGTTTGAAAGTGCCTTAAGCTACTTACAAGCATTCAACAGAAACTCACATGCGTTTCTCTGAAAGAGAAGCAGTCTGTTCCAACACTTCAATTCAATGTGCGAAGTGAATGGAGTGTTGTTTCACTTTCTAAATGCTGTCCTTTCAGAGAAAATCACTTTCCTTTGAAAGTGTTTTAAGCTACTTACAAGCATTCAACAGAAACTCACATGCATTTCTCTGAAAGAGAAGCAATCTGTTCCAACACTTCAATTCTCTGTCCGAAGTGAATGGAGTGTTGCTTCACTTTCTAAATGCTGTCCTTTCAGAGAAAATCACTTTCCTTTCAAAGTGCCTTAAGCTACTTACAAGCATTCACCAGAAACTCACATGCGTTTCTCTGAAAGAGAAGCAGTCTGTTCCAACACTTCAATTCACTGTGTGAAGTGAATGGAGTGTTGCCTCACTTTCTAAATGCTGTCTTTCCGAGAAAATCACTTTGTTTGAAAGTGCCTTAAGCTACTTACAAGCATTCAACATAAACTCACATGCATTTCCCTGAAAGGCAAGCAGTCTGTTCCAGCACTTCAATTAACTGTGCGAAGTGAATGGAGTGTTGCGTCACTTTCTAAATGCTGTCCTTTCAGAAAAAATCACTTTCCTTTGAAAGTGCCTAAAGCTACTTGCAAGCATTAGGAAGACACTCACATGCGTTTCTCTGAAAGAGAAGCAGTCTGTTCCAGCACTTCAATTCACTGTGTGAAGTGAATGGAGTGTTGCCTCACTTTCTAAATGCTGTCTTTCCGAGAAAATCACTTTGTTTGAAAGTGCCTTAAGCTACTTACAAGCATTCAACAGAAACTCACATGCGTTTCTCTGAAAGAGAAGCAGTGTGTTCCAACACTTCAATTCAATGTGCGAAGTGAATGGAGTGTTGCTTCACTTTCTAAATGCTGTCCTTTCAGAGAAAATCACTTTCCTTTGAAAGTGTTTTAAGCTACTTACAAGCATTCAACAGAAACTCACATGCATTTCTCTGAAAGAGAAGCAATCTGTTCCAACACTTCAATTCTCTGTCCGAAGTGAATGGAGTGTTGCTTCACTTTCTAAATGCTGTCCTTTCAGAGAAAATCACTTTCCTTTCAAAGTGCCTTAAGCTACTTACAAGCATTCACCAGAAACTCACATGCGTTTCTCTGAAAGAGAAGCAGTCTGTTCCAACACATCAATTCACTGTTCGAAGTGAATGGAGTGTTGCTTCACTTTCTAAAAACTGTCCTTTCAGAGAAAATCACTTTCCTTTGAAAGTGCCTTAAGCTACTAGCAAGCATTAGGAAGAAACTCACATGCGTTTCTCTGAAAGAGAAGCAGTCTGTTCCAACACTTCAATTCACTGTGCGAAGTGAATGGTGTGTTGCTTCACTTTCTAAATGCTGTCCTTTCAGAGAAAATCACTTTCCTTTGAAAGTGCCTTTAGCTACTTACAAGCATTCACCAGAAACTCACATGCGTTTCTCTGAAAGAGAAGCAGTGTGTTCCAATACTTCAATTCACTCTGCGAAGTGAATGGAGTGTTGCTTCACTTTCTAAATGCTGTCCTTTCAGAGAAAATCACTTTCCTTTGAAAGTGCCTTAAGCTACTTACAAGCATTCAACAGAAACTCACATGCATTTCTCTGAAAGAGAAGCAGTCTGTTCTAACACTTCAATTCACTGTGCGAAGTGAATGGAGTGTTGCTTCACTTTCTAAATGCTGTCATTTCAGAGAAAATCACTTTCCTTTCAAAGTGCCTTAAGCTACTTACAAGCATTCACCAGAAACTCACATGCGTTTCTCTGAAAGAGAAGCAGTCTGTTCCAACACTTCAATTCACTGTTCGAAGTGAATGGAGTGTTGCTTCACTTTCTAAATCCTGTCCTTTCAGAGAAAATCACTTTCCTTTGAAAGTGCCTTAAGCTACTAGCAAGCATTAGGAAGAAACTCACATGCGTTTCTCTGAAAGAGAAGCAGTCTGTTCCAACACTTCAATTCACTGTGTGAAGTGAATGGAGTGTTGCCTCGCTTTCTAAATGCTGTCCTTTCAGAGAAAATCACTTTCCTTTCAAAGTGCCTTAAGCTACTTACAAGCATTCAACAGAAACTCACATGCGTTTCTCTGAAAGAGAAGCAGTCTGTTCCAACACTGCAATTCAATGTGCGAAGTGAATGGAGTGTTGCTTCACTTTCTAAATGCTGTCCTTTCAGAGAAAATCACTTTCCTTTGAAAGTGCCTTAAGCTACTTACAAGCATTCAACAGAAACTCACATGCATTTCTCTGAAAGAGAAGCAGTCTGTTCCAACACTTCAATTCACTGTGCGAAGTGAATGGAGTGTTGCTTCACTTTCTAAATGCTGTCCTTTCAGAAAAAATCACTTTCCTTTGAAAGTGCCTAAAGCTACTTGCAAGCATTAGGAAGACACTCACATGCGTTTCTCTGAAAGAGAAGCAGTCTGTTCCAACACTTCAATTCACTGTGTGAAGTGAATGGAGTGTTGCCTCACTTTCTAAATGCTGTCTTTCCGAGAAAATCACTTTGTTTGAAAGTGCCTTAAGCTACTTACAAGCATTCAACAGAAACTCACATGCGTTTCTCTGAAAGAGAAGCAGTCTGTTCCAACACTTCAATTCAATGTGCGAAGTGAATGGAGTGTTGCTTCACTTTCTAAATGCTGTCCTTTCAGAGAAAATCACTTTCCTTTCAAAGTGCCTTAAGCTACTTACAAGCATTCACCAGAAACTCACATGCGTTTCTCTGAAAGAGAAGCAGTCTGTTCCAACACTTCAATTCACTGTGTGAAGTGAATGGAGTGTTGCCTCACTTTCTAAATGCTGTCTTTCCGAGAAAATCACTTTGTTTGAAAGTGCCTTAAGCTACTTACAAGCATTCAACATAAACTCACATGCATTTCCCTGAAAGGGAAGCAGTCTGTTCCAGCACTTCAATTAACTGTGCGAAGTGAATGGAGTGTTGCGTCACTTTCTAAATGCTGTCCTTTCAGAAAAAATCACTTTCCTTTGAAAGTGCCTAAAGCTACTTGCAAGCATTAGGAAGACACTCACATGCGTTTCTCTGAAAGAGAAGCAGTCTGTTCCAGCACTTCAATTCACTGTGTGAAGTGAATGGAGTGTTGCCTCACTTTCTAAATGCTGTCTTTCCGAGAAAATCACTTTGTTTGAAAGTGCCTTAAGCTACTTACAAGCATTCAACAGAAACTCACATGCGTTTCTCTGAAAGAGAAGCAGTGTGTTCCAACACTTCAATTCAATGTGCGAAGTGAATGGAGTGTTGCTTCACTTTCTAAATGCTGTCCTTTCAGAGAAAATCACTTTCCTTTCAAAGTGCCTTAAGCTACTTACAAGCATTCACCAGAAACTCACATGCGTTTCTCTGAAAGAGAAGCAGTCTGTTCCAACACATCAATTCACTGTTCGAAGTGAATGGAGTGTTGCTTCACTTTCTAAATACTGTCCTTTCAGAGAAAATCACTTTCCTTTGAAAGTGCCTTAAGCTACTAGCAAGCATTAGGAAGAAACTCACATGCGTTTCTCTGAAAGAGAAGCAGTCTGTTCCAACACTTCAATTCACTGTGCGAAGTGAATGGTGTGTTGCTTCACTTTCTAAATGCTGTCCTTTCAGAGAAAATCACTTTCCTTTGAAAGTGCCTTTAGCTACTTACAAGCATTCACCAGAAACTCACATGCGTTTCTCTGAAAGAGAAGCAGTCTGTTCCAACACTGCAATTCAATGTGCGAAGTGAATGGAGTGTTGCTTCACTTTCTAAATGCTGTCCTTTCAGAGAAAATCACTTTCCTTTGAAAGTGCCTTAAGCTACTTACAAGCATTCAACAGAAACTCACATGCATTTCTCTGAAAGAGAAGCAGTCTGTTCCAACACTTCAATTCACTGTGCGAAGTGAATGGAGTGTTGCTTCACTTTCTAAATGCTGTCCTTTCAGAAAAAATCACTTTCCTTTGAAAGTGCCTAAAGCTACTTGCAAGCATTAGGAAGACACTCACATGCGTTTCTCTGAAAGAGAAGCAGTCTGTTCCAACACTTCAATTAACTGTGTGAAGTGAATGGAGTGTTGCCTCACTTTCTAAATGCTGTCTTTCCGAGAAAATCACTTTGTTTGAAAGTGCCTTAAGCTACTTACAAGCATTCAACAGAAACTCACATGCGTTTCTCTGAAAGAGAAGCAGTCTGTTCCAACACTTCAATTCAATGTGCGAAGTGAATGGAGTGTTGCTTCACTTTCTAAATGCTGTCCTTTCAGAGAAAATCACTTTCCTTTGAAAGTGTTTTAAGCTACTTACAAGCATTCAACAGAAACTCACATGCATTTCTCTGAAAGAGAAGCAATCTGTTCCAACACTTCAATTCTCTGTGCGAAGTGAATGGAGTGTTGCTTCACTTTCTAAATGCTGTCCTTTCAGAGAAAATCACTTTCCTTTGAAAGTGCCTTAAGCTACTTGCAAGCATTCACAAGAAACACTAATGCGTTTCTATGAAAGAGAAGCAGTCTGTTCCAACACTTCAATTCACTGTGCGAAGTGAATGGAGTGTTGCTTCACTTTCTAAATGCTGTCCTTTCAGAGAAAATCACTTTCCTTTGAAAGTGCCTTAAGCTACTTGCAAGCATTAGGAAGAAACTCACATGCGTTTCTCTGAAAGAGAAGCAGTCTGTTCCAACACTTCAATTCACTGTGCGAAGTGAATGGAGTGTTGCCTCACTTTCTAAATGCTGTCCTTTCAGAGAAAATCACTTTCCATTGAAAGTGCCCAAAACTACTTTCAAGCATTCACAAAAAACTCACATGCGTTTCTCTGAAAGAGAAGCAGTCTGTTCCAATACTTCAATTCAGTGTGCGAAGTGAATATAGTGTTGCTTCACTTTCTAAATGCTGTCCTTTCAGAGAAAATCACTTTCCTTTGAATGTGCCTTAATCTACTTACAAGCATTCAACAGAAACTCACATGCATTTCTCTGAAAGAGAAGCAATCTGTTCCAACACTTCAATTCTCTGTGCGAAGTGAATCGAGTGTTGCTTCACTTTCTAAATGCTGTCCTTTCAGAGAAAATCACTTTCCTTTGAAAGTGCCTTAAGCTACTTACAAGCATTCAACAGAAACTCACATGCATTTCTCTGAAAGAGAAGCAGTCTGTTCTAACACTTCAATTCACTGTGCGAAGTGAATGGAGTGTTGCTTCACTTTCTAAATGCTGTCCTTTCAGAGAAAATCAATTTCCTTTCAAAGTGCCTTAAGCTACTTACAAGCATTCACCAGAAACTCACATGCGTTTCTCTGAAAGAGAAGCAGTCTGTTCCAACACTTCAATTCACTGTTCGAAGTGAATGGAGTGTTGCTTCACTTTCTTAATCCTGTCCTTTCAGAGAAAATCACTTTCCTTTGAAAGTGCCTTAAGCTACTAGCAAGCATTAGGAAGAAACTCACATGCGTTTCTCTGAAAGAGAAGCAGTCTGTTCCAACACTTCAATTCACTGTGTGAAGTGAATGGAGTGTTGCCTCGCTTTCTAAATGCTGTCCTTTCAGAGAAAATCACTTTCCTTTCAAAGTGCCTTAAGCTACTTACAAGCATTCAACAGAAACTCACATGCATTTCTCTGAAAGAGAAGCAGTCTGTTCCAACACTGCAATTCAATGTGCGAAGTGAATGGAGTGTTGCTTCACTTTCTAAATGCTGTCCTTTCAGAGAAAATCACTTTCCTTTGAAAGTGCCTTAAGCTACTTACAAGCATTCACCAGAAACTCACATGCGTTTCTCTGAAAGAGAAGCAGTCTGTTCCAATACTTCAATTCACTCTGCGAAATGAATGGAGTGTTGCTTCACTTTCTAAATGCTGTCCTTTCAGAGAAAATCACTTTCCTTTGAAAGTGCCTTAAGCTACTTGCAAGCATTCAACAGAAACTCACATGCGTTTCTCTGAAAGAGAAGCAGTCTGTTCCAACATTTCAATTCAATGTGCGAAGTGAATGTAGTGTTGCTTCACTTTCTAAATTCTGTCCTATCAGAGAAAAGCACTTTCCTTTGAAAGTGCCTTAAGCTACTTGCAAACATTAGGAAGAAACTCACATGCGTTTCTCTGAAAGAGAAGCAGTCTGTTCCAACACTTCAATTCACTGTGCGAAGTGAATGCAGTGTTGCTTCACTTTCTAAATGTTGTCCTTTCAGAGAAAATCACTTTCCATTGAAAGTGCATTAAGCTACTTGCAAGCATTAGGAAGAAACTCACATGCGTTTCTCTGAAAGAGAAGCAGTCTATTCCAACACTTCAATTCACTGTGTGAAGTGAATGGAGTGTTGCCTCACTTTCTAAATGCTGTCCTTTCAGAGAAAATCACTTTCCTTTGAAAGTGCCTTAAGCTACTTACAAGCATTCAACAGAAACTCACATGCATTTCTCTGAAAGAGAAGCTGTCTGTTCCAACACTTCAATTCACTGTTCGAAGTGAAGGGAGTGTTGCTTCACTTTCTAAATTCTGTCCTTTCAGAGAAAATCACTTTCCTTTGAAAGTGCCTTAAGCTACTTACAAGCATTCACCAGAAACTCACATGCGTTTCTCTGAAAGAGAAGCAGTCTGTTCCAACACTTCAATTCACTGTGCGAAGTGAATGGAGTGTTGCTTCACTTTCTAAATGCTGTCCTTTCAGAGAAAATCACTTTCCTTTGAAAGTGCCTTAAGCTACTTGCAAGCATTAGGAAGAAACTCACATGCGTTTCTCTGAAAGAGAAGCAGTCTGTTCCAACACTGCAATTCAATGTGCGAAGTGAATGGAGTGTTGCTTCACTTTCTAAATGCTGTCCTTTCAGAGAAAATCACTTTCCTTTGAAAGTGCCTTAAGCTACTTACAAGCATTCACCAGAAACTCACATGCGTTTCTCTGAAAGAGAAGCAGTCTGTTCCAACACTTCAATTCACTGTGCGAAGTGAATGGAGTGTTGCTTCACTTTCTAAATGCTGTCCTTTCAGAGAAAATCACTTTCCTTTGAAAGTGCCTTAAGCTACTTGCAAGCATTAGGAAGAAACTCACATGCGTTTCTCTGAAAGAGAAGCAGTCTGTTCCAACACTTCAATTCACTGTGCGAAGTGAATGGAGTGTTGCCTCACTTTCTAAATGCTGTCCTTTCAGAGAAAATCACTTTCCTTTGAAAGTGCCTTAAACTACTTTCAAGCATTCATAAAAAACTCACATGCGTTTCTCTGAAAGAGAAGCAGTCTGTTCCAACACTTCAATTCACTGTGCGAAGTGAATGGAGTGTTGCTTCACTTTCTAAATGCTGTCCTTTCAGAGAAAATCACTTTCCTTTGAAAGTGCCTTAAGCTGCTTGCAAGCATTAGGAAGAAACTCACATGCGTTTCTCTGAAAGAGAAGCAGTCTGTTCCAACACTTCAATTCACTGTGCGAAGTGAAGGGAGTGTTGCCTCACTTTCTAAATGCTGTCCTTTCATAGAAAATCACTTTCCATTAAAAGTGACTTAAACTACTTTCAAGCATTCACAAAAAACTCACATGCGTTTCTCTGAAAGAGAAGCAGTCTGTTCCAACACTTCAATTCACTGTGCGAAGTGAATGGAGTGTTGCTTCACGTTCTAAATGCTGTCCTTTCAGAGAAAATCCCTTTCCTTTGAATGTGACTTAAGCTACTTACAAGCATTCAACAGAAACTCACATGCATTTCTCTGAAAGAGAAGCAATCTGTTCCAACACTTCAGTTCTCTGTGTGAAGGGAATGGAGTGTTGCTTCACTTTCTAAATGCTGTCCTTTCAGAGAAAATCACTTTCCTTTGAAAGTGCCTTAAGCTACTTGCAAGCATTTACAAGAAACACTAATGCGTTTCCATGAAAGAGAAGCAGTCTGTTCAAAAACTTCAATTCATTGCGCGAAGGGAATGGAGTGTTGCTTTTCTTTCTAAATGCTGTCGTTTCAGAGAAAATCACTTTCCTTTGAAAGTGCCTTAAGCAACTGGCAAGAATTCACAAGAAACTCACATGCGTTTCTCTGAAAGAGAAGCAGTCTGTTCCAACACTTCAATTCACTGTGCGAAGTGAATGGAGTGTTGCTTCACTTTCTAAATGCTGTCCTTTCATAGAAAATCACTTTCCTTTGAAAGTGCCTTAAGCTACTTACAAGCATTCACCAGAAACTCACATGCGTTTCTCTGAAAGAGAAGCAGTCTGTTCCAATACTTCAATTCACTGTGCGAAGTGAATGGAGTGTTGCTTCACTTTCTAAATGCTGTCCTTTCAGAGAAAATCACTTTCCTTTCAAAGTGCCTTAAACTACTTACAAGCATTCAACAGAAACTAACATGCATTTCTCTGAAAGAGAAGCAGTCTGTTCCAACACTTCAATTCACTGTGCGAAGTGAATGGAGTGTTGCTTCACTTTCTAAATGTTGTCCTTTCAGAAAAAATCACTTTCCTTTGAAAGTGCCTAAAGCTACTTGCAAGCATTAGGAAGAAACTCACATGCGTTTCTCTGAAAGAGAAGCAGTCTGTTCCAACACTTCAATTCACTGTGCGAAGTGAATGCAGTGTTGCTTCACTTTCTAAATGTTGTCCTTTCAGAGAAAATCACTTTCCTTTGAAAGTGCATTAAGCTACTTGCAAGCATTAGGAAGAATCTCACATGCGTTTCTCTGAAAGAGGAGCAGTCTATTCCAACACTTCAATTCATTGTGTGAAGTGAATGGAGTGTTGCTTCACTTTCTAAATGCTGTCCTTTCAGAGAAAATCACTTTCCTTTGAAAGTGCCTTAAGCTACTTACAAGCATTCACCAGAAACTCACATGCGTTTCTCTGAAAGAGAAGCAGTCTGTTCCAACACTTCAATTCACTGTGCGAAGTGAATGGAGTGTTGCTTCACTTTCTAAATGCTGTCCTTTCAGAGAAAATCACTTTCCTTTGAAAGTGCCTTAAGCTACTTGCAAGCATTAGGAAGAAACTCACATGCGTTTCTCTGAAAGAGAAGCAGTCTGTTCCAACACTTCAATTCACTGTGCGAAGTGAATGGAGTGTTGCCTCACTTTCTAAATGCTGTCCTTTCAGAGAAAATCACTTTCCTTTGAAAGTGCCTTAAACTACTTTCAAGCATTCATAAAAAACTCACATGCGTTTCTCTGAAAGAGAAGCAGTCTGTTCCAATACTTCAATTCACTGTGCGAAGTGAATGGAGTGTTGCTTCACTTTCTAAATGCTGTCCTTTCAGAGAAAATCACTTTCCTTTCAAAGTGCCTTAAACTACTTACAAGCATTCAACAGAAACTAACATGCATTTCTCTGAAAGAGAAGCAGTCTGTTCCAACACTTCAATTCACTGTGCGAGGTGAATGGAGTGTTGCTTCACTTTCTAAATGTTGTCCTTTCAGAAAAAATCACTTTCCTTTGAAAGTGCCTAAAGCTACTTGCAAGCATTAGGAAGAAACTCACATACGTTTCTCTGAAAGAGAAGCAGTCTGTTCCAACACTTCAATTCACTGTGCGAAGTGAATGCAGTGTTGCTTCACTTTCTAAATGTTGTCCTTTCAGAGAAAATCACTTTCCTTTGAAAGTGCATTAAGCTACTTGCAAGCATTAGGAAGAATCTCACATGCGTTTCTCTGAAAGAGAAGCAGTCTATTCCAACACTTCAATTCATTGTGTGAAGTGAATGGAGTGTTGCTTCACTTTCTAAATGCTGTCCTTTCAGAGAAAATCACTTTCCTTTGAAAGTGCCTTAAGCTACTTACAAGCATTCACCAGAAACTCACATGCGTTTCTCTGAAAGAGAAGCAGTCTGTTCCAACACTTCAATTCACTGTGCGAAGTGAATGGAGTGTTGCTTCACTTTCTAAATGCTGTCCTTTCAGAGAAAATCACTTTCCTTTGAAAGTGCCTTAAGCTACTTGCAAGCATTAGGAAGAAACTCACATGCGTTTCTCTGAAAGAGAAGCAGTCTGTTCCAACACTTCAATTCACTGTGCGAAGTGAATGGAGTGTTGCCTCACTTTCTAAATGCTGTCCTTTCAGAGAAAATCACTTTCCTTTGAAAGTGCCTTAAACTACTTTCAAGCATTCATAAAAAACTCACATGCGTTTCTCTGAAAGAGAAGCAGTCTGTTCCAATACTTCAATTCACTGTGCGAAGTGAATGGAGTGTTGCTTCACTTTCTAAATGCTGTCCTTTCAGAGAAAATCACTTTCCTTTCAAAGTGCCTAAGCTACTTACAAGCATTCAACAGAAACTCACATGCATTTCTCTGAAAGAGAAGCAGTCTGTTCCAACACTTCAATTCCCTGTGCGAAGTGAATGGAGTGTTGCCTCACTTTCTAAATGCTGTCCTTTCAGAAAAAATCACTTTCCTTTGAAAGTGCCTAAAGCTACTTGCAAGCATTAGGAAGAAACTCACATGCGTTTCTCTGAAAGAGAAGCAGTCTGTTCAAACACTTCAATTCACTGTGTGATGTGAATGGAGTGTTTCCTCACTTTCTAAATGCTGTCCTTTCAGAGAAAATCACTTTCCTTTGAAAGTGCCTTAAGCTACTTACAAGCATTCAACAGAAACTCACATGCATTTCTCTGAAAGAGAAGCAGTCTGTTCCAACACTTCAATTCACTGCACGAAGTGAATGGAGTGTTGCTTCACTTTCTAAATGCTGTCCTTTCAGAGAAAATCACTTTCCTTTGAAAGTGCCTTAAGCTGCTTGCAAGCATTAGGAAGAAACTCACATGCGTTTCTCTGAAAGAGAAGCAGTCTGTTTCAACACTTCAATTCACTGTGCGAAGTGAATGGAGTGTTGCCTCACTTTCTAAATGCTGTCCTTTCAGAGAAAATCACTTTAATTTGAAAGTGCCTTAAGCTACTTACAAGCATTCAACAGAAACTCACATGAGTTTCTCTGAAAGAGAAGCAGTCTGTTCCAACACTTCAATTCACTGTGCGAAGTGAATGGAGTGTTGCTTCGCTTTCTAAATTATGTCCTTTCAGAGAAAATCACTTTCCTTTGAAAGTGCCTTAAAATACTTTCAAGCATTCACAAAAAACTCACATGCGTTTCTCTGAAAGAGAAGCAGTCTGTTCCAACACTTCAATTCACTGTGCGAAGTGAATTGAGTGTTGCTTCACTTTCTAAATGCTGTCCTTTCAGAGAAAATCACTTTCCTTTTATAGTGCCTTAAGCTACTTGCAAGCATTAGGTAAAAACTCACATGCGTTTCTCTGAAAGAGAAGCAGTCTGTTCCAACACTTCAATTCACTGTGTGAAGTGAATAGAGTGTTGCCTCACTTTCTAAATGCAGTTCTTTCAGAGAAAATCACTTTCCTTTGAAAGTGCCTTAAGCTACTTACAAGCATTTAACAGAAACTCACATGTGTTTCTCTGAAAGAGAAGCAGTCTGTTCCAACATTTCAATTCTCTGTGCCAAGTGAATGGTGTGTTGCTTCACTTTCTAAATGCTGTTCTTTCAGAGAAAATCACTTTCCTTTGAAAGTGCCTTAAGCTACTTGCAAGCATTAGGAAGAAACTCACATGCGTTTCTCTGAAAGAGAAGCAGTCTGTTCCAACAGTTCAATTCACTGTGCGAAGTGAAGGGAGTGTTGCCTCACTTTCTAAATGCTGTCCTTTCAGAGAAAATCACTTTCCATTGAAAGTCCCTTAAACTACATTCAAGCATTCACAAAAAACTCACATGCGTTTCTCTGAAAGAGAAGCTCTCTGTTCCAACACTTCAATTTACTGTGCGAAGTGAATGGAGTGTTGCTTCACGTTCTAAATGCTGTCCTTTCAGAGAAAATCCCTTTCCTTTGAATTTGACTTAACCTACTTACAAGCATTCAACAGAAACTCACATGCATATCTCTGAAAGAGAAGCAATCTGTTCCAACACTTCAATTCTCTGTGCGAAGGGAATGGAGTGTTGCTTCACTTTCTAAATGCTGTCCTTTCAGAGAAAATCACTTTCCTTTGAAAGTGCCTTAAGCTACTTGCAAGCATTTACAAGAAACACTAATGCGTTTCTATGAAAGAGAAGCAGTCTGTTCCAACTCTTCAATTCACTGTGCGAAGTGGATGGAGTGTTGCTTCACTTTCTAAATGCTGTCCTTTCAGAGAAAATCACTTTCCTTTGAAAGTGCCTTAAGCAACTTGCAAGAATTCACAAGAAACTCACATGCGTTTCTCTGAAAGAGAAGCAGTCTGTTCCAACACTTCAATTCACTGTGCGAAGTGGATGGAGTGTTGCTTCACTTTCTAAATGCTGTCCTTTCAGAGAAAATCACTTTCCTTTGAAAGTGCCTTAAGCTGCTTGCAAGCATTAGGAAGAAACTCACATGAGTTTCTCTGAAAGAGAAGCAGTCTGTTCCAACACTTCAATTCACTGTGCGAAGTGAAGGGAGTGTTGCCTCACTTTCTAAATGCTGTCCTTTCAGAGAAAATCACTTTCCATTGAAAGTGCCTTAAACTACTTTCAAGCATTCACAAAAAACTCACATGCGTTTCTCTGAAAGAGAAGCAGTCTGTTCCAACACTTCAATTCACTGTGCGAAGTGAATGGAGTGTTGCTTCTCGTTCTAAATGCTGTCCTTTCAGAGAAAATCCCTTTCCTTTGAATGTGATTTAAGCTACTTAAAAGCATTCAACAGAAACTCACATGCATTTCTCTGAAAGAGAAGCAATCTGTTCCAACACTTCAATTCTCTGTGCGAAGGGAATGGAGTGTTGCTTCACTTTCTAAATGCTGTCCTTTCAGAGAAAATCACTTTCCTTTGAAAGTGCCTTAAGCTGCTTGCAAGCATTAGGAAGAAACTCACATGCGTTTCTCTGAAAGAGAAGCAGTCTGTTCCAACACTTCAATTCACTGTGCGAAGTGAATGGAGTGTTGCCTCACTTTCTAAATGCTGTCCTTTCAGAGAAAATCACTTTCCATTGAAAGTGCCTTAAACTACTTTCAAGCATTCACAAAAAACTCACATGCGTTTCTCTGAAAGAGAAGCAGTCTGTTCCAACACTTCAATTCACTGTGCGAAGTGAATGGAGTGTTTCTTCACGTTCTAAATGCTGTCCTTTCAGAGAAAATCCCTTTCCTTTGAATGTGACTTAAGCTACTTCCAAGCATTCAACAGAAACTCACATGCATTTCTCTGAAAGAGAAGCAATCTGTTCCAACACTTCAATTCTCTGTTCGAAGGGAATGGAGTGTTGCTTCACTTTCTAAATGCTGTCCTTTCAGAGAAAATCACTTTCCTTTGAAAGTGCCTTAAGCTACTTGCAAGCATTTACAAGAAACACTAATGCGTTTCTATGAAAGAGAAGCAGTCTGTTCCAACACTTCAATTCATTGCGCGAAGGGAATGGAGTGTTGCTTTACTTTCTAAATGCTGTCCTTTCAGAGAAAATCACTATCCTTTGAAAGTGCCTTAAGCAACTTGCAAGAATTCACAAGAAACTCATATGCGTTTCTCTGAAAGAGAAGCAGTCTGTTCCAACACTTCAATTCACTGTGCGAAATGGAGTGTTGCTTCACTTTCTAAATGCTGTCCTTTCAGAGAAAATCACTTTCCTTTGAAAGTGCCTTAAGCTACTTACAAGCATTCACCAGAAACTCACATGCGTTTCTCTGAAAGAGAAGCAGTCTGTTCCAATACTTCAATTCACTCTGCGAAGTGAATGGAGTGTTGCTTCACTTTCTAAATGCTGTCCTTTCAGAGAAAATCACTTTCCCTTGAAAGTGCCTTAAGCTACTTACAAGCATTCAACAGAAACTCACATGCATTTCTCTGAAAGAGAAGCAGTCTGTTCCAACACTTCAATTCACTGTGCGAAGTGAATGGAGTGTTGCTTCACTTTCTAAATGCTGTCCTTTCAGAAAAAAATCACTTTCCTTTGAAAGTGCCTTAAGCTACTTACAAGCATTCAACAGAAACTCACATGCATTTCTCTGAAAGAGAAGCAGTCTGTTCCAACACTTCAATTCACTGCACGAAGTGAATGGAGTGTTTCCTCACTTTCTAAATGCTGTCCTTTCGGAGAAAATCACTTTCCTTTGAAAGTGCCTTAAACTACTTTCAAGCATTCAGAAAAAACTCACATGCGTTTCTCTGAAAGAGAAGCAGTCTGTTCCAACACTTCAATTCACTGTGCGAAGTGAATGGAGTGTTGCTTCACTTTCTAAATGCTGTCCTTTCAGAGAAAATCACTTTCCTTTGAAAGTGCCTTAAGCTGCTTGCAAGCATTAGGAAGAAACTCACATGCGTTTCTCTGAAAGAGAAGCAGTCTGTTCCAACACTTCAATTCACTGTGCGAAGTGAAGGGAGTGTTGCCTCACTTTCTAAATGCTGTCCTTTCAGAGAAAATCACTTTCCATTGAAAGTGCCTTAAACTACTTTCAAGCATTCACAAAAAACTCACATGCGTTTCTCTGAAAGAGAAGCAGTCTGTTCCAACATTTCAATTCACTGTGCGAAGTGAATGGAGTGTTGCTTCACGTTCTAAATGCTGTCCTTTCAGAGAAAATCCCTTTCTTTGAATGTGACTTAAGCTACTTACAAGCATTCAACAGAAACTCACATGCATTTCTCTAAAAGAGAAGCAATCTGTTCCAACACTTCAATTCTCTGTGCGAAGTGAATGGAGTGTTGCTTCATTTTCTAAATGCTGTACTTTCAGAGAAAATCACTTTCCTTTGAAAGTGCCTTAAGCTACTTTCAAGCATTCACCAGAAACTCACATGCGTTTCTCTGAAAGAGAAGCAGTCTGTTCCAACACTTCAATTCACTGTGCGAAGTGAATGGAGTGTTGCTTCACTTTCTAAATGCTGTCCTTTCAGAGAAAATCACTTTCCTTTGAAAGTGCCTTAAACTACTTTCAAGCATTCACAAAAAACTCACATGCGTTTCTGTGAAAGAGAAGCAGTCTGTTCCAACACTTCAATTCACTGTGCGAAGTGAATGGAGTGTTGCTTCACTTTCTAAATGCTGTCCTTTCAGAGAAAATCACTTTCCTTTGAAAGTGCCTTAAGCACCTTGCAAGAATTCACAAGAAACTCACATGCGTTTCTCTGAAAGAGAAGCAGTCTGTTCCAACACTTCAATTCACTGTGCGAAGTGGATGGAGTGTTGCTTCACTTTCTAAATGCTGTCCTTTCAGAGAAAATCACTTTCCCTTGAAAGTGCCTTAAGCTACTTGCAAGCATTAGGAAGAAACTCACATGCGTTTCTCTGAAAGAGAAGCAGTCTGTTCCAACACTTCAATTCACTGTGCGAAGTGAATGGAGTGTTGCCTCACTTTCTAAATGCTGTCCTTTCAGAGAAAATCACTTTCCTTTGAAAGTGCCTTAAACAAATTTCAAGCATTCATAATAAACGCACATGCGTTTCTCTGAAAGAGAAGCAGTCTGTTCCAGCACTTCATTTCACTGTGTGAAGTGAATTGAGTGTTGCCTCACTTTCTAAATGCTGTCCTTTCAGAGAAAATCACTTTCCTTTGAAAGTGCCTTAAGCTACTTGCAAGCATTAGGAAGAAACTCACATGCGTTTCTCTGAAAGAGAAGCAGTCTGTTCCAACACTTCAATTCACTGTGCGAAGTGAATGCAGTGTTGCTTCACTTTCTAAATGCTGTCCTTTCAGAGAAAATCACTTTCCTTTGAAAGTGCATTAAGCTACTTGGAAGCATTAGGAAGAAACTCACATGCGTTTCTCTGAAAGAGAAGCAGTCTATTCCAACACTTCAGTTCACTGTGTGAAGTGAATGGAGTGTTGCCTCACTTTCTAAATGCTGTCCTTTCAGAGAAAATCACTTTCCTTTGAAAGTGCATTAAGCTACTTACAAGCATTCAACAGAAACTCACATGCATTTCTCTGAAAGAGAAGCAGTCTGTTCCAACACTTCAATTCACTGTTCGAAGTGAAGGGAGTGTTGCTTCACTTTCTAAATGCTGTCCTTTCAGAGAAAATCACTTTCCTTTGAAAGTGCCTTAAGCTACTTACAAGCATTCACCAGAAACTCACATGCGTTTCTCTGAAAGAGAAGCAATCTGTTCCAACACTTCAATTCACTGTGCGAAGTGAATGGAGTGTTGCTTCACTTTCTAAATGCTGTCCTTTCAGAGAAAATCACTTTCCTTTGAAAGTGCCTTAAGCTACTTGCAAGCATTAGGAAGAAACTCACATGCGTTTCTCTAAAAGAGAAGCAGTCTGTTCCAACACTTCAATTCACTGTGCGAAGTGAATGGAGTGTTGCCTCACTTTCTAAATGCTGTCCTTTCAGAGAAAATCACTTTCCTTTGAAAGTGCCTTAAAATACTTTCAAGCATTCATAAAAAACTCACATGCGTTTCTCTGAAAGAGAAGCAGTCTGTTCCAACACTTCAATTCACTGTGCGAAGTGAATGGAGTGTTGCTTCACTTTCTAAATGCTGTCCTTTCAGAGAAAATCACTTTCCTTTGAAAGTGCCTTAAGCTACTTGCAAGCATTAGGAAGAAACTCACATGCGTTTCTCTGAAAGAGAAGCAGTCTGTTCCAACACTTCAATTCACTGTGCGAAGTGAAGGGAGTGTTGCCTCACTTTCTAAATGCTGTCCTTTCAGAGAAAATCACTTTCCTTTGAAAGTGCCTTAAAATACTTTCAAGCATTCATAAAAAACTCACATGCGTTTCTCTGAAAGAGAAGCAGTCTGTTCCAACACTTCAATTCACTGTGCGAAGTGAATGGAGTGTTGCTTCACGTTCTAAATGCTGTCCTTTCAGAGAAAATCCCTTTCCTTTGAATGTGACTTAAGCTACTTACAAGCATTCAACAGAAACTCACATGCATTTCTCTGAAAGAGAAGCAATCTGTTCCAACACTTCAATTCTCTGTGCGAAGGGAATGGAGTGTTGCTTCACTTTCTAAATGCTGTCCTTTCAGAGAAAATCACTTTCCTTTGAAAGTGCCTTAAGCTACTTGCAAGCATTTACAAGAATCACTAATGCGTTTCTATGAAAGAGAAGCAGTCTGTTCCAACACTTCAATTCATTGCGCGAAGGGAATGGAGTGTTGCTTTACTTTCTAAATGCTGTCCTTTCAGAGAAAATCACTTTCCTTTGAAAGTGCCTTAAGCAACTTGCAAGAATTCACAAGAAACTCACATGCGTTTCTCTGAAAGAGAAGCAGTCTGTTCCAACACTTCAATTCACTGTGCGAGGTGAATGGAGTGTTGCTTCACTTTCTAAATGCTGTCCTTTCAGAGAAAATCACTTTCCTTTGAAAGTGCCTTAAGCTACTTGCAAGCATTAGGAAGAAACTCACATGCGTTTCTCTGAAAGAGAAGCAGTCTGTTCCAACACTTCAATTCACTGTGCGAAGTGAATGGAGTGTTGCTTCACTTTCTAAATGCTGTCCTTTCAGAGAAAATCACTTTCTTTGAAAGTGCCTTAAGCTACTTGCAAGCATTAGGAAGAAACTCACATGCGTTTCTCTGAAAGAGAAGCAGTCTATTCCAACACTTCAAGTCACTGTGCGAAGTGACTGGAGTGTTGCTTCACTTTCTAAATGCTGTCCTTTCAGAGAAAATCACTTTCCTTTGAAAGTGCCTTAAGCTAATTACAAGCATTCAACCGAAACTCACATGCATCTCTCTGAAAGAGAAGCAATCTGTTCCAACACTTCAATAATCTGTGTGAAGTGAATGGAGTGTTGCTTCACTTTCTAAATGCTGTCCTTTCAGAGAAAATCACTTTCCTTTGAAAGTGCCTTAAGCTACTTGCAAGCATTCACAAGAAACACTAATGCGTTTGTATAAAAGAGAAGCAGTCTGTTCCAACACTTCAATTCACTGTGCGAAGTGAATGGAGTGTTGCTTCACTTTCTAAATGCTGTCCTTTCAGAGAAAATCACTTTCCTTTGAAAGTGCCTTAAGCAACTTGCAAGCATTAGGAAGAAACTCACATGCGTTTCTCTGAAATAGAAGCAGTCTGTTCCAACACTTCAATTCTCTGTACAAAGTGAATGGAGTGTTGCTTCACTTTCTAAATGCTGTCCTTTCAGAGAAAATCACTTTCCTTTGAAAGTGCCTTAAGCAACTTGCAAGCATTCACAAGAAACACTAATGCGTTTCTATGAAAGAGAAGCACTCTGTTCCAACACTTCAATTCACTGCACGAAGGGAATGGAGTGTTGCTTCACTTTCTAAATGCTGTCCTTTTAGAGAAAATCACTTTCCTTTGAAAGTGCCTTAAGCTACTTACAAGCATTCACCAGAAACTCACATGCGTTTCTCTGAAAGAGAAGCAGTCTGTTCCAACACTTCAATTCACTGTGCGAAGTGAATGGAGTGTTGCTTCACTTTCTAAATGCTGTCCTTTCAGAGAAAATCACTTTCCTTTGAAAGTGCCTTAAACTACTTTCAAGCATTAACAAAAAACTCACATGCGTTTCTCTTAAAGAGAAGCAGTCTGTTCCAACAATTCAATTCACTGTGCGAAGTGAATGGAGTGTTGCTTCAGTTTGTAAATGCTGTCCTTTCAGAGAAAATCACTTTCCTTTGAAAGTGCCTTAAGCAACTTGCAAGCATTCACAAGAAACTCACATGCGTTTCTCTGAAAGAGAAGCAGTCTGTTCCAACACTTCAATTCACTCTGCGAAGTGAATGGAGTGTTGCTTCACTTTCTAAATGCTGTCCTTTCAGAGAAAATCAGTTTCCTTTGAAAGTGTCTTAAGCTACTTACAAGCATTCACCAGAAACCCACATGCGTTTCTCTGAAAGAGAAGCAGTCTGTTCCAATACTTCAATTCACTCTGCGAAGTGAATGGAGTGTTGCTTCACTTTCTAAATGCTGTCCTTTCAGAGAAAATCAGTTTCCTTTGAAAGTGTCTTAAGCTACTTACAAGCATTCACCAGAAACCCACATGCGTTTCTCTGAAAGGGAAGCAGTCTGTTCCAACACTTCAATTCACTGTGTCAAGTGAATGGAGTGTTGCCTCACTTTCTAAATGCTGTCCTTTCAGAGAAAATCACTTTCCTTTGAAAGTGCCTTAAGCTACTTACAAGCATTCAACAGAAACTCACATGCGTTTCTCTGAAAGAGGAGCAATCTGTTCCAACACTTCAATTCTCTGTGCGAAGTGAATGGAGTGTTGCTTCACTTTCTAAATGCTGTCCTTTCAGAGAAAATCACTTTCCTTTGAAAGTGCCTTAAGCTACTTGCAAGCATTCACAAGAAACACTAATGCGTTTGTATAAAAGAGAAGCAGTCTGTTCCAACACTTCAATTCACTGTGCGAAGTGAATGGAGTGTTGCTTCACTTTCTAAATGCTGTCCTTTCAGAGAAAATCACTTTCCTTTGAAAGTGCCTTAAGCTACTTGCAAGCATTAGGAAGAAACTCACATGTGTTTCTCTGAAAGAGAAGCAGTCTGTTCCAACACTTCAATTCACTGTGCGAAGTGAATGGAGTGTTGCTTCACTTTCTAAATGCTGTCCTTTCAGAGAAAATCACTTTCCTTTGAAAGTGCCTTAAGCTACTTGCAAGCATTAGGAAGAAACTCACATGCGTTTCTCTGAAAGAGAAGCAGTCTGTTCCAACACTTCAATTCACTGTGCGAAGTGAATGGAGTGTTGCTTCACTTTCTAAATGCTGTCCTTTCAGAGAAAATCCCTTTCCTTTGAAAGTGCCTTAAGCTACTTGCAAGCATTAAAAAGAAACTCACATGCGTTTCTCTGAAAGAGAAGCAGTCTGTTCCAATACATCAGTTCACTGAGTGAAGTGAATGGAGTGTTGCCTCACTTTCTAAATGCTGTCCTTTCAGAGAAAATCACTTTCCTTTGAAAATGCCTTAAGCTACTTACAAGCATTCACAAGAAACTCACAAGCGTTTCTCTGAAAGAGAAGCCGTCTGTTCCAAAACTTCAATTCACTGTGCAAAGTGAATATAGTGTTGCTAAACTTTCTAAATGCTGTCCTTTCAGAGAAAATCACTTTTCTTTGAAAGAGCCTTAAGCTACTTACAAGCATTCACAAGAAACTCACATGCGTTTCTCTGAAAGAGAAGCAGTCTGTTCCAACACTTCAATTCACTGTGCGAAGTGAATGGAGTGTAGCTTCACTTTCTAAATGCTGTCCTTTCAGAGAAAATCACTTTCCTTTGAAAGTGCCTTAAACTACTTTCAAGCATTCACACAAAACTCACATGCGTTTCTCTTAAAGAGAAGCAGTCTGTTCCAACACTTCAATTCACTGTGCGAAGTGAATGGAGTGTTGCTTCAGTTTGTAAATGCTGTCCTTACAGAGAAAATCACTTTCCTTTGAAAGTGCCTTAAGCAACTTGCAAGCATTAGGAAGAAACTCACATGCGTTTCTCTGAAATAGAAGCAGTCTGTTCCAACACTTCAATTCACTGAGCGAATTGAATGGAGTGTTGCTTCACTTTCTGAATGCTGTCCTTTCAGAGAAAATCACTTTCCTTTGAAAGTGCCTTAAGCTACTTACAAGCATTCACCAGAAACTCAAATGCGTTTCTCTGAAAGAGAAGCAGTCTGTTCCAATACTTCAATTCACTCTGCGAAGTGAATGGAGTGTTGCTTCACTTTCTAAATGCTGTCCTTTCAGAGAAAATCACTTTCCTTTGAAAGTGCCTTAAGCAACTTGCAAGCATTCACAAGAAACTCACATGCGTTTCTCTGAAAGAGAAGCAGTCTGTTCCAACACTTCAATTCACTCTGCGAAGTGAATGGAGTGTTGCTTCACTTTCTAAATGCTGTCCTTTCAGAGAAAATCAGTTTCCTTTGAAAGTGCCTTAAGCTACTTACAAGCATTCACCAGAAACCCACATGCGTTTCTCTGAAAGAGAAGCAGTCTGTTCCAATACTTCAATTCACTCTGCGAAGTGAATGGAGTGTTGCTTCACTTTCTAAATGCTGTCCTTTCAGAAAAAATCACTTTCCTATGAAAGTGCCTAAAGCTACTTGCAAGCATTAGGAAGAAAATCACATGCGTTTCTCTGAAAGGGAAGCAGTCTGTTCCAACACTTCAATTCACTCTGTCAAGTGAATGGAGTGTTGCCTCACTTTCTAAATGCTGTCCTTTCAGAGAAAATCACTTTCCTTTGAAAGTGCCTTAAGCTACTTACAAGCATTCAACAGAAACTCACATGCGTTTCTCTGAAAGAGGAGCAATCTGTTCCAACACTTCAATTCTCTGTGCGAAGTGAATGGAGTGTTGCTTCACTTTCTAAATGCTGTCCTTTCAGAGAAAATCACTTTCCTTTGAAAGTGCCTTAAGCTACTTGCAAGCATTCACAAGAAACACTAATGCGTTCGTATAAAAGAGAAGCAGTCTGTTCCAACACTTCAATTCACTGTGCGAAGTGAATGGAGTGTTGCTTCACTTTCTAAATGCTGTCCTTTCAGAGAAAATCACTTTCCTTTGAAAGTGCCTTAAGCTACTTGCAAGCATTAGGAAGAAACTCACATGTGTTTCTCTGAAAGAGAAGCAGTCTGTTCCAACACTTCAATTCACTGTGCGAAGTGAATGGAGTGTTGCTTCACTTTCTAAATGCTGTCCTTTCAGAGAAAATCACTTTCCTTTGAAAGTGCCTTAAGCTACTTGCAAGCATTAGGAAGAAACTCACATGCGTTTCTCTGAAAGAGAAGCAGTCTGTTCCAACACTTCAATTCACTGTGCGAAGTGAATGGAGTGTTGCTTCACTTTCTAAATGCTGTCCTTTCAGAGAAAATCCCTTTCCTTTGAAAGTGCCTTAAGCTACTTGCAAGCATTAAAAAGAAACTCACATGCGTTTCTCTGAAAGAGAAGCAGTCTGTTCCAATACATCAGTTCACTGAGTGAAGTGAATGGAGTGTTGCCTCACTTTCTAAATGCTGTCCTTTCAGAGAAAATCACTTTCCTTTGAAAATGCCTTAAGCTACTTACAAGCATTCACAAGAAACTCACAAGCGTTTCTCTGAAAGAGAAGCCGTCTGTTCCAAAACTTCAATTCACTGTGCGAAGTGAATATAGTGTTGCTAATCTTTCTAAATGCTGTCCTTTCAGAGAAAATCACTTTTCTTTGAAAGAGCCTTAAGCTACTTACAAGCATTCACAAGAAACTCACATGCGTTTCTCTGAAAGAGAAGCAGTCTGTTCCAACACTTCAATTCACTGTGCGAAGTGAATGGAGTGTTGCTTCACTTTCTAAATGCTGTCCTTTCAGAGAAAATCACTTTCCTTTGAAAGTGCCTTAAACTACTTTCAAGCATTCACAAAAAACTCACATGCGTTTCTCTTAAAGAGAAGCAGTCTGTTCCAACACTTCAATTCACTGTGCGAAGTGAATGGAGTGTTGCTTCAGTTTGTAAATGCTGTCCTTACAGAGAAAATCACTTTCCTTTGAAAGTGCCTTAAGCAACTTGCAAGCATTAGGAAGAAACTCACATGCGTTTCTCTGAAATAGAAGCAGTCTGTTCCAACACTTCAATTCACTGAGCGAATTGAATGGAGTGTTGCTTCACTTTCTGAATGCTGTCCTTTCAGAGAAAATCACTTTCCTTTGAAAGTGCCTTAAGCTACTTACAAGCATTCACCAGAAACTCAAATGCGTTTCTCTGAAAGAGAAGCAGTCTGTTCCAATACTTCAATTCACTCTGCGAAGTGAATGGAGTGTTGCTTCACTTTCTAAATGCTGTCCTTTCAGAAAAAATCACTTTCTTTGAAAGTGCCTTAAGCTACTTACAAGCATTCAACATAAACTCACATGCATTTCTCTGAAAGAGATGCAGTCTGTTCCAACACTTCAATTCACTGTGCGAAGTGAATGGAGTGTTGCTTCACTTTCTAAATGCTGTCCTTTCTGAGAAAATCACTTTCCTTTGAAAGTGCCTTAAGCTACTTGCAAGCATTAGGAAGAAACTCACATGCATTTCTCTGAAAGAGAAGCAGTCTGTTCCAACACTTCAATTCACTGTGTGAAGTGAATGGAATGTGGCCTCACTTTCTAAATGCTGTCCTTTCAGAGAAAATCACTTTCCTTTGAAAGTGCCTTAAGCTACTTACAAGCATTCAACAGAAACTCACATGCGTTTCTCTGAAAGAGAAGCAGTCTGTTCCAACACTTCAATTCAATGTGTGAAGTGAATGGAGTGTTGCTTCACTTTCTAAATGCTGTCCTTTCAGAGAAAATCACTTTCCTTTGAAAGTGCCTTAAGCTACTTACAAGCATTCAACCGAAACTCACATGCATCTCTCTGAAAGAGAAGCAATCTGTTCCAACACTTCAATAATCTGTGCGAAGTGAATGGAGTGTTGCTTCACTTTCTAAATGCTGTCCTTTCAGAGAAAATCACTTTCCTTTGAAAGTTCCTTAAGCTACTTGCAAGCATTCACAAGAAACACTAATGCGTTTGTATAAAAGAGAAGCAGTCTGTTCCAACACTTCAATTCACTGTGCGAAGTGAATGGAGTGTTGCTTCACTTTCTAAATGCTGTCCTTTCAGAGAAAATCACTTTCCTTTGAAAGTGCCTTAAGCAACTTGCAAGCATTAGGAAGAAACTCACATGCGTTTCTCTGAAATAGAAGCAGTCTGTTCCAACACTTCAATTCACTGAGCGAAGTGAATGGAGTGTTGCTTCACTTTCTAAATGCTGTCCTTTCAGAGAAAATCACTTTCCTTTGAAAGTGCCTTAAGCTACTTACAAGCATTCACCAGAAACTCACATGCGTTTCTCTGAAAGAGAAGCAGTCTGTTCCAACACTTCAATTCACTGTGCGAAGTGAATGGAGTGTTGCTTCACTTTCTAAATGCTGTCCTTTCTGAAAAATTCACTTTCCTTTGAAAGTGCCTTAAGCTACTTGCAAGCATTAGGAAGAAACTCACATGCGTTTCTCTGAAAGAGAAGCAGTCTGTTCCAACACTTCAATTCACTGTGTGAAGTGAATGGAATATGGCCTCACTTTCTAAATGCTGTCCTTTCAGAGAAAATCACTTTCCTTTGAAAGTGCCTTAAGCTACTTACAAGCATTAGGAAGAAACTCACATGCGTTTCTCTGAAAGAGAAGCAGTCTGTTCCAACACTTCAATTCACTGTGCGAAGTGAATGGAGTGTTGCTTCACTTTCTAAATGCTGTCCTTTCAGAGAAAATCACTTTCCTTTGAAAGTGCCTTAAGCTACTTACAAGCATTCAACCGAAACTCACATGCATTTCTCTGAAAGAGAAGCAATCTGTTCCAACACTTCAATTCTCTGTGCGAAGTGAATGGAGTGTTGCTTCACTTTCTAAATGCTGTCCTTTCAGAGAAAATCACTTTCCTTTGAAAGTGCCTTAAGCTACTTGCAAGCATTCACAAGAAACACTAATGCGTTTGTATAAAAGAGAAGCAGTCTGTTCCAACACTTCAATTCACTGTGCGAAGTGAGTGGAGTGTTGCTTCACTTTCTAAATGCTGTCCTTTCAGAGAAAATCACTTTCCTTTGAAAGTGCCTTAAGCTACTTGCAAGCATTAGGAAGAAACTCACATGCGTTTCTCTGAAAGAGAAGCAGTCTGTTCCAACACTTCAATTCACTGTGCGAAGTGAATGGAGTGTTGCTTCACTTTCTAAATGCTGTCCTTTCAGAGAAAATCACTTTCCTTTGAAAGTGCCTTAAGCTACTTGCAAGCATTAAAAAGAAACTCGAAGCAGTCTGTTCCAACACATCAGTTCACTGAGTGAAGTGAATGGAGTGTTGCCTCACTTTCTAAATGCTGTCCTTTCAGAGAAAATCACTTTCCTTTGAAAATGCCTTAAGCTACTTGCAAGCATTCACAAGAAACACTAATGCGTTTCTATAAAAGAGAAGCAGTCTGTTCCAACACTTCAATTCATTGCGCGAAGGGAATGGAGTGTTGCTTTACTTTCTAAATGCTGTCCTTTCAGAGAAAATCACTTTTCTTTGAAAGAGCCTTAAGCTACTTACAAGCATTCACAAGAAACTCACATGCGTTTCTCTGAAAGAGAAGCAGTCTGTTCCAACACTTCAATTCACTGTGCGAAGTGAATGGAGTGTTGCTTCACTTTCTAAATGCTGTCCTTTCAGAGAAAATCACTTTCCTTTGAAAGTGCCTTAAACTACTTTCAAGCATTCACAAAAAACTCACATGCGTTTCTCTTAAAGAGAAGCAGTCTGTTCCAACACTTCAATTCACTGTGCGAAGTGAATGGAGTGTTGCTTCAGTTTGTAAATGCTGTCCTTACTGAGAAAATCACTTTCCTTTGAAAGTGCCTTAAGCAACTTGCAAGCATTAGGAAGAAACTCACATGCGTTTCTCTGAAATAGAAGCAGTCTGTTCCAACACTTCAATTCACTGAGCGAATTGAATGGAGTGTTGCTTCACTTTCTAAATGCTGTCCTTTCAGAGAAAATCACTTTCCTATGAAAGTGCCTAAAGCTACTTGCAAGCATTAGGAAGAAACTCACATGCGTTTCTCTTTAAGGGAAGCAGTCTGTTCCAACACTTCAATTCACTGTGTCAAGTGAATGGAGTGTTGCCTCACTTTCTAAATGCTGTCCTTTCAGAGAAAATCACTTTCCTTTGAAAGTGCCTTAAGCTACTTACAAGCATTCAACAGAAACTCACATGCGTTTCTCTGAAAGAGGAGCAATCTGTTCCAACACTTCAATTCTCTGTGCGAAGTGAATGGAGTGTTGCTTCACTTTCTAAATGCTGTCCTTTCAGAGAAAATCACTTTCCTTTGAAAGTGCCTTAAGCTACTTGCAAGCATTCACAAGAAACACTAATGCGTTTGTATAAAAGAGAAGCAGTCTGTTCCAACACTTCAATTCACTGTGCGAAGTGAATGGAGTGTTGCTTCACTTTCTAAATGCTGTCCTTTCAGAGAAAATCACTTTCCTTTGAAAGTGCCTTAAGCTACTTGCAAGCATTAGGAAGAAACTCACATGCGTTTCTCTGAAAGAGAAGCAGTCTGTTCCAACACTTCAATTCACTGTGCGAAGTGAATGGAGTGTTGCTTCACTTTCTAAATGCTGTCCTTTCAGAGAAAATCACTTTCCTTTGAAAGTGCCTTAAGCTACTTGCAAGCATTAGGAAGAAACTCACATGCGTTTCTCTGAAAGAGAAGCAGTCTGTTCCAACACTTCAATTCACTGTGCGAAGTGAATGGAGTGTTGCTTCACTTTCTAAATGCTGTCCTTTCAGAGAAAATCCCTTTCCTTTGAAAGTGCCTTAAGCTACTTGCAAGCATTAAAAAGAAACTCACATGCGTTTCTCTGAAAGAGAAGCAGTCTGTTCCAATACATCAGTTCACTGAGTGAAGTGAATGGAGTGTTGCCTCACTTTCTAAATGCTGTCCTTTCAGAGAAAATCACTTTCCTTTGAAAATGCCTTAAGCTACTTACAAGCATTCACAAGAAACTCACATGCGTTTCTCTGAAAGAGAAGCCGTCTGTTCCAAAACTTCAATTCACTGTGCGAAGTGAATATAGTGTTGCTAAACTTTCTAAATGCTGTCCTTTCAGAGAAAATCACTTTTCTTTCAAAGAGCCTTAAGCTACTTACAAGCATTCACAAGAAACTCACATGCGTTTCTCTGAAAGAGAAGCAGTCTGTTCCAACACTTCAATTCACTCTGCGAAGTGAATGGAGTGTTGCTTCACTTTCTAAATGCTGTCCTTTCAGAGAAAATCACTTTCCTTTGAAAGTGCCTTAAACTACTTTCAAGCATTCACAAAAAACTCACATGCGTTTCTCTTAAAGAGAAGCAGTCTGTTCCAACACTTCAATTCACTGTGCGAAGTGAATGGAGTGTTGGTTCAGTTTGTAAATGCTGTCCTTACAGAGAAAATCACTTTCCTTTGAAAGTGCCTTAAGCAACTTGCAAGCATTAGGAAGAAACTCACATGCGTTTCTCTGAAATAGAAGCAGTCTGTTCCAACACTTCAATTCACTGAGCGAATTGAATGGAGTGTTGCTTCACTTTCTGAATGCTGTCCTTTCAGAGAAAATCACTTTCCTTTGAAAGTGCCTTAAGCTACTTACAAGCATTCACCAGAAACTCAAATGCGTTTCTCTGAAAGAGAAGCAGTCTGTTCCAATACTTCAATTCACTCTGCGAAGTGAATGGAGTGTTGCTTCACTTTCTAAATGCTGTCCTTTCAGAAAAAA
The DNA here is from genome assembly GCF_982192425.1 of Myodes glareolus. Taxonomy (NCBI): domain Eukaryota; kingdom Metazoa; phylum Chordata; class Mammalia; order Rodentia; family Cricetidae; genus Myodes; species Myodes glareolus. Next base: position 678,916 of record NW_028263245.1, read on the forward strand.
TCACTTTCTTTGAAAGTGCCTTAAGCTACTTACAAGCATTCAACATAAACTCACATGCATTTCTCTGAAAGAGATGCAGTCTGTTCCAACACTTCAATTCACTGTGCGAAGTGAATGGAGTGTTGCTTCACTTTCTAAATGCTGTCCTTTCTGAGAAAATCACTTTCCTTTGAAAGTGCCTTAAGCTACTTGCAAGCATTAGGAAGAAACTCACATGCATTTCTCTGAAAGAGAAGCAGTCTGTTCCAACACTTCAGTTCACTGTGTGAAGTGAATGGAATGTGGCCTCACTTTCTAAATGCTGTCCTTTCAGAGAAAATCACTTTCCTTTGAAAGTGCCTTAAGCTACTTACAAGCATTCAACAGAAACTCACATGCGTTTCTCTGAAAGGGAAGTAGTCTGTTCCAACGCTTCAATTCACTGTGTGAAGTGAATGGAGTGTTGCTTCACTTTCTAAATGCTGTCCTTTCAGAGAAAATCACTTTCCTTTGAAAGTGCCTTAAGCTACTTGCAAGCATTAGGAAGAAACTCACATGCGTTTCTCTGAAAGAGAAGCAGTCTGTTCCAACACTTCAATTCACTGTGCGAAGTGAATGGAGTGTTGCTTCACTTTCTAAAGGCTGTCCTTTCAGAGAAAATCACTTTCCTTTGAAAGTGCCTTAAGCTACTTGCAAGCATTAAAAAGAAACTCACATGCGTTTCTCTGAAAGAGAAGCAATCTGTTCCAACACATCAGTTCACTGAGTGAAGTGAATGGAGTGTTGCCTCACTTTCTAAATGCTGTCCTTTCAGAGAAAATCACTTTCCTTTGAAAATGCCTTAAGCTACTTACAAGCATTCACCAGAAACTCACATGCGTTTCTCTGAAAGAGAAGCCGTCTGTTCCAACACTTCAATTCAATGTGTGAAGAGAATGGAGTGTTGCTTCACTTTCTAAATGCTGTCCTTTCAGAGAAAATCACTTTCCTTTGAAAGTGCCTTAAGCTACTTGCAAGCATTCAACAGAAACTCACATGCATTTCTCTGAAAGAGAAGCCATCTGTTCCAACAGTTCAATTCTCTGTGCGAAGTGAATGGAGTGTTGCTTCACTTTCTAAATGCTGTCCTTTCAGAGAAAATCACTTTCCTTTGAAAGTGCCTTAAGCTACTTGCAAGCATTCACAAGAAACACTAATGCGTTTCTATGAAAGAGAAGCAGTCTGTTCCAACACTTCAATTCACTGTGCGAAGTGAATGGAGTGTTGCTTCACTTTCTAAATGCTGTCCTTTCAGAGAAAATCACTTTCCTTTGAAAGTGCCTTAAGCAACTTGCAAGCATTCACAAGAAACTCACATGCGTTTCTCTGAAAGAGAAGCAGTCTGGTCCAACACTTCAATTCACTCTGCGAAGTGAATGGAGTTTTGCTTCACTTTCTAAATGCTGTCCTTTCAGAGAAAATCACTTTCCTTTGAAAGTGCCTTAAGCTACTTACAAGCATTCACCAGAAACTCACATGCGTTTCTCTGAAAGAGAAGCAGTCTGTTCCAATACTTCAATTCACTCTGCGAAGTGAATGGAGAGTTGCTTCACTTTCTAAATGCTGTCCTTTCAGAAAAAATCACTTTCCTATGAAAGTGCCTAAAGCTACTTGCAAGCATTAGGAAGAAACTCACATGCGTTTCTCTGAAAGAGAAACAGTCTGTTCCAACACTTCAATTCACTGTGTGAAGTGAATGGAGTGTTGCCTCACTTTCTAAATGCTGTCCTTTCAGAGAAAATCACTTTCCTTTGAAAGTGCCTTAAGCTACTTACAAGCATTCAACAGAAACTGACATGCATTTCTCTGAAAGAGAAGCAGTCTGTTCCAACACTTCAATTCAATGTGCGAAGTGAATGGAGTGTTGCTTCACTTCCTAAATGCTGTCCTTTCAGAGAAAATCACTTTCCTTTGAAAGTGCCTTAAGCTACTTGCAAGCATTCACAAGAAACACTAATGCGTTTCTATGAAAGAGAAGCAGTCTGTTCCAACACTTCAATTCATTGCGCGAAGGGAATGGAGTGTTGCTTTACTTTCTAAATGCTGTCCTTTCAGAGAAAATCACTTTCCTTTGAAAGAGCCTTAAGCTACTTACAAGCATTCAACAGAAACTCACATGCATTTCTCTGAAAGAGAAGCAGTCTGTTCCAACACTTCAATTCACTGTACAAAGTGAATGGAGTGTTGCTTCACTTTCTAAATGCTGTCCTTTCAGAGAAAATCACTTTCCTTTGAAAGTGCCTTAAGCAACTTGCAAGCATTCACAAGAAACACTAATGCGTTTCTATGAAAGAGAAGCACTCTGTTCCAACACTTCAATTCACTGCACGAAGGGAATGGAGTGTTGCTTCACTTTCTAAATGCTGTCCTTTTAGAGAAAATCACTTTCCTTTGAAAGTGCCTTAAGCTACTTACAATCATTCACCAGAAACTCACATGCGTTTCTCTGAAAGAGAAGCAGTCTGTTCCAACACTTCAATTCACTGTGCGAAGTGAATGGAGTGTTGCTTCACTTTCTAAATGCTGTCCTTTCAGAGAAAATCACTTTCCTTTGAAAGTGCCTTAAACTACTTTCAAGCATTAACAAAAAACTCACATGCGTTTCTCTTAAAGAGAAGCAGTCTGTTCCAACAATTAAATTCACTGTGCGAAGTGAATGGAGTGTTGCTTCAGTTTGTAAATGCTGTCCTTTCAGAGAAAATCACTTTCCTTTGAAAGTGCCTTAAGCAACTTGCAAGCATTCACAAGAAACTCACATGCGTTTCTCTGAAACAGAAGCAGTCTGTTCCAACACTTCAATTCACTCTGCGAAGTGAATGGAGTGTTGCTTCACTTTCTAAATGCTGTCCTTTCAGAGAAAATCAGTTTCCTTTGAAAGTGCCTTAAGCTACTTACAAGCATTCACCAGAAACCCACATGCGTTTCTCTGAAAGAGAAGCAGTCTGTTCCAATACTTCAATTCACTCTGCGAAGTGAATGGAGTGTTGCTTCACTTTCTAAATGCTGTCCTTTCAGAAAAAATCACTTTCCTATGAAAGTGCCTAAAGCTACTTGCAAGCATTAGGAAGAAACTCACATGCGTTTCTCTGAAAGGGAAGCAGTCTGTTCCAACACTTCAATTCACTGTGTCAAGTGAATGGAGTGTTGCCTCACTTTCTAAATGCTGTCCTTTCAGAGAAAATCACTTTCCTTTGAAAGTGCCTTAAGCTACTTACAAGCATTCAACAGAAACTCACATGCGTTTCTCTGAAAGAGGAGCAATCTGTTCCAACACTTCAATTCTCTGTGCGAAGTGAATGGAGTGTTGCTTCACTTTCTAAATGCTGTCCTTTCAGAGAAAATCACTTTCCTTTGAAAGTGCCTTAGGCTACTTGCAAGCATTCACAAGAAACACTAATGCGTTTGTATAAAAGAGAAGCAGTCTGTTCCAACACTTCAATTCACTGTGCGAAGTGAATGGAGTGTTGCTTCACTTTCTAAATGCTGTCCTTTCAGAGAAAATCACTTTCCTTTGAAAGTGCCTTAAGCTACTTGCAAGCATTAGGAAGAAACTCACATGCGTTTCACTGAAAGAGAAGCAGTCTGTTCCAACACTTCAATTCACTGTGCGAAGTGAATGGAGTGTTGCTTCACTTTCTAAATGCTGTCCTTTCAGAGAAAATCACTTTCCTTTGAAAGTGCCTTAAGCTACTTGCAAGCATTAGGAAGAAACTCACATGCGTTTCTCTGAAAGAGAAGCAGTCTGTTCCAACACTTCAATTCACTGTGCAAAGTGAATGGAGTGTTGCTTCACTTTCTAAATGCTGTCCTTTCGTGGAAAATCACTTTCCTTTGAAAGTGCCTTAAGCTACTTGCAAGCATTAGGAAGAAACTCACATGCGTTTCTCTGAAAGAGAAGCAGTCTGTTCCAACACTTCAATTCACTGTGTGAAGTGAATGGAATGTGGCCTCACTTTCTAAATGCTGTCCTTTCAGAGAAAATCACTTTCCTTTGAAAGTGCCTTAAGCTACTTACAAGCATTCAACAGAAACTCACATGCGTTTCTCTGAAAGAGAAGCAGTCTGTTCCAACACTTCAATTCAATGTGTGAAGTGAATGGAGTGTTTCTTCACTTTCTAAATGCTGTCCTTTCAGAGAAAATCACTTTCCTTTGAAAGTGCCTTAAGCTACTTACAAGCATTCAACCGAAACTCACATGCATCTCTCTGAAAGAGAAGCAATCTGTTCCAACACTTCAATTCTCTGTGCGAAGTGAATGGAGTGTTGCTTCACTTTCTAAATGCTGTCCTTTCAGAGAAAATCACTTTCCTTTGAAAGTGCCTTAAGCTACTTGCAAGCATTCACAAGAAACACTAATGCGTTTGTATAAAAGAGAAGCAGTCTGTTCCAACACTTCAATTCACTGTGCGAAGTGAATGGAGTGTTGCTTCACTTTCTAAATGCTGTCCTTTCAGAGAAAATCACTTTCCTTTGAAAGTGCCTTAAGCTACTTGCAAGCATTAGGAAGAAACTCACATGCGTTTCTCTGAAAGAGAAGTAGTCTGTTCCAACGCTTCAATTCACTGTGTGAAGTGAATGGAGTGTTGCTTCACTTTCTAAATGCTGTCCTTTCAGAGAAAATCACTTTCCTTTGAAAGTGCCTTAAGCTACTTGCAAGCATTAGGAAGAAACTCACATGCGTTTCTCTGAAAGAGAAGCAGTCTGTTCCAACACTTCAATTCACTGTGCGAAGTGAATGGAGTGTTGCTTCACTTTCTAAATGCTGTCCTTTCAGAGAAAATCACTTTCCTTTGAAAGTGCCTTAAGCTACTTGCAAGCATTAAAAAGAAACTCACATGCGTTTCTCTGAAAGAGAAGCAATCTGTTCCAACACATCAGTTCACTGAGTGAAGTGAATGGAGTGTTGCCTCACTTTCTAAATGCTGTCCTTTCAGAGAAAATCACTTTCCTTTGAAAATGCCTTAAGCTACTTACAAGCATTCACCAGAAACTCACATGCGTTTCTCTGAAAGAGAAGCCGTCTGTTCCAACACTTCAATTCAATGTGTGAAGAGAATGGAGTGTTGCTTCACTTTCTAAATGCTGTCTTTCAGAGAAAATCACTTTCCTTTGAAAGTGCCTTAAGCTACTTGCAAGCATTCAACAGAAACTCACATGCATTTCTCTGAAAGAGAAGCCATCTGTTCCAACACTTCAATTCTCTGTGCGAAGTGAATGGAGTGTTGCTTCACTTTCTAAATGCTGTCCTTTCAGAGAAAATCACTTTCCTTTGAAAGTGCCTTAAGCTACTTGCAAGCATTCACAAGAAACACTAATGCGTTTCTATGAAAGAGAAGCAGTCTGTTCCAACACTTCAATTCACTGTGCGAAGTGAATGGAGTGTTGCTTCACTTTCTAAATGCTGTCCTTTCAGAGAAAATCACTTTCCTTTGAAAGTGCCTTAAGCTACTTGCAAGCATTAGGAAGAAACTCACATGCGTTTCTCTGAAAGAGAAGCAGTCTGTTCCAACACTTCAATTCACTGTGCAAAGTGAATGGAGTGTTGCTTCACTTTCTAAATGCTGTCCTTTCGTGGAAAATCACTTTCCTTTGAAAGTGCCTTAAGCTACTTGCAAGCATTAGGAAGAAACTCACATGCGTTTCTCTGAAAGAGAAGCAGTCTGTTCCAACACTTCAATTCACTGTGTGAAGTGAATGGAATGTGGCCTCACTTTCTAAATGCTGTCCTTTCAGAGAAAATCACTTTCCTTTGAAAGTGCCTTAAGCTACTTACAAGCATTCAACAGAAACTCACATGCGTTTCTCTGAAAGAGAAGCAGTCTGTTCCAACACTTCAATTCAATGTGTGAAGTGAATGGAGTGTTTCTTCACTTTCTAAATGCTGTCCTTTCAGAGAAAATCACTTTCCTTTGAAAGTGCCTTAAGCTACTTACAAGCATTCAACCGAAACTCACATGCATCTCTCTGAAAGAGAAGCAATCTGTTCCAACACTTCAATTCTCTGTGCGAAGTGAATGGAGTGTTGCTTCACTTTCTAAATGCTGTCCTTTCAGAGAAAATCACTTTCCTTTGAAAGTGCCTTAAGCTACTTGCAAGCATTCACAAGAAACACTAATGCGTTTGTATAAAAGAGAAGCAGTCTGTTCCAACACTTCAATTCACTGTGCGAAGTGAATGGAGTGTTGCTTCACTTTCTAAATGCTGTCCTTTCAGAGAAAATCACTTTCCTTTGAAAGTGCCTTAAGCTACTTGCAAGCATTAGGAAGAAACTCACATGCGTTTCTCTGAAAGAGAAGTAGTCTGTTCCAACGCTTCAATTCACTGTGTGAAGTGAATGGAGTGTTGCTTCACTTTCTAAATGCTGTCCTTTCAGAGAAAATCACTTTCCTTTGAAAGTGCCTTAAGCTACTTGCAAGCATTAGGAAGAAACTCACATGCGTTTCTCTGAAAGAGAAGCAGTCTGTTCCAACACTTCAATTCACTGTGCGAAGTGAATGGAGTGTTGCTTCACTTTCTAAATGCTGTCCTTTCAGAGAAAATCACTTTCCTTTGAAAGTGCCTTAAGCTACTTGCAAGCATTAAAAAGAAACTCACATGCGTTTCTCTGAAAGAGAAGCAATCTGTTCCAACACATCAGTTCACTGAGTGAAGTGAATGGAGTGTTGCCTCACTTTCTAAATGCTGTCCTTTCAGAGAAAATCACTTTCCTTTGAAAATGCCTTAAGCTACTTACAAGCATTCACCAGAAACTCACATGCGTTTCTCTGAAAGAGAAGCCGTCTGTTCCAACACTTCAATTCAATGTGTGAAGAGAATGGAGTGTTGCTTCACTTTCTAAATGCTGTCTTTCAGAGAAAATCACTTTCCTTTGAAAGTGCCTTAAGCTACTTGCAAGCATTCAACAGAAACTCACATGCATTTCTCTGAAAGAGAAGCCATCTGTTCCAACACTTCAATTCTCTGTGCGAAGTGAATGGAGTGTTGCTTCACTTTCTAAATGCTGTCCTTTCAGAGAAAATCACTTTCCTTTGAAAGTGCCTTAAGCTACTTGCAAGCATTCACAAGAAACACTAATGCGTTTCTATGAAAGAGAAGCAGTCTGTTCCAACACTTCAATTCACTGTGCGAAGTGAATGGAGTGTTGCTTCACTTTCTAAATGCTGTCCTTTCAGAGAAAATCACTTTCCTTTGAAAGTGCCTTAAGCTACTTGCAAGCATTAGGAAGAAAATCACATGCGTTTCTCTGAAAGAGAAACAGTCTGTTCCAACACTTCAATTCACTGTGCGAAATGAATGGAGGGTTGCCTCACTTTCTAAATGCTGTCCTTTCAGAGAAAATCACTTTCCATTGAAAGTGCCCAAAACAACTTTCAAGCATTCACCAGAAACTCACATGCGTTTCTCTGAAAGAGAAGCAGTCTGTTCCAACACTTCAATTCACTGTGTGAAGTGAATGGAGTGTGGCCTCACTTTCTAAATGTTGTCTTTCAGAGAAAATCACTTTCCTTTGAAAGTGACTTAAACTACTTTCAAGCATTCACAAAAAACTCACATGCGTTTCTCTTAAAGAGAAGCAGTCTGTTCCAACAATTCAATTCACTGTGCGAAGTGAATGGAGTGTTGCTTCAGTTTGTAAATGCTGTCCTTTCAGAGAAAATCACTTTCCTTTGAAAGTGCCTTAAGCAACTTGCAAGCATTCACAAGAAACTCACATGCGTTTCTCTGAAAGAGAAGCAGTCTGTTCCAACACTTCAATTCACTCTGCGAAGTGAATGGAGTGTTGCTTCACTTTCTAAATGCTGTCCTTTCAGAGAAAATCAGTTTCCTTTGAAAGTGCCTTAAGCTACTTACAAGCATTCACCAGAAACCCACATGCGTTTCTCTGAAAGAGAAGCAGTCTGTTCCAATACTTCAATTCACTCTGCGAAGTGAATGGAGTGTTGCTTCACTTTCTAAATGCTGTCCTTTCAGAAAAAATCACTTTCCTATGAAAGTGCCTAAAGCTACTTGCAAGCATTAGGAAGAAACTCACATGCGTTTCTCTGAAAGGGAAGCAGTCTGTTCCA